>NW_026138236.1:0-445288 GCF_025592945.1 Manacus candei | reverse complement strand
GGAGAATGAGCAATGGTATTCCTCTGGGAGGGATGGCAGGAAAATGCATGGAATGAGGGTATCAGACAGGGCAAATATCATGGAACCACAGAATCACAGAATGGTTTGGGTTGGAAGGGACCTTAAGACCATCCAGTTCCAACCCCCTGCCATGGGCAGGGACACCTTCCACTAGACCAGGTTCAGAACCCCTTCAAAGCTGGCCTTGAACACTTCAGGGATGAGGCAGCCACAACCTCTCTAGGTAACCCTCACTACTCTCACAGTAAAGAATTCTTCCTAATATCTAACCTGAACCTGCCTTCTGTCAGTTTAAATCCATTTCCCCTGGTTCTATCACCCCTGGCCCTTGTGCAAGATCTCTCTCCAGCTCCCTTGCAGCTCCTTTAGGTATAGAAAGGCCTCTAAAAGTTCTCCCTGGAGCCTTCTCTTCTTCAGCCTGAACAACCCCAGCTCTCTCAGCCTGGCTTAACTGGAGTGGTGCTCCAGCCCTCTTATAGGACACAGCCCTTACCCAAAGAGTTTAGTCATTAGCTCTGTAGTTTTCCTAATGCAGTTCCCCAAAATAGGAGTCAATGTTGCGACAAGGGAGGACAGTGGAGGAGGATGACAATGGATAAACTTCTGCACCACCATATCCTTTAATCACCTGTGCCAAGTCCTAAATTCTCCTAAGTATCTCATAAGAAAGGAAGAAAGAGCCAGATCCCACATGACATCCTGCTCTTAGACCTTTTGCAAGGTCTAACCTTTCTAAACCAACCCTGTAACTTCACTTTTCTGCACATTAATGATATTTTCCACAGAGGAACTGGACCTGATGGCACCGATGTCAGGAGAAAGTATTCCAGTTCACTCCATAAAAGCCACTCCTGCTTCTGAAGGCCTGAAAGGAGCAATATCACTGTCAAAAAGTAGAACTGTGAAGCCTTAAGGTTGGTCTGTGGCTTGGGAGATTTTGACTGTGGAGTTTGTTCCACCAAAACCAAGTTCAGGTCCCACGAGGGATGTTTAGAGGGTTGTGTGTCTCATTTTGAGTGTGTGGTTGGTTTAGAGTATGAGAAGGAAGGCTGAGAAAGGCTATGACCAATCTCTATAAATAAATTAGTGGAAGAAACATCAAGGAGGGAGACAAGTCACTTAAAGTAACTGAAAAAGTTGTCACAAGGACAAATTCTTGTAAACCAGCCACGAAGACACTGAGACTAAAAATGAGAAGAGGGCTGTCAATGTGAGAGTTGTGAAACTCTGGAACAGCCAGAGTGGGAAGTGATGTGGGAAGGAACAAACTGATGGGTACCAAGATAGAAACTGATGCATTTATATTCTTAAATAATGAATAAATAATGCTGGTTGCATGCACTCAGTATCAACCAGCTCTCCTCCCTCTCTCAGCACACAAACTTTGGGGACCCGAGCATGGTTTTGTCTTTTAAACTTGTTTCTTTCCCAGTTTTCTCTCCACCAGAGAATCAATAAATAAATACCTGCACAAATAATAAATCTGAGGTGGAGAAAACAAAACAAAAAATGAAAACACCTAGAAAAATCAGAGAATGAACCATCCTCTTACCCCAGAAGAATTAGGAACGCGGTTGCATAGAAAGCCACCAAGCACAAGGACTGCATGTCCCTGAAGCTCTGACTGTGAGTGTTTCATTTGTCCTTACAAGCAGGCACTAAGCAAATTTAACAAACTGCATTGTGTTCACAGATCAAACCTAGTGACATGTGACTGACATGTGAGAAACACTTGGTTCAGTTGGGAAAACACTAAGAAATTGAGATTCTTTTTTTCTCTGCTTTTTACTTCGGAAGAAAGTCTTTAAAAACAACCCAGGCAAGCTCCACAAAAAGGAGTGTTCTTAGAAGAAGACTGACCCACTTAGGTTTATTCGTAATAGATCTGATAGACCTAAGATGTTTCAGAGCTAGGAAAAAAAAAGTAAATAATGCAACCTTGTTTTACTCTGTAAAATGTAAATTTACTCTGTAAATTAGATGAATATTGGAATACTGCTGTCTTTTAATAAAAAAAATAAAAGAAAGTGGATGGGAAAAAAGCAAATATTATTTTAAAGCTGAAGGGAAAGCTTGATGGAGACAAGGAGATAAATTAATTTCTTAGGATAGTTTTCTTTTAAAATATATAAAAAAAATAAAATACGTATTTCTTTCTCTTTTAAAATGTCCTGCTTTGCTCCAAATAGCAACAGCCTGATCCTGCCTCCAGCTGCACCCTCACATTGACTGTATCTGAAGGGTTTCCATGTCCTTTATAGGGACACTGATACCAACAATTTACTACCCAATTTACACTTCAGAGCATAAACAAAGGACGAGTATTGGGTTGTCCAAAATATAGAGAACTGCCCATAATTGCAGTGGCCCAAACTGGCCAGTGTTTCATTACAGCCATAGATGTCCCAAAATAGAAGAGAAGTGGGAAGAAAAGGGCTATAAAGTTCCTGCACAGTGTTAGGGAAGTGGAAGAAATCTGAACACCCTGAAAGGATGTTGGGGTGAGGGAGGGTCAGAATCTTCTCCCAGGTGACAGGACAAGGAGAAACAGCCTCAAGTTGTGCCAAGGGAGGTTCAGGTTGAAAATAGAGGAAAAATTTCTTCGCTGAAAGAGTGGTTAAGCACTGGAACAGGTTCCCTAGGGAAGTGGTGGAATCACCAACCTTGGAATTCTTTGAAAAATAAATGGACATGGAATTTTGTGATACGGTTTAGTGGATGTGGTGGTGTTCATTCAAAGATTGCACTTGATGACCTTGGAGTTCTTTTCAAACCTTAATGATCCTATGATTCTAAGACAGGGCTTCCAGATCCCATCAGTGGCTCCTGACTGATTTCTCCTGTGACTGAGATAACACCTGTAGCAAAAGGGGTATCCAAATGCAAAGAAATCTTCCTTCAAATTTCTTCCCCCTCTCCCTCCTTCAGAGGGGATGATAAGCACCCTTCAATCTTCACCTTTTACACCTTTGTTTCAATGCTAAAAATGCTGCTGGTTTTGTAGGGAAAGCCCCTTTGTTTCAGTGTCATCACACATTGTACACAACAGCCAAAGGAAAAAAATAAAAAAGTAAGAAGAAGAGGCTGTAAGTGAAACTCTGCCACATTTCTTGTCATTTCATGGGATGCTAACCAAAGAAGAGACTCCACAAAGCTATTAATTTGCTCAATTATGGCTGATAGATGTGAGCTCTTTCTTCTCCAGAATTCATCTCTTTCCTCAAAGCTTGTCAACGAGTCCCTGAGTGACACTACAACCTTCACTAGTGACAGATCCCGGGGCTTCATTGTGGAAGATTTTTATATTGTTCCATGATTTGTGCGTGTCAGTAGGTGCAATGCACTCACAAATCTACATGCAGAGATAAGGGAAGGAAAGACAATGTGACAATTTGATTTCTTTAGCATTTTGTTCTGGTGGAGTAAAGAAATATGTTGTTCAATCTTCATAAAAAGAAAGGTTTGGTAACGCAATCTGTCCCCAGCAGCTCAGAACAATCAGATCTGAAATGCTCATTAGCTGATGTACTACAAATTGTCTACCTACTACAATATGAAGAACCTTTCAAACCAATTGCACCCATGAAATGGTCTGGAGTTAAATAAGATGATTTTAGCTCAATAATAAGAGAGAGATGGAGAAATTAACAGGCAGGAGCTGGGGAGAGATGAGCTGTTTGCAGCTTATGTTTGAAATGAGTCAGAACAAATGTGGCACAAGGATAAAGTCAGAGCAGTAGGGAAGACACTGACAGTAGAAATACTCCAGGAAATGCCTCTTAATAATGAAAGAGAGAGAGGGGAAATTGTGGCAGAGGCTGGTCTCCCTTTATGGTGGGTTTTATAACACAGAAGGGTCATTTTAAACTGGATGGTGTAATGAATGAGGGAGTTAAGAGGAAATGTCTAAGGCAGAGGAGAGGATGGACTTTTTAAATATGTAGAAAGTGGCAATAGCATCTGTGCTTATGCTTGATGAACTGGAATAGCAGAAGATGGTGATAGCAGTAATGAAGACCAGAGGAGAACTAATTAAATTCAATTTATTATTATTACTCTCTCTTTTGCCATGTTCCACACTGATTTTTACATACCTACTTTATAACTATGCTCTTCCTGATGTGATGCTTCCTACCTGGCTAAGTTGAATTTTTTGCCTGCATTTGGAGTTTCCAGGATGTGCCAGGAAAAGTCACTTTGTTTGGGGTAAACATTCAGATTGGGAATTGATTGCTGATCCCTGCAAACAGAAGTTTGAGAGTTAACCCACAGGGAACTGACCACTTCCTAAATTATCAGAGAAATCCGAAGGAACCAAAATTTAAAATCTCTGAGGACAGAGGTGGGTTTGTATTGCAAAGGAGGTGGGGGGTGTTTGATGTGCGATCTCACACTGGGAAAGATTTCAGTGTGTCCCACAGAGATCCCAACAATCCTTTAGCAGCCCTTACAGCAGAAATCGGGGAGGTCCTGAAGGGACCTGAAGGGTCTGGAGCAGGAAGTGCCCACCACTGCAGAAAGCCTCCTAATTTAGAAAACAATACTGAATTTGGAACTATAATAGGATAAAACATAAAATCACACAAAAAACTAATTCTACGACTAGAATATGCCTTGAGAGTTCACCATCATACTTAGATCTTGTTTCTTCTTATTTATTATTTTTTTTAATT
The DNA here is from genome assembly GCF_025592945.1 of Manacus candei. Lineage (NCBI taxonomy): Eukaryota > Metazoa > Chordata > Aves > Passeriformes > Pipridae > Manacus > Manacus candei. Next base: position 440,594 of record NW_026138236.1, on the reverse strand, counting down.
ATTATATTAAAAATAAATAATCTCACATGAAGGAGAATGACTCCACTGGATTCAATAAAACTGCTCCACTTTATGCAACCTACAATTCAGTCTGACTTTCTGCTGTGACCTCCCATTATCTTTCTACTTCACTACCCTTTATTACTCGATTCACTCCCGGTAGACACCAAGACAGAAGTTGTTCTTAAAGAAGGAGGTGACTGTGGTAGATGCAGTGAGCTGATGTATTAGTTCACAGGAAGGGTGGGATTAATTTCATCTCACTTTAAGGACCTGATACAGGTGTCCCACCTGATTTTCTCCTCTTGCCTCCCATTGACAACGCTGGAGGGAAAGTAAATCCAGTCAATGGAATTCAGAGTGTGAGTCATCTGACCAAATGTGGAGGTCTATTTTAGGGTGGGAAATCACGCCCTAAGCTCCACTGACTCCGCTGACTCACCCTCCATTGACTGTGAACAGAATCCAGGGTAACTTGCCCAGATGCTGAACACCCACACTCAGATATCTGCAGTTAATCAAACAACTCCCACCAAATCTGCTCCAGGTGAAGAGGATGACCTGGAAGGTGTCAGGTGAAGGAACTTTGTGAGACAGAAGGAAGGTGGTCCTTTTGCAGGGTGTGGGACAGGTAGAAGCTTTCTGTTGGCTTGAGGATGGAGAGGAAGGGATGGGAAACATTCAGCTGCTAAATATTTTTGCAATATGCTGATCATTAGGAGGCTGATTTGCAGAAATGCTGAGCAGCCACGACGCCCACTGAAGACAATGGGAGCTCAGCACTTCCAAAAATCAGACTCCTGCCTCTTAGCATTGAATGGAATCTTTAATATTTAAAGGGATAAAAGGGGCTGGGGGATGGGTGTGCAGACAAGTGAATGAGCTTCCTCCTCAGATGCTTTGCAAAGCCCTTTCTATCAATATTCTTAATGCTTGCAGACATTATGTACAAGAAAAAAACTACAGCTGGAGCATTACATGGAAATCAAGATTCAGAAGGTCAGGCAAATTGGCTGCTCTATTCCCAAGGGCTGATCCAAAGACTCGTAAAGCCTAAGAGAAAACAGCTCCTAGAGTGACAGTCAGAATAGAGGTTTTATCTGGCTGCAAAGCCACTCTAAGAGGTTTTCCAGAAGTCCCTCTCTGCCAATGTACTGCAGCTCACTGTCCCCTCGGGGTGGAGCTGATGTAAAATCACATCACTTAACAGAGAGGTGTCTTGTCCTTAACCCCTGTCCCTCCTTAACCACCCAACGTGCCAGTGTGTGCCGGTTCTAGTCCTGGACTGACCCTCCCTGGAGCCATCTGGATTCACTAGAAGAGTTGCAACTCCTTTCTTCCTTTTTGAGGAATTTCTCTGCTAGGCGAGCGGGCTGAACTGGCTTGTGTTGGGCAGACACCAGAGCCAGTGTAAAGCAAGATGAAATATGAGATTTTGGGTAAAGGGGAGTGTGTCCTCTCCCTTTTAGAGATGGTAACATGGTCACTTTGAGGGACTTCATTACATGTAGCTGTACCTACCTGAAAGGAGGTTGTAGTGAGGTGGGGGTCAATCTCTTTTAACATGTCTCAAGTAAAAGGACAAGAGGAAATGGCCTTAAGTTGTGACAGGAAAGGTTCAGATTAATTTTTTTTTTTTTTTCCACTGAAAGAGTGATTGGGCATTGGAATAAGTTGTCCAAGGGGGTGGTGGAGTCACCATCTCTAGAAATGTCTGGATGTGGCACTTGGGGATATGGTTTAGGGGGGATTCTGGTGCTACATTCATGGTTGGACTTGATGATCTTGAAGGTCTCTTCCAACCTTGATGATTCTGTGGTTCTGTGATGTGCACAAGCTCTGAAAGAACCCATGAAATTATACAAGGGGAAAAAATACATTTCTTCCTGGTTTATGTCTTTCCTTGTTTAAAACCATCTGGATTACTTCCCCAGCACAGTTTTCTGTGTGACCAAAGAGCAACTGCAGCAACAACGAGTTCTGGATCAATTAGTGCATGAGAACGCTGGTGAATCCACTTCCAAAGGGAGAGTGGAGAGGCAGCAACTCCTGAGCTTCAGCTTTACCCTCAGAAAGATAATAATGCTGTTGTAAATCAGTAGTAAAATAGTGATGATTAATAAGGATGCAGGGAAGACTGAGGTACCCCAGGGATGATTTTCTTGTCTTGGCAAGGACAGTAACCTGTGAGTTGGTGCTGACAGAGTTAATCCTAACACAGGACACTGGATGGAGGTTGCATCACAGGAAGAATGGGTTTGAAGGATTTCATGATGGCAGAGATGTTGAATCAGTTGGGTCTTGAAGATCGTGCAGGAAACCAGCTAAAGCAAACTGAGTCATTAGTGATTATCTTCAAGGGTTTGTGGAGGATTCAGAAGTACCAGAGGACTGAAGAGGGACAAATATAGAACCTGCCTACAAAAACCAGAGTTGATGACTGAGAAATTACAGGCTGGTAGGTCTAACTTCCATCTGTGGGCAGATGCTGGAAGAAATTATGAAGCAATCATCTGCACATACCCAGAAGATAATCACCTTCTTAAAGACAAATAAATAAAATGCAAATGTAATATAGGAAATAATTCCAAATAGCCTAATTTAAGTTCCCACTTAGTAAAAAAGCCAGATGAGAAAGATGGTAAAAAAAGATGCAATATGAAGCTAGAAAAAGTTTTTAACTACTAAGGTTAGGAAGAACTAATTGTAAAAAGTTAGGTCTAATTGGTAAATTATTTTGAAGAGTAATTGTCAGAGGCTTCTTAGCATCAGAATAGAAGGGAATCTTAATAAGATATCTTGGTGATGTTTCTTGGGCCTGGTTCTATTTCAAATACAATGACTGATTTGTTTTGATGAAAAATTATAACTAAATTATTGTGAACAACAGTAGGCTGGAGTAAATGTACAAGTATTTTGGAGGACAAAGGTGGAACCTAAGATGGTCCTGAAAAGTGGAGAGATGTGAATTTAGGAGGAACAAATCTGATGTATGGACATACAGTATGTTATGCCAGGGATTTAGAGGTTAAATCATAGAATCACAGAATGTTTTGGGTTAAAGATCATCTAGTTTCAAGGCCCCTGACATAGGTAGGGACACCTTCCACCAGACCAGGTTGCTTCAAGCCTCATCCAACCTGGACTTGAACAATTTCAGGGATGGGGCAGCCACAGTTTCTCTGGGCAAAATGCACAAATGTGAAAATATTTGGCTGGTTGGCAGGATATTGGACAAAGATCTGGCGCTGAAAGGGGAACCTCAAACTCCACACAAAGCAATGCTGCCTTGTTGAACAAGAGAAATAGAACTCCTTTTGGAATGTCTTGAAGGGACTATTTTCAGTGGAGCAGAGCAGACTGTCCAAGGGGACTCAGTGCCAGCAGGACAAAGTGCTACAGCTGGTTTGGGTCACTGCACTTTAAAAATCGTAGATACATCTGGTAATAGTCCTGAGAGAGCAATAAGAGGGGTCTGAACTCCTGTTATACCAGAAAAGATTGGATAAATAACCCTCCTCTGTCTCAGCTACTGCAAGCACTTCCCCACCTCTCAGACAGAGCAATGCTCAGATTCCACACTTGATGTTTTCACCATCTTGGCTTCTTCCTTAAAGACCTTCCTCAGAATACCCAGGCAAAATTCCTTCTTGTTGTTTCCTAAGGAGGTTCTGCATTAACTGCTTCTCCAAACTCACCTGCCAGCGCCTCATTTAATTTTGGATCCCCTCTGCTTTGCTCCTTGTAGGATGAGGGTCCCTCCTGTCCAGCTGTTAACCCAATCCCCTCGGGGCCCTCTTCCTTCCTTCTTATTAGGCCTGACTGGACGAAGAGTGAATTGCACTTTGTATTTTTAGGAATGAAAAATCAAACATCTTCTTTGGACCTATATTTATCAAGATCCTCTCTCAGAAAAAGAATAATTACTGTCTTGTGCAGGGTCAGGAGTTGGACCTTGAAGATCCTGGTGGGTCCCTTCCAACTCAAGACATTTTTTATATGTGTGTATATATATACACACTCTATGATACTGCAGTAGATAATCTGATCCTACAAAGGCCCAATCACTAATTTAGGTACCTGAACCAAATGCATAAAGTCAACTACTGTAACTTCACCCCAAAATGTCCTTCCTTAAATCATCCACAATGGACGTCATCCTTCAGCAAAACCTTGAGAAAAGTACATTTGTTTTTTGCAAGGATGCCTGTAAGGAATCTAGAATGTCATCATGCAAATCAGCACATTCCCAAATCCTTTGGAAAAAAAAATTAATATATAATACTTTCCTGCTGTAACTTCTGTGTCTTTTTATTTAAATAATAAGAGCTCCTCAAGAGAAGAAACTTCCAAGAACTGGCACCTAGGATGTATTATAGAAACATATAAGAAGAAATACATTTTAAAAAGTTCTGTTTCTCCCTTATCTTTGGCATTCTTGTCCACATTATATATAAATTGTCTTCTATTTCTATTATTCTCTACTCCAAAAGCTTATTTTCCCTCACAAACCCAGAAGATTGGCAATTTGACATTTATTTCTGACAATTTCAGAATAACTCTGAATTACTGTAAACTCAAAGTATTTACCCAACCCTTGAAGATAATCCCCTGCCCACCGACCATGAGCTTCTCTATTTCAGAAAAGACTCCAAAAGCACCACACATTTATATTTTAAAAAAAATACATTTTCAACTCAAAATTTTTCCTAAGTGCAGTGGAAAGGCATTAACTGTGTGCAGTATCTCTTCCTATGGGAACTTTTTATCCTCAGCAAGAAATGTGGCCTTGTGTACATGGAGAAGTCAGTTTTCCAGTCCATCTCTGCAAATGATTTACTGTCCAGTCACTTGGTTAATTCACTTATAATCTCTGCTTATTTCCTGCTGTCTAAATCAGAAGGTATATGAACTTAAAAATCTCACTGGGGGTGAACAGTTCTCCAAGGTAAAGGAATTAACATTTCCACACTGGAACTACCCATCCAATTTTCTGTTTAAACCATTATTGTCTGAATCTGAATTAGGTACCAGTCCAAAAATCACAAGGATTAATGATAATTCTTCCAGAAGTTTTAATCAGAAAATTCAGCACTGAAATGTAAAAATCTGATTCTGAAATAAAATTCTAGCATTATAAAAAAACCCAGAAAAGTTCAAAAAAGAAAACAGGCAGTGGTACCTAAACATGGAACCTAGATTTTCCTAAAATTTATTCTTAAATATAGGAACATATATTGTAACTAAATTATGTTTTTACACCAAATTGTTATCTGGCCTCTTTTCTTTAGAGGACTTATTTTCCATGCCTACCTGTTCTGTAGGGTTTGATCAGTAAAAATCCTCAGATATTTTGGAAACAAGAAAAAAAAAAGAACGTGATATAAATTAGAGGATAGGAACTGAAGAAAATTAATCAGGTGAGTTACAGGATGCATAAAAAACCTGGTGACTGGCAATAGTAGGGACAAAAAAGAAGAATTTTACAGGTATGAGGAAAAAAGATAAAACCAAACAAAACATCCTAAACTGCAACCTCTTATTGCAGGTGAAATGAAAGTGTGTCACTAATGAAGCTGAGTGAAAAAGAAAAAGAAAGGTGAATGAATTCAGTGATATTTTGGGGTACTATTTGGGAAGAAAATGATTTAGAATAAAAAAGAGATGGCCTAGATAATTACAAGTCTGTCAATCCAGCACTGATCTTAGTCAAAATAGGGGAGCAACTGATATGGGACTCTGCTAATAAAGAATTAAAGAAAATGAATATATATCAGTGTCAGTCATTAGTGGCTTTTGGAGAACAGCCCTCATGAACTGAGTGTTATGACCCTTTTGGTGAGGACACAGGACAAGTTGGTGGGATGAAACCAGTTCTGTAAAATTAGTGTCTGGACTGGTGCAAGGTATCCCCATGACACGGGATATGAATCAAAGGATGGCCAAGCACTCTGGCCTCTGGCTGTTCCAGGGAATGGGAATATCCCCTCCAGAGAGTGTTGATATGGATTTCCCACAGACAAACTGCCCCGCTGAGTGTTTCTATTGGCAACATGACAAATCTATCCCATTGAAGGTGAATTGTTGTGGGATCCTTGTTACAGAAGTATCAAGGGTTCTCCACAAGATCAGAGCAGTCAATGGAGACAAATGTACATCCAGACATAGATTAACAGAGAATTCCAGCTGTGAGTTGTGATGGGGGGCCTACAAAAAAGCTGGAGATGGACCTTTTACAAAGACATGTAGTGATAGGACAAGGGGAATTGGCTTCAAACTGAGAGGAGGTTTAGACGAGATATTAGGAAGAAATTCTTTACTCAGAGGCTGGTGAGGCCCTAGAACACATTTCCCAGAGAAGCTGCAGCTGCCCCATCCCTAGAAGTGTTCAAGGACAGATTGTATGAGGCTTGGAGCAACTTGGGATAGTGGAAGGTGTCCCTGCCCATAGTAGGGGGGTTGGAATGAGATGATCTTTAAAGTTCCTTCCAGCCCAAACCATTCTGCCATTCTGACAGGTATTCTTGCTTGGGTCACTCTTAAAAGGTTTGGGAGGATCAAGGATGATCAGCTCAACAAGCGATGCCAGAAGGAATGTGGGATTCCCAAGTAGGAATAAGAAGAGTTGTTTTTCAGCACTTATTATTGAAGTGCTGAGATCTAGATTTGGGATCTGCAAGCCAGGAAAGGTTTTAAAAAATAAGAAAGAGTCCAGAAAAATTCAGTAACTGAAAAACTGACACAAAACCAAAACAACAATAAAAACTCCATCCCCTCCAAATAAACATCAACCAAACAAAGAAACAAATAGAAACCCAGCGGTCACATCAAGAGAATGGGACTCAGGAAATTGTATTAACTGTCCTTATCAGAGACAAACTGAGGTCTCTTGTGGCACCAGGATATGGTTGCTTGGGGAATATGACTTTGTTGGTATATGATACAAGGGAAAAGTAAAATACCATGGTAGGACCCACTAGATGGACAAATTCACTTTGGAAATCCAGTGTGGATTGTGGGCACTGAAGGGAATTACCATCAGAGAAGCAGGTTGCATTTGGCCCTCTCATCATTGCAAATTCAAATGTATAATTCCTCCCTTTACCTCTTCTTTTGTCTCTAAGGTAAACTCGTCCAAGTCAAAACTGATTTGGGTGAAATTCACTGGCTAATGGTCACTTTATGTGATCACAGAGGTTCCTTCTGCTTTCATCATCCAGGACACCATGATTGAATCCAGCCACTGATAAAAGCTTCCTGCTACTTCAATACATTTGCTCCCCCTGCAATGCACTTACGTAGTATAACATATGTTGACTGGGTGCACAACACAGAATTGTTGCTAATAAAAAGCAAAATTAAGAGAGGAAGCAAAACAGACCTTCCCATGCTGTATTTACCTCACACTTGATGTGTGTTTTTCATCCCATAAATTTGTTATGGCTTCAGCTCCCAAGCTTGAGTGAACATTCATCTTTCTTGCTTCCCATACATACCCAAACAAAGCCGAGCTGTGGGCTGGCAGTAAAGAAATGAGATTCACATTATTGGCTTTGCATTAGGTTTGTTTATAAAAGACAAGGCATATTAATCATGGGTATCTACTCTGGGAGAAGCATGCAGCAATGCAGGAAATGTATTCATTACAGAAAAGCAGGATGTCAGGCAGACCAGGAGGTGCTATGGATTGATGCACTGGCTTCTCCCTCATAAAGAAAACTAAACAAGATTTTGCTCCAGCCCAGACAGAAAACACAAATTAACCCTGTCCGTTTCTGGCTCCCCAAGGAGCTTTATAAAACAGACTTTTTCCCTTGGAGTTGCCAATTTGTTGAGACTTTGCACTGGTGTGGCAGCCAGTTGGTGATGTTTAAACAAGGGTTTGCTCCAAAACATGGTCCTTGTTGTGCTCACGGAGAACATTCCTTCCCCGTGTGGATGAGGTAACCAGCAAATGAAGGGACAGGCTGATGAGTCCATTGGCTTCAATTCTGGTTGCTTCAAATTTGAGGGCTAATTCTGCCTTGACTTTTTAATTCCATACGAAGAGTAAGTACTACTCCACAGGAGAATATCTGCTGAATGGCAGGAACCTGTCCTTAAGATGGAAATTTGCCTTAAAACCAGAAGCAAGGAAATATTATCCTATTCTGCATACAAATGCTCAGGCAAAATTAGTGGGGAAGAATGTTTTGATATGGGAGATATTCCAGAACTGCCTGGACACAATCCTGTGCCATGTGCTCTGGGATGACCCTGCTTGAGCAGGAAGGTTGGATCAGATGACCCACTGTGGTCCCTTCCAACCTGACCATTCTATGATTCTATGATTCACAATTATGAATTCACTGCTATTAAAAGGCAGCACAATCTGTGCAATCACACACTGGAGGAAATAAAGGGACCCTGCCCCAAGGAACTTGATTTAAAAACATCATCCACTGGGGACACGTTTAGTTTCTAAAAGCTTCAGAAGAGATGTGTAGGAAATCTCAATATATAGTCCCAAAGAAGAGAAATTTAATCAAGGGTGATTTGTTCCTAAATTGCTTCTCCTCAAGTTTCTGCCTAGAAATGTGACCAGAATCTTTTAGAGGCTCTCAGGTAGTTGCACAGACATTTTTTAGATTGGTTAAAAGACATGGCAGACAGTCCCAGCTGCAGTGCTAAAAGGGGACCTCTTTTCATGTAGGAGTGTGGTGTGGTGATAGACCATAAACCCTGGTTATCTCCTCAGCACTGAACAACTGAGAAAAGCAGGACTGACAAAATCCCAAGTGAAAACTGAGCTCAGTTTGATTTTATGCGTTCAGGTATGTTCAGTGACACTGCAGTTGTTAAAGAGCAGCGGTTGATAGTGGAAATAACACAAAGAATGAATGCATGAATGTCTTGCCTGGAGGTGATCTTGAGAAATCATCTGCAGGAACCTTAAGAGGAATGTCCCAGGCATCACAAAGTGATGTCCAGAGGCAGGAGATACGGAACAGATCCAGATACCTGGGATATTTCAACCAGAGGAGACAAAAAAGAACTTCTAGAAGAAAGGAGCATGGAAGAAAGGAGCAAAGACCTCCACATTTGCCTCTTTGCATAACAATAATTAAACAGACCAAGAAACAGACTGGCAGCTGATTGTGGCACTCCAAAGTTAGCAGATATCAAGAAGAAACGATCTTGGTGCAGAAGAGAGGTGATGCAGACTGAACACACTATGGACTTTATTCTCCAGACAAAATGCTCAGTCTAAATGAGAACCAAGGACTTGGAGCACTGGAATATCAATTTTTATTTATTTATTTATTTAAGATCAGACAGGATGTTGACCTTGTCATGCTGCCAAAGTTCTCTGGACGACTTTTCTCTCTTTCTTTACAAAACTAGCATTACTCACAGAAGGTGGATGTTTAGACTGGTCACACAGCCTTGAATGTCAGACATAGTCAAAGACTATTCCCTTGGTCATGACATGGAATCAAAACAAGGATCGAAAGAGTGAATTAAGTTAACCTTCAAAGTTAAGAACATATTGCTCTGTAGGCAACCACAACATGCCCTCTGCTTTTGGATATTAATCTTTCTTGGGAGAACACTGTGTGACAGATTTGACCCAGCAGCCCCTGCAGTTCCAGGATTTCTTTCCACAGTATCTGTAACAGAAGCAAAGCAGAAGAGACAACCCACAAGAAAAGAAGGAAAATAATAAGATCCTCACAATTGACAGAGATATCTCACAAAATCACAGAACAGTTGAGGTTGGAAGGGACCTCAGGAAGTCACCTGGTCCAACCTCCCCCTGCCCAAGCAGGACCATCTAGAGCCACTTACTGAGGACCATGTCCAGATGGCTTTTGAATATCTCCGAGGTGTGAGACTCCACCATCTTCCTGAGCAAACTGTGCCAGTGTGAGATCAACCCCACAGCAAAAAAAAAGTGTTTTCTGTTATTCAGAGTGGACCTCATGAGTTTCAGCTTGTGCCTGCTGTCTCTGATCCTGTCACTGGGCACCACTGAAAAGAGCCTGGCTTCATCTTCTTTGCACCCTCCCTTCAAGTATTTCTATACATTAATAAGATTCCCCACCAGCCTTCTCTTCTCCAGGTTGAAAAGCTCCAGTCTTTCCTCACAGGAGAAATGCTCCAAACAATAAATCATCTTTGTGGCCCTTTGCTGGACTCTCTCCAGTGTGTCTGTGTCTCTCATGTACTGAGGAGCCCAGAACTGGAAGCAGCACTCCAGGTGTGAACCCCCCAGTGCCGAGCAGAGAGGAAGGATCACCTGCCTTGACCTGCTGGCCATCCTTCATCTAATGCAACTGAGGACACCACTTGCCACTTCTGCCACTGGCTCATGTTCAACTTGGTCTCCTCAGGGACTCCGAGGGCCTTTTCTGCCAGGCTGGTTTTCAACTGGATGACCCCATCATCCATTGGTCCATGGAGTTGTTCTTTTCCAGGTACAGAATTTGGCACTTCTTGTTAAAGTTCAGGAGGTTGCTGTCAGCCTGTCTTGACTATCTTCTTTTTCTGCTCATGTAGATCAGAAAAAAAAAACAAACCCTCAATATTTCATTATCCATCATCCCAGTTCATTGTCTGCCCAGGACACGTGGCAATCTGACTTCTCACCTACAGCAGTGATGCCATAGGTCACAGAATCATGGAATGGCTCCCTCTGATCGTCTGGTGGCCTCCTCTGGATTTGCTCCAACAGGTCAATGTCCCTCCTGTGCTGGGGATCCCAGAGATGGGTGGGGTATCCAGGTGGGGTCTCACCAGAGCAGGGTAGAGATCCCTCCTTAGATTCCATAACAGGTCATCTCAATCTATACCAATGTCCTGTCCCTCTCCAAGCTGAGATGACAGTAATTCTTGGGGATGACCCTGTGCAGGGCCAGGAGTTGGACTTGATGATCCTTGTAGGTCCCTTCCAAGTCAGGATATTCTGTGATTCTATGATGCTTCCCCTCAACCATCCCCCAGTTTCAGCCTCTGGCAGCCTAGTATTATCTTGACCCAGAGACCCAACTGAAAAGACATCACAGCACACGTGGTCTGAAACCACCTCAGCTGGCTCAGCAAAGAGGAGGGTGGTGGAACAACCAGAAGAATGAGTCACACCTTCTCCTTCACACCCTATTCCACCAGCAGCAGCTGCAGCCCAATTCAGCTCGATAGTTTACAGGTGTCTCCAGGAACAACTGTCATAAAAAGCTCCTAAAATATGCTGCTTTTTTTTTTCTTGTTTTCTTTTTTATTTTTTTTTCACCACCCTTAAAATTTTGTACAGCAACAGTCACCCAATGAAAGCAGGAATTAACGGAAACGAAAGGAAATGAGAGACACTGGAGGAAAAACAAACATAATCAGCTCCAGCTGCAGCTCAATTAAACAACCGTTCGGAGAAAACTACTCGTTCACAATTTACCCACAGAAATCCACTTCCTTACATTCTCTTCAGGGTTTCAGAGCCACAGAAGGACTCTGAACCTTAAGACTCCTTACGGAGTAATTTAAGGCCCTCCAGATTGCAAAGGCAAATGGCACCTGCTTCATTTGCCACTCTCGTGGAGGCTGGTGAGAGGTGAGGCCAAGAGGCTGTGTCCCACCTGTGCCTGAAGGAAGAGGTTCATACCCTGAACTCACATGGGCAGAAGAAGGAAACCTCAGTTTCTTCTAATCAGGGCTCCTGAGCTCTTTCTGCAGCCTTCTCTCTGTGTGTTTTTTTTGTTTTCTACATCCACCTGTCCTTATCTCATGCCCTCCTTGTCTGAGATGATCCAAATGAGTCCAATTTGCACCAGAAATGTCTTATGAGCCTGGTACAGGCACAGTCAGTCTCACTGTGCTCAGCTGGTGTCATATGTCCCAGGAACACAACTTAGGACTGAAATACTTTTCCTTCAGGCTCTGACACTGAAGTGTGGATCCTTCCAATGCTCTTCCCAAGAGATATGGGTATATGTCTCACCCCAGAAGAAATCAGCTTTTATTCCAGCATTATCACAAATGAGCTTTGCAAGCAGCAGCCATGAGAACTCTCAGACTGGAGAAGGGTTCAAGCACAATATTGCTCCTTATTTCAAATCCAGCTGCAACTGTGACTAAACAATGTCCTGAAAATGCTTCTCCTATTGCCCTCTGTGGGAGAGTAACTGATCCAGTGTGACCAAAGTAAACTGTTGGATTCTTTCCTTCCAGCCTTTCTTTTTTTATTTAATGTACTGTGGCTTGCAAAAAGCATAAATTCAGAACAAAATAGACGTAAAGAAAATTCCTCCAAATATTTCTCAAACAGGAGTAGAGCACTAGAATATAGCACATCTAAGTATTTTTTAAAAAAGAATAAAAATCTTATCTTAAGTTTTAAAGGATGGATAGGTAATACAGAGAGGGAAAGAGAGAAATTATCTTGTCTAAAATCTTGCTGTGACTGAAATATCTGTCAAGGCTCACAATACAGTTTGTGTGTTTGGGGAAAGGTGGATGTCACTAAAGCACTGACAAGCTCATAAAGTGCAGCCTGGAAAGACCAAGACTGACTGGCATTTCCAAGGTGGTACCTATCTATCAAACCTTCATTTCCAGTGCCTGGACACTGGATGCTGCTGTACCCTGTTCCAGCATATGATACCCTGATTTCCCCAGTCAAGCACAACTGAACTGACATCACTTTCCTCCTGCTGCTCACAGATAGTAACTAATGAGATTCTATTCCTACTTTTTCATCAGAGAAGAGCCAAACCTGTAGTCCGTTTGCAATGGTAAGGGAATAAAGGATTTATAAAAGATAAAAACAAGCCATTCAATGCATAATCAGTGTAATTACCAGTATTATGAAACTTCAGTTATAAAAACACATTTGTGCTCTTTTCAACGTCTGAAAACCACTGAAGCCTGGATTCTGCTCTTTGTCCAAACTCACTCCCTGACCAGAATTGCCTTCATGCTGAATCACACACTTCTTTCATGACTGAGGAAAATTATCTCAATTAAACAGAGGAATGTGGGACAAAATATTTTGAGCAGTCTCCTTATTTATTAAGTTCAAGTTCCGTAGGGAATGGTGTTGAGGGGCACAGTCCCACACTGACTCTACATATGGGCCCCTGAAAAAGAGCTGCCCAGAGAGGTTGTGGACTCCCCATCCCTGGAAGTGTTCAAGGCCAGGTTGGATGGGGCTTTGAGTAACTTGGGATAGTGGAAGGTGTCCCTGCCCACGGTACAGGGTAGAAGGAAATGATCTCTAAAGACCCTTCCAGCCCAAATCATTCTATGACCTCTCTCAAAGTGACCTACGAAAATATGCCACCACGCTCTAGACATTTTCATTTACAAATGCAGCTTCTGTCTCTCCTTCTCATCCTTCTTCAGTGCATATTCATCATCACATGTAATATCGTCTTGGACTATCTGTAACTGATTCAACCTCAGGTGAATTGCTCACAGCTAAACCCTGTCTGATGTGCTGCATCCCCTGTTAACAGAGGCCCTCGAGGAATATGCTGTAAATATCCCTGTCCTCAGTCCAGCCCCAAGCCTTGAACTGCTGCTCTCCCATGAACTTCTCACCACCAGACCTGCAGCTATTCTGGGAGAGCTGTTTTGCCTTCCCCTCCACCTCTTGCAGCAGAGCAGCTCCCAGGCCGTGGCAGATTCTCTCCAGCACCAACGAGTATTTCATTCTTTACCAGAACCTCTCCCCAGTGTAACACCAGCTCTACTGACTGGGCTCTTCCCTTGGGATACACACAAATAGCAAGGAATGACAACACCCTGGATCACCTGTAAACATGTGAGAGTGTCCTGGGCATGAGCCTCTGGAGCATTTTGGTGTTGAGAAATGTGTTTTTGCAAAATAGGTCTATTCGTTGCAGGAAAACAGAAACGAAAATCATAAATATTTTAGATTCGCTCCAGAGCAAATTTGGAATAATGAAATTAAATACTGGAAAGTTTCCAAGGGAGAAACAGTACCAAATCAAACCAAACTAAAATTATTTCCCAGATCTATGTCTCTCTGTCCCGCACACACCTCTACATAACTTCACTATATTTTTTACTGCTAAATTAATTTTATTTTGCTCAAGGTTTGAGTTCAAGTATTGTCTCTCTATGAATTCAGGCATGTTCCTTCCCTTTCCATTTTAAAAGCCCCCAAAGGCTAATCAGGACATGCTGAGCAGAAAGCTCCATGGGATTGCTTAAAGAAATTCCTCTGACTAAAGTGTCTCTTTGTCCTGGACCTATTCCCAGCTGCAGTCCTGGGGAAAGCTGCTGTGTTCTCTGGCTTGCTGACCAACATAAAAGTGCTGTGAACACCTTTAAGGGCTCTGTAAATGACAGATAAATATTAATAATAATGTGACTTACCAGCTGTTTTTTTATCTTTAACTACCCTGCTTCCATGCAGTAAATTGCAATGCTATAAAAACAGTTGGAGTGAAGAGGAATTTCCAAGAGGCATCATCGATTAATATTTCAGCACGAGGAGCTGAGTAATTCTTGGCAAAGAATCTCGCTGAATTTATTCACTTTAAATTGCATTAATGCTAGGAAAAGGTGACCAGCTGACATCACTGGAGGCAAAACTTCTGGGAAATGTATCTTCACTAGGAAAATAGAGTGTGCCTAATGGGACTCAGCAAAGCAAGGCAAAAGGGAAGGTGTGGAAGGAAGTTTACAGGTTTTGCTCTATCTAAAAGGCCATAATAAACCCAAGATTACTCTGTAATCACCAGCCCAAACTCACAGCTGTCTGTTGTGATAAGGCACTTTTTTTTTTTGTGGTTGAGTGAAGAATTTGTGCCTTTCATAAAAAGGAATTAATGAAAACGAGCACAGAAGCAGTGCTGTGGGCAGAGGCAGCACAAGCTCCTGCAATTGCTTCCTAACACACCTCTGGTGTCACACAGATGGGTGATATCCAAGGATAAAATAATAGAATCACAGAGTGGCTTGTGCTGGGAGGGGACCTTAAAGATCACCTGGTTTCAGCTCTCCTTCTAAGGGCAAGGACACCTTCCACTAGCCCAGGTTGCTCAAATCCCAATCCAACCTGGCCTTGGAGACTTCCAGGGATGGGGCAGCCACAGCTTCTCCGGGCAACTGGGGTCAGGGCCTCTCCACCCTCACAGTAAAGAATTTCTCCCTAATATCCAATCTAAACCTGCCCTTTGTCAGTGTGAAGCCATTTCCCCTTGTCCTATCACTACATGCCCTTGTCAAAATCCTTCTCCAGTTCTCCGGAACTCCCTTTAAGCACTGGAAGGTGCTCTGAGGTCTCCCTGTACCCTTCTCTTTTCCAGGCCAAACAACCCCAGCTCTCTCAGCCTATTTTCATAGGAGAGGTGCTCCAGCCCTTTGATCTTTATCAGTGCCAAGGAAAGCCAATAAGAGTGATGTTTTCTTGTTAACATCAACCTCTGCTTGTTTGCTTACTCCCAGTTTCCAAGAGACCTGGGAACTGGTGAGAAATTAAGCTCTACCTGATTCAACATGGCTCAGTAAGTCAACTCTGTCCATGACCTTCTAACCTTCCATGGTCCATCACTTGATTTCCAAAAGTCCTACCTCACGAAGGCATCACAATGAGTACCCCCTGGGAGAAGGATTTGATCCCAGAAGATGCCTAAGGGACATCCTTACATCTGAATATCTCACACCAGTGATATCTGCTTGACATATTGCCTCACGTTTTGCTAAATAAATCTGGCACCCTCACTATAAGAAGCATATTGAGGTGCTGGGGTAGTGTCAGAAGAGGGGAAACAAAGCTGATGCAGGGTCTGGAGCACTATGAGGAGCAGATGAAGGAATTGGGGGTGTTTAGCCTGGAGAAAAGGAGGCTCAGGGATAACGCTATTGCTCTCTACAACCACCTGAAAGGAGGTTGTAGCCAGGTGAGTGCCAGTCTCTTCTCCCAGGTAACAAGTGACTGGATGAGAGGAAATGGCCTCAAGTTGCACCAGGGGAGGTTTAGATTGGACATTAGGAAAATTTCTTCAGGAAAAGGGTTGTCAAGCATTGAGACAGGCTGCCCAGGGAAGTGGTGGAGTCACCATCCCTGGAAGTGTACCTAAAACCTGTAGGTGTGGTGCTTAGAGGCACAGTTTAGTGGTGAGCATGTTGGTGGTGCTGGGTTGACAGTTTGATTTGATGATCTTAGAGGTCTTTTTCAATGTAAACAATTCTATGGAAAAAAAGTGTGAGACACATCCAGCAACCTTGGGCTGTCTCTGGGAGACAAGACATCCTCAGGGAGCACAGGAGCTGAAGAGTGGTTGGTGCAAAAGCTCTTCTTGTCTTTACAGTGCAGGTATTGCAGCAGCCACAGGTGCTTGACATTTTCCAGAGACCCTCCTATAAGCTGGCCCTTCCCTAAGGAACACAGAGCTCAGGGCACAAAGTTTCTTGGTTAGGAAATGGAAAACTGCATCACTGCGTGTCACAGAGCACAACACGTTGCATGTTATCCCTTTCCTTAGTAAACTGGCACTTGTGAGTTTGCAAGGAATGGAGTTTGGCATAATGATACAACATTCTATAGCTTTTGAGCCTAGTTGGCACTGCCAACTAGAGCACACATGGTTTCTAAATTAAATGTGGGGAAGACTGATCTTCGGATGAGTGTATGAAGTGTCTCACGTAAGTGGCAAAAGTCAGCATTATGTAAATTCCACAAAGACATTCCAAGCCACCCAGCTCTTCCAAAAGCTGCAAGAAGGTACACAGTCTGATCTATAAACCCTTCCAGATATTCATGGTGTTCTCACATGAGTTCAGGTGCCATGTAAGCTCCTGTGCTTCTATATAATTCTGTACCATACCATGGATGCATTTTCCTTATGACACACTGAAATATTGGGAAGGCCAGTGGATCGTGGAGTTTATAAAAATTCCATTAAATGCAGTCATGTTTTTTAACAACACTCCAAAAACATCTCTGAAAATAAAATCTCCAAAGGCATGAGATGAAAAAAAAAAGCAAAGATCAATGTGCATCCCACCTCATCCAAGGAACAGTTCAGCTGAGCAGCCCCTGTGCAAAGATTTTCAAATGTTGCACTTGGAAAAGAAAAACACAATTTGGGAATGTGAACGAATGAGAATGGAAATTACATGGCTGCCTTGTAAAATAAGTGGAAAACAATGGAGTGAAAAATAAGTGGAGTGAGAGAGAGAGAGCAAGCACAGTGCTAATGATAAGGCAAACTTTTCCAGATGTGAAAATCAATTTTATTCTAAAACTTCCCAGCCTTTTCATTTAGAAAGCAATAAAATTCTATTTGTCCCCCTGTTCATTTGCTGCATAAAATGCCACTAAGCCACTCGCTCTCGGCAACCACACAAAACCTAATAGGTTAGGACTGCAGCCTTAAAATATGCTAGGGTTTTTTAATGAAACCAATTTATATCAGTTTGTGCCAGTGAAAGGGCTGAAGCAACTTAATTTAGTTTCATTTTCCACACATTTGTGGCCAAAGCAAGGATTCACTTATTTCTAATTCAGCCCTGCTTCCACATGCCTGCCTAAGCCGTTTCTAACTGATTTAGCCAGTGACCTCTATTAAATAGCCAGGTGTTGGGCTCTATTAAATGGATAATCTCTTGGTACCTACACATTTGCAGCCTCCTCATTTGTCCAGTTTTTATTTGCATGTGTATTCAATCAGAGAGCAGTGGACTTTTTGCAAGTGAGGGGGATAATTACAGCCATAAAAATGACTGGTTTTGAGCTTAAACCTGGCTGTGTCTGTCAATGCTGAATGAGACATCATCTTAATCTGAGATTTAAATATTAAAAAAAACCCAAACAAACAGATTTTCCGGGCTTGATTCTGTAATAACTAAAAAACTTTTTTTCCTTCTTCTTCTTTTTTATTTTTTTTAATTGTCTGGACACTGTTTTTTCACTTCACAGAATCAGAGAATGGTTTGGGTTGGAAGGGACCTTAGAGATCATCTAGTTCCAACCCCTCTGCCATGGAGGTTTGGAACTGATTTAGATCAGTGTGATGTCAGTCAAACAAGCTTTGTAGGAGGAACATAAATCTTTTATTAGAGAGATGGAAATAATTGAGGGAAGAGGCAGAAAGCTTTGAGGCACATGAGCCATTCAGGTTACTCCAAGGGTCTGCACTCTTTTAAGAGTCCATGCTTTTTTCCCCCCAGATTTAAGTGTCAGCCTAATAAAAAATATAGTCTTCAATAAAAACCCTGTTAGACTTTTATCTCAGAGCACCACAACCACAACACTACATGTGGTGCAGAATCAGGTATGTGCAGTCAGTCCATTTGTTCCATTTGGTGGTTCATTTTGAAGCTCAATTCAAAATTTAGTGACTCAGAGAGCACCAACACCATCAAAGCTGGTTTTTGCAAGCCTTCTGTTGTGTGGGTTATTTCTTGTCTAACAGGGAATGAACTTGCCCTACAGCCCTTCCCTTGGTGGAGGTGTTAATAGTATTTCTCCTCTACCTGGTTGCAGGTTTCTGCAAAATTTTGCAGGAATGTAAAGCTGAAGATTCCTGTTTCGGCCACTTTGACAGAAATCTGCAAAATGGTTTTAAATGTATACAGTGTAAGGAGGACACACAGATGGGAAGAGCCGCAAATGACACAAAGGAAACACGTCTGGAGACAGAGCGGAAAGGAGAAGAAGGATGGTTTAAAAGAAAAAGAACCATCCTGCTTTCTATAAATTCAAATCCAAAGCCAAATGTTTTGGAAAACAAATTGGGAGAGAGGTATTTCCATCTGCCCTCACCCCTTTGAAACCCTGTGTTGGCCACAGGGATTCAGGGATCTTTATCCAATGGATTCTGTAGACCTGTGGATGGAGTTTCATTTCAGATTCAGTGAAAACAGGCAAATAAACTCCTGTGGTCATTCCTCAAAGAAATGATGAAAGGTTGAACTTCCTTTCACCTCTCTGAGGATGTGTACTTTGCCACAATTCCTTAGGGAATTAACACAGTTAACTCTTATACAGGTATAACATCTTTCCTGTGGTGTCCCATGAACGATTTTCCCAAAACTTGATTTTCCCAAAACCTGGGAGATTACATATGAGAATTGACAATGTGGTGTTGGTTTGAAGGGGTTTTTTGACAGTTCAAAAATATTCTCTAATCTGGGACTATGCATTTGAGATCAGGCTTGATGTTAGAATCGAGGAATGTTTCACTCCTGTTTTATTTACACTGGGACAAAAGGGGGGTGATGATTATTAGTGTGGGGGGTTGTTCAGCCTGGAGAAGTCTCTGGGGAGAGCTTGTTGCGACCCTCCAAGTACTTGAAGGAGGCTTATGAAAAAGAGGGAGAGCAGCTCTTTACATGGCCAGATAGTGATAGGACAAGGGGGAATGGTTTTAAACTGAAAGAGGAGAGATTTACATGAGACATTAGCAAGGAATTCTTTACTCAGAGGGTGGTGAGGCCCTGGCACAGGTTGCCCAGAGAAACTGTGGATGCCCCATCCCTGGAAGTGTCCAAGGCCAGGTTGGATGGGGATCTGAGCAACCTGGTCTAGTGGAAGGTGTCCCCGCCCATGGCAGTGGGTTGGAACGAGATGAGCTTCAAGCTCTCTTCCCACCTAAGTCTTTCTATGATTCTATGATTAGTCTCTTTTTCTTTCTACAAAATGGGAATGCTTTAGCGGACAACTTAAAGTTATTGCTACACAGACTGAACTGTGGTCATGGCAAAGCATTAAGAAATTCATTTCATACCTGATGGACTAAAGTGCCTGTTCAGTGTGTTTGAAAAAATAATGCATCACACGTTTGGCTCTGGTTAGACTGATTTTCTGCGCAGAAGGTTATTTTTAGTAGTTTTCTCTCTCATTGCTGTTGCAATCAGAAAAGTGACCATGAATATTAATCATTTTTCTCTCCATATTTCTCCCTTCATCTAGTCTGGATTCTATCACTGTACAAGGCAAAAGTTTTTTTTTTCTAAGAGCCACTGTCTTAAACTTCACCAGGGATTTGATTATCAAGATGTCCGTCCTTTCTCCTTTGAGCATCCTCATCATTCACAGAGATTATAGAAAAGTATGAAATGACACTGTTGTTGTTGTTTAATTCAGCAGGCAGAAAACCACGACATGCCCCCTGCTGTAGTGTAGCTCCATCAGTGCTGAAAAAAGAGTGAGAAGAAAACTGATGCATTTCAGTGAAATCCATCAGTGAAAAAGGACCAGACCATCGAGGGCTGGAAGTTGATGTAGTGCCATAGGCTGAGTCTTTGCCAACTTTTGCTGAAAACACAGTCCAAGGGGAGGAAGCTGCAGATATGGGATTAAATATTGCTTTATCTTACAGACTCCAGTGACACTTCATTAAGTCTGAAGGGACAGGGCAGAGGATGTCGAATCTGCTGAGCTTCTTCATTTGCTTAAACCTATTTAAAAAGTTGGAAATCTCAGACTTACTTTTCTTTGAAAATTAAAACTATCTTTTAAAACTCTTCTAGTGTCTCTGACTTTACTGGGAAAATACAGATCTCAGCTTCAGGAACTCTGCTTTCCCTTTGTGCTCATTTGATCTTCCTTGTTAGCCTTTCTCCTCACAGCACAGCAAATCACTTCAATTAAAGCTTCATTAAAACAACATTGCCATAATCACCATATGTTACTTATATATTTTTAAAGCATAACTGTTACCAACTGATCAAAATACAGGCGGGCATTTTATACGCCTGTATTCTATAGTGCACATACACTATTTATGGTATACTTATATTTTCACTTCTCTCAGCACGAACCAGAAGGAATCACTGAAATCGTTTCTCCATCTTGTTCACAGTTATATCCACGTGTGGTTTCTCAGCTTTGCGGTCTCTGTGTTGGAACTGCTGCAGCTTCAAGTTTCAGAAGGACTCAGGTAAACAGCACTTGGGAGTGGGGAAAAGGATTACAAGGAAAAAAACCACCCAACTTCCTAAGTGAAAGATAAGAATTCGCTTGATCTCAGTAACATTAGGAGGCAAAAGACTGCTGGCAAACAGCACCAGCTCCTGTCCCCCTGGGTCTCTCTCAGAAAGCCATCTGGGTAGGTTTGTAATCCCCCCAAGCTCAGTATTGAGGCTAGTTCTGTTTAATACCTTTATCAGTGATCTGGACAAGGAGACTGAGGGCACCCTCAGTCAGTTTGCAGAAAACACCAGTTTGGGTGAGACTGTTGATCTGCTGGAGGGTAGGAAGGCTCTGCAGAGGGATCTGGGAAGGCTGGATCAGTGGACCAAAGACTGACAAGGCAAAGTGCTGGGTCCTGTGCTTAGGTCACAACAACCCCATGCAATGCTCCAGGCTTGGGGTAGAGGGGTTGGAAAGTTGCTTGGTGGAAAAGGACCTGGGGGTGCTGGTCAACAGCAGGTGAACATGAGCCCAGGGGTGCTCAGGTGGGCAAGAAGGCCAATGGCACCTGGGCTGTACCAGCAATAGTGTGGCAGCAGGACCAGGGCAGGGATTGTCCCTCTGTGCTGGGAACTGGTGAAGACACACCTCCAATCCTGGATTCTGTTCTGGGCCTCTCAGGACAAGAATGACATTGAGGGGCTGGAGCTTGTCCAGGGAAGGGCAACAGAGCTGGGGAAGGGTCTGGAGCACAAGTCTGATGAGGAGCAGCTGAGGGAGATGGATGTGTTTAGATTGGAGAAAAGGAGGTTCATGGGACACCTTCTTGATCTGTACAAGTCCCTGAAAGGAGGCTGTAGCCAAGTGGGGATCAGTCTCTTTTCCCAAGTAATAAGTGATATGACAAGAGAAAACAGCCTCAAGTTTCATCAGGGGAGGTTTAGATGGGATATTAGGAAAAATTTCATTTTGAAAAGGATGGTCAGGCATTAGAAGAGTGTGCCCAGGGCAATCGTGGAGTCACGATTTTAAATCCCTGGAGGAATTTAAAAGACATATAGATGAGGCACTAAGGGACATGGTTCAGTGGTGGCTTTGGCAGCGCTGGATTAATGGTTGGACTCGATCTTAGAGGTCTTTTCCAACCTAAACAATTCCATGATTATATGATCATTAGTTTCCAAAAGCACCACGAGCCAGTGACAGTTCTATGCAGTACCCATGATCTTGGAGACTTTTCAGGTTATCTCTCCCACTTGTCTGCTGCAATCCAGAGGGTGGAACTCAGAATGGGGTGGGGTCTGGCAGGTGGACAGGACTTTGGGCAGGAAGGAGGAGCTCTAGCAGCTGCAACAACCACATCACAACTCCACAGTCCATCCTCACTGGCTGGCACAAACTGGATATTGTGGCACCAGTCCAACAGCCCTTTTGATGGCCACAAAAAATAATTCTCAGAGCGGTGAGGTCCAACTGAGGAGGAGTTGGTGGAAATGACTGGGATTTTCTTGGCATACCTTTCCAAACAGCCCGTGGTTATGCACAATGGACCAGCTGATGGGATCATGCATTTCATAGGATGTAAAAGACAATAATGAAAAACAGAAGAATTGTCAATCCACTGTGTTTATACCTGCATTTCCTTCTCATTTTCCTGAAGCCTGAGTTTGAATCAATAATATGATTCCAGTGCATTACAGAGCAGGGAACATTTCAGATTCAAAGCTCTCCAAAGAGTGATTGTCACATGGAACCAAGACCCTGGCTCAGACCCTTATGGGATGATATATCACTCCTAAAGGACAAAGGGAACAAAGGCTGGATTGGGTACTCAATTATGAAACAAAAGTATAATTATCTCAATATTCCTTCCCCCCCCAAAAAAAAATGCCCTGATAGTCTGAAACAGTTAATACCAAATAAACACACCTATTGTCTTTGTTTACTGATGAAGGTTATACAATACAGTCCTGACTGCATCCTGCTGGTCTTCCAAAGATTTACTAAATGACACATATGAATTATTCTGCTGCTAAGAAGAGTAGATAAGGATTGTTTTTTCTATAACCTGATAACTTCCACTTGCTACTGCTGAAAACTGGAATTACGTGCTGTATCTGGATTTGTTGCTGGTATATGGAAAGATATAATTTATTCAAAGTGGAAATTTCCAAAGATTTCTGGGGTAGCCAGCGAACATGTATATGTGAGAAGACAGACAAAGAAAAAGAAAGAGAGAAACAAATAAACAAAACCAAGAGAAAAGTATATAAAATCCTGGAAAACTAGTCCTTGATTTATTAGCTGTAATTTCATTTAGGCAACATTATTAGTACTTACTGTTTGTGTTCCAAAGAAAAGATTAATAGATAAATTAACACTTTGTGTATCTTCCAAGAAAGTATTAAACAGATGAACAAGGTGCTTACTAAGACAACAAAGCTAATTGAAATTGTTCTCCAGATTAACTTTACAAAGCCCAATGGTGTCATTTTTCTTTTGTGTGGTGCTTCACGCTTGTATCACCGCAGAGCACCCTGTGAAGTTCACTCATGCAGGAGCCATTCACAGGATCACAGAATAATTCAGGCTGGAAAAGACCTCTGGGGGTTTCTAGTTTGTAGCCCAACCTTGTGCTGAAAGTAGGGTCACTTACGAGGGCAGAAGAGATTGCTCAGGGCTTTCTCCATTTGGGTTTTGAAACCCTCTGAGGATGGAACCTGCACCTCTCTGGGAAATCTCTTCCAATACTGATGATTTTGGTGATCTTCCCCATATCGGGAGCTGCTATTAGGTGCCTTCTCAATGTTGAACAATCTCCATCCCACACCAAGTACCAGACAAGTGCTCCAGCCCTGACCATCTCAGCAACCTCTCCAAAACTTGATCCATTTGATCAATGTCTTGTACTGAGTGTCTCAAAACTGGCTGGACTCTCTAGATCGAGGCTAACCAGTGTGGAGTAGAGGGAGATGATAATTTCCTTCATCTTCCTGACTGGGCTGCTGCACACACAGCCCAGGTTACCTTCTCTTCTGCAAGGGCATTCCCCTCACTGATCTAAAAATCATAGAATATACAGAGTTGGAAGGGACACAGAAGGATCACGGAGTCCAGCTCCTGGCCCTGCACAGGACAACCCCAACAAACAATCCTGCCATGTGCCTGAGGGTGTTGTCCCAGTGCTTCTTGAGCTCTGTCAGCCTTGGTGCTGTGACCAGTGCCCTAGGGAGCCTGTTCCTGTGCTCAGCCATGCTCTGGGTGAAAAACCTTTTCCTGATATCCAACCTAAACCTCCCCTGACACAATTTCATGCCATTTTCTCAAGTCCTATCACTGGTCATGAGAGTAAAGAGATAGGTACTTGTCCTTCTGCTTCCTCTCGGACTGATGTTCAGCTCCACCAGCATCCCAGGGCCTTCTACCTAGAGCTGCTTCACAGTCAGTCAGGGACAGTGTGTTCTGGAAAACTGCATTTGTCCTTTTTGAATTTTGGCAGATCTTGGCCAGCCCATTTCTCCATCCCATCCAGTCCCTCTAGATGGTAGCCCTGTCCTTACAGGTGTACCAACAGTTCCTTCCCAGCTTGCAGTCATCAGGAGTGCACTCCATCACCTCTTTGATGCTACTGACAGGCCTCAGGAGAGCCCCTTGTGTCATTGTCCTTGTTACAGGTCTCAGGGGTACTTTGACCCTTGAACCACTACACTCTGGGTACAGTCATCCAGGCAGCTTTTATCCATCAGGCCAGTCTGTGCCCACATGGCCAAGGAAGTCAATGGCACCCTGGATTTTATCAAGAATAGTGTGGCCAGCAGGACCAGAGAAGGGATTATCCTCCTGTGCTTAGCACTGGTGAGGCCACACCTTGAATCCTGTGTCCAGTTCTGGGCCCCTCAGAACAAGAAGACATTGAGGAGCTGGAACGTGTCCAGGGCAGGGAACGGAGCTGGGGAAGGGTCTGGA
The DNA here is from genome assembly GCF_025592945.1 of Manacus candei. Classification (NCBI taxonomy): domain Eukaryota; kingdom Metazoa; phylum Chordata; class Aves; order Passeriformes; family Pipridae; genus Manacus; species Manacus candei. The sequence goes on along the minus strand of NW_026138236.1, from coordinate 415,768 downwards.
GCACAAGTCTGATGAGGAGCAGCTGAGGGAGCTGGGGGGGGGCTCAACCTGGAGAAAAGGAAGATTAGGGGAGACATTATGGTTCTCTACAATATCCTGAAAGGAGGGTGTAGCCGGGGGTGGTCGGTCTTTTCTCCAGGCAAATAGTCGCAGGACAAAAAGGGGACAGCCTCAACACGAACCAGGGGAGGTTCAGGTTGGACATCAGGAAGAATTTCTTCACTGAAAGTGTGGTCAAGTGTTGGAACAGACTGCCCAGGGAGGTGGTGGAGTCACCAACTCCGGAGGTGTTGAAGAAATGACTGGATGTGGCGCTCAGTGCTCTGGTCTGGTTGACAGGGTGGTCATTGGTCAAAGGTTGGACTTGATGATCTTGGAGGCCTTTTATAAAAGGTATCCAAGAAAACGTTGCAAGATTTGGGGCAACTGGCATCCACTGCTCTCCCCTGACCCCCAAATTCAGTTATTTTATCATAGCAGGCAACCAGGTTGGTTGGGCATGATTGACCCTTGGTAAATCCACACTGTTCCCAATCACCCGCAAAGTGTCCACTGCTGAAGTGGAACACAGGAGTGTTTACCACCCATTCTCCCCTCGAAATGAAACACAACAGCTTTACAATGCATACAGCAGCAAATGCTTCTGTATGACATTGCTAATTTATCCAGAATAATGGGTTTTCAGATATTTGTTTTTGCCTACACAATTACCCAAACTGTCAAGTAAAAATGTACATTTTTTGCTCATCTTTCTCATCCCACAGCCTCTAAATGCAGAGTTTGATGCTGGGGTGTTTTTTTTTTGGGGGGGGGGGGGGGATTTGGATTGTTTCTTTGGGTGTGTTTTGGTTTTTTTTGTTTGGTTGTTTGTTTGGGGTGTGTTGTGTGGCTTTTTTTTTTGTTTGGTTTGGCTTGGTTTGGGGCGTTTCAGTTTTGTTTTTTTGTTTGGGTTTTTTTTTTGTTTGGGTTTTTTTTATTCTTCTTGTTTAGAAGCAAACTGCAGTTTAACACAGTAGAGTGGGAAGGTTTTTTCCTCGTTTTCACAGGAACAAGCTCAAATGCCTGTCACATTCAACTGTTAATCCATATTTATAGTCAGTGTGACAGGACTAAAAGCCCTTCCCAACCAAGCCAGGACACTGAGTTGATGGTTCAAAAGGGGTCATAGAAAGACAACAAAGGGAATAATCGATGTAAATCCACCCCTGCACTTTTGGGCTGGCTTTCATCAGAAGGCAATGAGAAGTCAGATGAAAAACAGAGTTAAAAGGACGGTTCCACAGAAATCAAAGCAGAGAGACTGAGGAACATCTCTTAAAACTGGATTAATGTGTCTTCTCTTTCTCCTACTGTGATACCAACCTAAGCCAAGACTTCAGGAGGGATTTGAGTGCCAAGTGAAGAAAATTAAGCATCGGGAAACGTATGATGGATACAGGGAACGCAATCCTAAACCTCTGGAATGTAGTACATGGGAAAGTAACTATCTATGCCGTTGAAAACTGGGACACCAGAGCATCAGGGTAAGGTATCCATAGTGTTTCCTTAGGAAGGTACTGGATAAGAAGTGGCAGGGAAGAGCACACACCTGGGTAGTCTCAGGCAGAAGCTCCTCAGGCAGGAGCAAGAGGAAAAGGAGCAGGATTTGCATCTGGGGCCTCAGTTCAGATGTCTGTGAGTCTATTGCCATTCTGAAGACTTTAGGGCATCCCACATGGCCTCCAACTGCTGATCCAGAAACCAGGAGTCTGTCCTAGGTCCTGTGTCTCACCTGACACAGATGGATTTAATTTGGGGTCTCTTGAAAGCACTGAAATGTCACCAGGAGCACTAAAAGTTTTCCTGAATTGATCTTCAGTGATCTCTGTCCTGGAGAGTTTAGTCCATTTAAACTGTGAGTTCCCACAGGAGGAGATTTTCTCTTGTGATATGTCTACCATGATGGAGATCTGGCTTAGTTTCAGAGGCACTAACATATAATGTGATATAAGAAACTCAGAGAGAAAGAGGCATTTCTTGTATTCTGTATGATTCTGCATGAAAACCCTGACATTTCTCCAGCTTCTCAAAGGCACATAGCTCCCATGAATCTCAAAAACATCCTTTTGCATCAAAATCATTGGAAGTTTTCCACAGACTCTCACCCCAGCAAACCTCAGAGCTCCAATATCTAAGCAAATTCCTCTCTCAATCCCTCAAAACCTGAGAAATCACTCATACAAAACAATTTCATTTTCACTGTGGTGCTCCTCCATTCTGCTCCAATAAAAATCAACATTATCTTTGCTCCTTGTCCCTCAGATACTGGGATCCTCTGGAAATGCTGCAATGACATGAAAGACCTCACTAAATCATTCACATACATCACAAAGAGATCACAAGGGATCACAAAATCCCTTCAGAGGGGGTAAACTGAGGAGGCATTTAAATTACATATGACATGACCATGAATAGTCTGGATTCACTGTTCACTATCCTATATATTGACCTTTCTTTTCTTTTCTCTGTAGAAAGACTTGGTGAGTTCAGCTGTTCTCCAAACTGACAGGTACCAGCCCAAACTCTACAACAAAATGTTTCCACCAGCTGCCAGAGCTGTCATCTTGGCTTGCACCCAACTGGCTAAAACTCAGCCCTGAAGCTTTTGGCTATGACGGAATACATTTATTTTGTATTTAAGGAATAAAGGTAATTAATTTTTAGACCTTGCTGAATATGAGACTCTTCCCTTTATTGCTGGCAGTGCTTACAATGGATCTTTTAATGCTTTTTACACTGACCAAAAAAAAAAATAAAATTAATAAGATCAGAGTTTTAGCTGAATAAGGCATTTCCTAATGGTGGTACAGGACCTGGAAGCATTACAGCTAATTGAACTTACTGTTCTTGGAGTAGACACACAAAGGTCAGGTTGTCTTAACAGCTTGTATGCTGTCAAGCTGTGTTTGTTCTGGAATCCAGACATCAGTCCTTTCCACCCCAAGCAGTAATGACTCAGTGTACCAAGTCCAAGAGCCCAACTTAAGAGCCAATTCCTTTCTTAGGCTCTAGGAAAACAGACAAAGGCAGGCAGCAAATACCAAGGTTTTTATTCAATGAATTCCCACAGACTGGGGATGAGAAGAACAATTAAGTCACCTTCATTAATTCAGGCTGTCTGCCTCTGCATCACGTGTTTCCTGTGCCTCAGGTACAAATCATTTCCTTGGAGAAAGCCATCATTGAGTAAGGCAAACACCCTGGATTGGGATAGAGCAGAAGATGAAAAACTTTCTGCTCTTTTAGTAATTTCCACCAGTTTTCTCTTACCCTTCCTGTTAGAAATAATGAAGTAAAGAAGAAAATGTCTGGCTCCAGTTTTGCAGGCACTGATTCTTGTTATGTTTTCTCTCTGCTCCATTTGAGAACCCTGAATGCTCAGTATTTTCCTGCAAGCACAGTACAAGTACAGTATAATAAAGTTTCCTCTAAGTCTTCATTCAGATAATCTAGAGGCACTTCTAGTTATTTCACATAAGGTATTCTTTTCAACCTGGAATTGTTCCATATCTCATTTAAAGTGTAGCAGAAAGAGGTGCCTATTCTTGACCATTCAGTGCAGAATTAAAACATTCTCCTACATCCCAAGGAGGACTCAGTTATCCTGTATTTGTACTGGATGAAGTGGCCACTTGGCAGCACTCAAGGGAGTCTATCCAAAGATATACTTAATTTACAGTAATATAATAACAGGTAAACAATGGCAAGAAAACATCAAAGTCATGACATTCCATAAGAACGTCAGGAATTCTTGGGAAAACTGTTGATTCCCTTTTACTATATCCCAGATGTGGAGAGATTTATCCCTGAACTATCTCACTGAGTTGCTTTAGCTGAACAGTAATTAATCCTCACACATGTAACATTCAGGATCAGGACATTGCACTGGCAACCAACAGCATTTATTCCACTCATGTTTAAGCCACTGTTTCTTTAGGGCTCCCTTTTAAGTCCCAAAGTCCCTTTCTCAACCTTTTTGAACCCTTAAGCAAGATTGATCTGGTAATTCAATCTCCACACTTGCAATTGCTAAGTTGATTATTTTCCCTCACAGGTCTGGAAAGGCATTATTTAGCTTCCTTCAAACTTTAACTCCCTCATATTGTATGAAAAGTTCTCCCTTTCTTGAGCTATTTCTGTTCCAGCCTGACAGAAACAGTAACTAAAGTGCAGGTCTATTGATTAAATATCCTTATTTTTTCCCCCTGTAACAACTTAAGGCATTTAATCAATATGGCAATGCCCCATATCATGGACCAAAGATACAATATCCAGTGATCATAAACTGCTCCAAGGACTGGTATAAAGTGATTTTATGACCTGACACCTGCTGAAACATCCATTTGTAGTGGAATAGATACATACATTTCCCTCTGCAAGCCAGTTACATAAAAAGAACTAAACACCTCTTGGAGCAGCTGTATCCCAGAAAAGACCCCTATGATATTATGATTTCACATACATCAAAAGGAAAGAGATTTTGCAAAAGCACTTTTATACAACATGGCATTTATTTCTTGAAAGTGAGGCACAAACACGTCCCAAGAGGGGAAGGACGTGGCAGTCTATCTAACACACTTCTATGAATCCTCCTCCTAGAACACCTAAACTGCTCACAAGTGTATTATTTTTTGAATTTAATTCTCCTCACAACCTTTTTGGGGAACTGGCTGGTATATTTATCCTTCGGAATGCAGACCTGATCTGTGTTTAAACAGCTCTTCAGTAAAATAATGCCACTTAGGGTCATTATTCTTGAGGCTACGGAGACACCAGTGAATGCCCTACTGCAGATACACCTGTTTGTAGTAAAAAAAAACAAACCCAAAATTAAGTGTAACTTCTTATCAAACAACTTGTGAAATCTCTAGATATGCTCTGTGGCTATGAGATGCATTTAATGAAAAATATATATATATATAACCACCTCTCCCTCCACATGTTTATTTGCCTTTCTTCTAAAAGTATAAACATAACCCATCAACTTTATAGACAAATCTTTTTCCAGTGAAGATCTGCCGCATGACACTAACGTAAAAAATTCTATAGCATAGAAATTATTTAATGAAATCTCCAAAACTCACAAGTTTTCTGCTTTCCCTTATTCCTCAGTTCTAAAAACACCCCTCTTTTGGCCCTTGTAGATATTATAAATTGAGGTAAATAAGGGAAACAGGACAGTGGCAACTGTTACAAGTGAAGGTATCTATGAACAAAAGAATATTTTGACTTTTTTCGCCCTCAGGACATGGTTAAAAAATTGACATTTTTTGTGCCAGTGTTTAAAACCAGAGTCCATGTGGCAGGAATTTTAAGGGATCAGAGGACACAGTCTTTTGTCAATGTTCTAATTGCTTGGGGTAAATTGGGAGTTTGGCTGGGACTAATTGTAAAAAAAAAAAAAATAAAAAAACTCTGAGACTAATTATAAAAACTCAGTGGTCATCAGCAAAACTCAACATTCACCAGCTCAAAGCTCTTGAAAATTAAAAGTCCAATTGATTTCTATGAAAATCTTAGGACAGAAGCCAGGGTTATTCCTCTGGTGGAAGACCCAGGAAAGACTGGGAAAAAAAGGTACTCTGGTAGTTACTATTAAAACCTGTATTTTCCTAAAGTTTGTCAGTAATTTTATCAGTAAATCCATGACAAATAAATTCACTAATTCTCAGTCTTGACCATACTTATGACCCTGTTCTGAAAGAGAAAATTTTTAAAAGCTTGTGCACCTGGTCCTCTTTGGCCACGAGGAAAGATGTAAATTTACCACAGTCCTTCATTCCCCACCATCTCCTATCTCAGACCTTCAGGACAAAAGTCTCCAAGGCTAAACCTGATTTGTTTGGTCATATCATGGACTGTCTGTTGAGGTGCTTTGTGTTAGAGAGTGCATTTTGGGCTACGGCAAACCCAAAGGTTCACGGTGTGAAATCAACTCACCTGACATTAGAAATATAAACCCCAAGTGATTAATCAAAGAGGGTAAGTAATTAAATCCTGAAGTAGATCTTTTAAATGGGGTTGGAAATTCTAAAGGTACTGATCTTTCTCAAGTGGTTATGAAGCAGAGCTTGAGAACTGGTTTAGCACAGGTTCAGAGTGAGATACATTTAGCCAACTTAGCCATCCTCAGTCTCCTTAGAGTCAGGAAAAGGATATAGATTATTCTGGATATTGGCTTGTTTGTTTTTAAATTTCAGCTGTCTCTACTGTGGGAGGATGTGACTGTTTTAGAGCTTTGTGAAAGCAATATTAAGAGTGTTTTGAAAGGTCTTTGAATGGAAATTTCTGTGATTGAAAGCACCAGAGCAAACTTTAGAAGAAGGATTATAAGAATCATGGAACAATAGAATGATTTGTGTCGGAAGGGACTTTAAAGATCATCTCACTCCAACCCCTCTGACATGGACAGGGACACCTTCTACTATCCCAGGTTGCTCCAAGCCCTATCCAACCTGGCCTTGGACACTTCCAGGGATGGGTCATCCACAGCTTTTCTGGGCAACCTCCTCCAGTGTCTCACGATCTTCCAAGTAAAGAATTTCTTCCTACTATCAAATTGAAACCTGCTCTGTCAGTTTGAAGCCACTCTCCCTTGTCCTGTCACTCATCTCATAGTCTCATCCCTGTCAAATGGCCCACACCCATAACCAGGGACCCAACAGAAAAGAGTTTAAGGGATAAAAAACAGAGAAAGTGTCTTTACACCCAAAAAAGACTTGCCTGAACAATGTTTTGTAGAGGAACATGAGACACAGCAAGGACTTGAGATGGGGCTGTTTGTCTTGTCCCACACGAGCCACCCTGGCCACGCTGCCTGACGTAAACATCCCGGTCATTGCGGTGTGATGGTCGTGTGGATCAGGAGATGTGGGGGCGTGAGTGTGAGGAAAATCTATGAGACAGTGAGGATGAGTGAGAGTGCATCACTGAGAGCAGTGTTCTTTAGAACAAACATCGCTTTTATGGGTTTTTTTGCACTGATTTCCTGAAAACTGGGCCGTGAATGTGCCTATTTCTGTTCCCTCGTTAAAAAACAAGAATAGGTGACCATTTCAGATGGAGATACATGTCTGCCTTTGGTCAGGTTAGTGCCATTCTTCCTCTACAAAATAAATGGACTAAGGTGAACCCCACCTTCGTGTACCACTTTTCTGTCTGTCTGATGGAAGCAATATTTTTTTCTTTCTTCATGTTTTCTGAATGAAAGACACCAATAAGCTGATGTAGAATCACAGAATGATTTGGCTTGAAGAGACTTTCTTGTATCAATTCCTTTGCCATGGACAGGGACACCTTCTAGTATATCAGATCATTCCCCAAAGCTCCATCCAACCTGGCCTTGGACACTTTCAGGCATGGGGCAGCCACAGCTTCTCTGGGCAACCTGTGCCAGGGCCTCACCACCCACACAGGGAAGAATTTCTTCCTAATATCTAATCTAAACCTGTATTTAAGGAAATACATCTATGCCTATATATGTAATTGTCAGACTGGTGTGATATAAGGTCGAAAAATTATGTACAATCCATTCACCTTTTACTTGGAAATATCTCTTTTTTTTTTTTCCTTTAAACATTTGTAACAGCTCAAACAATTCCATTTCTGCTCCTTCCTTATAATTATTGTGAAAGAACACACAGTTTACATTTTTTTTGAAGTTATTTTTGTATTGTGCATTAATGTTTGCATATAATAGAAACATCCAACCTCTGCTTCTGACACAGGGGGACAAAGGCACAGAGATTTGAAGAGGCTTGACAGAAAATCAGCCCTTCGCTTTTAAGGGGGTGGAAAAATCAACAATTAAATGTACAGTTCTCAGAAGAAAAGCAGGGATGGTACATAATGCCATGGAAAAAGAAATTTATAAAAATCTGAATGACATTTGCAAGAATGTTGCCTTCAGGGGAGTTCTGATTTGTTAAAGCCCATTGTAGATTTTAATGAAACACAGTTCTTTATAATTTAGTTTGATGCACCTGAAAATTAAAAGTGCAAGCACTTCTAGGGGTGGTTGTTACAAGTAATACAAGTAATACAAGTTCTGTTTTCACTGCCCTGCAGATGCACTTGGAGTAAGTACTGATTTCAGCCCTTAGTCCAGCTTAAAGTGGACTAAGTTGGAGTCAATTTTTTACTGTGTGACTCTAATTTAAATGTCCTTCTTTTCCTTCAGTCACCCTTTCCTCCAGAAATCCACTATCAACAGAAAAATAAAAAACAAACAAACAAACAAACAAAAGGAGCAAAACAAAACCAATGACCAAAGTATTCTTGTTGCTTGGATTTATCCCAGATTGAAACTGGGAAACCTGAGACCCACATTTCCCTTTCTTCAGTTCTAAATATAACTGCAGAAATCATCTGTAGTTTGGCTTGGTCACTGGATCTGGGCACACAACAGCAAATACCTCTTCAAATAAAGGGAAGGAAACCTATTCTACACTTGGATTTTCTAGACCAGTCTTTGGTAGGAGATGAGCTCAGCTGGAAACAGACTTTGTTTTTAAGATAGGATTATAAATGCAAATAAGCAGAAACAGCTATAAATATGGAATTTGTGTGAGGAGAGAAAGGAGCTGAAGGATAAAAGAGAAAGGAGCAATTGTTTTAATCCTATTAAGAGTCTGATTAATGCAATTAAAGAAACATATTTCAATTAGGCCATGTTTCAAGCTGATTTACTCAAAAGCACTTCTCCCTGTGGTACCACCCTTTAGCAGACAAGATATAACACTGAGTTTGGTACTGGCAGTACAAACTTTCTGCCCCATTTATCCAGCAGGAATTAAATTATTTTTCCTAATTTTAATCATTTGGGCCTAAAGGATTTAGAAATGTAGAGAAGGGGTGTAGGTAGGACAGATCCCAAGTTCAGATTTCCTAATTTCAGGAGAAAGAAAAAGACATGCCATCAGTGTTCTTTTGCTAAGGAGGCTGAAAAGATAACACAGGAATAACTTTTGGTTTCCTCTTTGTGAAGAGAATGATTATGAGTTCCTTTTCCCAGAAAGAGGAAGAAAGATTTGCTAATGCTCAAAACCCAGCCTTGATAAGCCAGACTCATGCTGGTGAATTGTGGCTGTGACAAGGATTGGTGTTGGTGGGCTGGAGGGGCAGAGGGCACCTGACCTAAAAAAGAGAAGGCAGCTGCCTGTTTTGCTCAGTGAAACGCTCAAGAAAGTGTCAGGGGGAAATATAAATATAAAATATAAATAATTTTCCTGCATTATTTGCAAAGCTCATTGAAAAATCTCAGACTACAAAAAAATATGTGGCAACTGGTCAAGGAGAAGGAATAATTCATCCTGGATTAACCCTGTGTTCACTAAGACTCAGAAAACACCACACACTCACAGAAAACACCTTTTCCATTGTTAATTAAGTTTGGAACTCTGGAAATCATCTGGTAAAGGATGTCCTTAATTTTTCATGACTATAAGCAGGACTGGAAGCTCCTGAATCACATTTTCCTGTCCAGTAAAAAATAGGGTTTCAAATGTGAAACACATTGACTTTCACATTATCACCCCTGAACTGTCCCTGAATGTGGGGTAAACATCTGTAGAACTTCACTAAACTAAAACCAGGAAGTATTGATTGTGAATGAGAGGGAAAAAAAACCTTAAGTGATGAAATATCCTTCTTCCCAAGTGCTTCAAAAAGACACATTTTGTCATTGATTCATCCTGTTCATTTCTCAGTTTGAGGTAGATTGAGAGTAAAAGCACAAGGGGAAAGCAGCTTTTCACCCTGAAAAGCAATTTTCTGTTTGGTTGGGGAAAAAGGAAAAAAAAAAAAAGAAAGAAAAGTGAGAAATAAAGCAATGTACAAGTTCACTCCAAGAGACCCCACAGACCTGGGAATGAAAAATTTGAAATGAGCCACTGATGTGCTCTGATAGAGTGCTGTGGAGGAGAAAAATAATAATAGAAAACAAACAAACAGGAGTGAGTTTCAATGGAAGATTGGCTTGTTGTCAAGAGCAGCATCTGCTGCTCTGCAAGCAGAGCAAGAATTACAAGGGCTACCTCCCACTCAGTGCTCCTGGGTACCAAATATTCACCAGCTGAGGTCAGGGAGACATCACCACCACAGGCCATGGATGTGTGCAGCTGAACCTCACTGCATTTTCATGCATTTGTCCAGAAAAAGAAAAGAATTCCATAAAGGAGTTGAATGTATTTGTTCATTTTAGGCAGCCTAAATGACAGCTGAGCAGAGTAAACTTCTGCTCAAACAAAGGAAGAGTTCACAGTGTCGGTCATGCCCTCCTCCCCTGTCCTAGAGAAGGTTAGATGACCAAACTTTGATGGACAAAATTAATGTAAATGCAAGAAAGACAACATAATTCAATATTTGTGTGGTACAGCAAGTTCAGATTTGGAGAATTGTCTACCACACTGCTCAGATCTGTCCCTCTTTGTGCATCAATAACCAATCCTGTTTCATCTGGTGAGTGTGGTGGGATCGTGTCCCACGTCATGATAATGTTTGTTCTGCATCTACTGCCTTCACACAAAAATGGCCTGATGGACTTGCTGCTGTCTTCTGCTTTCTTTTTTGAGCATCAACAGGTCACAGATTGACTTGCTTTGCATGTAGACAAATGAGTTTGGAGGGGAACACCCACACATGAAAAGGGTGGCAAACAAGAACTTCTACAGATGGAAGGCTTAGGAAAAGACTGGGAGAAAATATGGGCTAAGGAGACAGGTTAATTGCCTATAAACAACAACAAAAAAAGCCTGTAAATAAAGAGATGTTTGTTTTAGTAATTAGTGAAGTCAAACCAAGTGTGTTAGACCAACATTGTGGCAGTGAATATTTAATACCTCATGAAAAAACACTCTCAGAAAGCCATTGAACCAATTGATCAGCCTGACAGAGAGGAGTGAAGAATTATTTTCATGGGAGTATATAACATTCTCGTGGTTTTATTTGAAACATGGAGAAAATCAAATCAAGTAAAATGAAAGGAGAATAATACCAACTAATACTGAGTACTGCTGGAACATTCCCAGCTTGAGGGGACACAGGGCTTTCCCACATGTTGGTGGGAGGGGTGATGGGTTTTGCAACACAGTCCTCAACTGGCTGCAGAACAAACATGTTTATGAGATGTGCCTAATGCCTTTACCCTTCTAAAATCCAAAGTGCATAAGGTGTTCCAGTGCTTCTCCTGAGCATCAGTTCTAAGGGACAGATACGTTACGAAAATTATATATTATCTGGATGCCTTTTGAGTCCCCCTAGACAACAAATACAATCTAAAAATGAGTGATTAAGCCACTGTTCATGGTAGGGGGATTGGAATTAAATGATCTTTAAGGTCCCTTCCAACCTAAACCATTCCATGATTCTATGATTATCAAAAGGAAAGTCCCGGGGACTTTGAAATTAAATGTTTTCAACCCTTGAAAGGAAACTGAGAAAAATAAAATTTAAGTAAATCTTGGTTTTGGTTAAAAGTGCTGTGCCTTGACTGCCAGTCACATCCAGCATGGACATCCAGCAACACAGGAGCAGTAGGAACTTCCTGTCACCTTTGGGGTGTAGACATCCATTTATCCATTTCCGCCTGCTCTGCCAGCAGTGACTGCCAGGGGGGACATCTACACTGGGAAAAATAATGTATTACACTGGTACAGCAGAGCTGAATCGATCTGCAGCTTTTCCCAGGTTGACATCTGATGGTGTTTTCAAGCACCAGCACATTTTGTTAGCAAAGGTGTCAAACCAGACCCAGCTCAACTGCAGAGGGTGCAGTTTAACTGCACATAAATGTACTCATTGTGCTGACAGACCTAAAAAACTGCAGTGAAAAGGGGCCACAGAGGTTTTAGCCTAAAGAAGAGGAGGCTCAGGGGTGACATTATTCCTTTATAACTTTCTGAAATGAGGTTGTAGCCAGGTGGGGGTTGGCCTCTTCTCCCAGGCAACCAGTGACAGGATAAGAGGAAACGGCCTCAGGTTGAACGAGGGGAGGTTCAGGTTGGACATCAGGAAGAATTTCTTCACTGAAGGGCTTGACAAGCTTTGGAAGGGGCTGCCCAGGGAAGTGGTGGAGTCCTCACCCATGGAGGTGTCCAGGAAATGACTGGACATGGCACTCAGTGTCCTGGGCTGGGGGACAAGGTGGGGATGAGTCAACGATTGGACTCCATGACCTTGGAGGTCTTTTCCAATCTAAAATGATTTTGTGAAAAATAAGTCTTCCCTTCCACCTTCTGGTGATGGGTCCTTTTCTTACTATTCTCCATCAATAGATCCGAAACGATCCTTATTTTGCCTTCTGGAATTATTATGGGGAAATTCTGTTGGCTCCTTACCAGGTCTTTGGGGATTGGAACCCCATTTAGAAGATGGTACAGAAAAACCCCAAAGTTTCCCTCTACAAGTTTGTGCCTGTTCCTCACTGAAGAACCACCTGTGGGTGGCTACACGGGGGCCAACATTCTATCCATTTGTGCAAACAAAGCAGGTACACCAGGATTTTATGATCTGTTTGAGAACACTCATTCAACAACCTCCTTCTATTGTTCAATCCTAATTAGCTTTGGATGCTGAAATGCAAGGAGGACCAGAGTAAAGCAATAAAACAATAGCCACACTGCCTGTCACTGAAGGAAAGGTTGCTGAAGAACACTGGAATACATGTTGGAGAAGTAATCTAATCCAGAAGCTGATGGGCAGTGTGGGATATATTCTACCTTCTTTACACCAGATTATTTCTGTCCTAATTCCACAACGATCCTCCAGGTTCTTGACAGTGACACCAAGAGCAGAATCAGACTTTGCAGCTCTTTTGCTGCATAAGGGAAAGTACTTCAAGCAATTAGAGAGAAATTTACATTAAAATAAATTTAACTAATTATAATAAATAATTATAACAACAATATAAATAATATATATTATAATTATAAAAAATATTATAATTATAATAAAAAATTTGAATTAGGCCATGATCTGCTTGACACTTTCTCTCACATCCTTCTGCTGTTTTGTGTTGCTCTGTGGTCTCATTTCCTATTGCACAGATCCATCCGCTGCCTGGTCTTTGGAACTCTGCTCTCATTTCCAAATTCTTGGACTTTCAGGTCTTACTTTATTTTATGCTGCTGATCCTTTACTATGTTTAAATCCTATGTTTAAATTGGCTTTATGCAAGCAGGACCTATATTCAGCATTCTTTTCCTCTCTAAAATGAATTTCCAGGTAGATACAGAAATATGTCATCCCTCCTCTGTCCTCCAGCACATCTATTCCCAAAGACTGTGATTTCTAATTGCCATTTATAGATGCTTACAGGCAATTAATGACCATCACCTTTATGATCATGGTGGAAAAGATTTGTTTCCATGTGTTATTTGGGATTAGTGTCTATCAGAGCCCAAGGGTCCAAGTAGTTCCTCAGTCACCTCTTCATGCTGACTCTATTATCTCTTTTAGCACTGAAAAAACCCCCTGTCTTATCAAATGAAGATTTCCTTTCAGGCCATGGAAAAGTAGCACGAGTAGTAAAACAACTACACAATATCTCTACTGATCACACTGAAGCTATTTCAAAATCTATAGGTGAAAAAACTCTTCCTATGTTTATAAATACATCCCAAAAAGCAACAGGAAAAAAAACCAATAACATGAAAAACACCAAATCAAACAAGACCCCAAAGAGCACACAAAGTTCTTCTCCAACTGGACCATCAGAAATAAATATGTGACTCACAGCACAACTCTCAGAGCTGGTGAACACTGGGCTCAGCTTTCTTACAAATCATTCCAAGTGCTGAATAAATTTATGCATCCCTATGAGAATTTTTATTTTATTAGAGACCCTGGAACTGTCAGGGAGCTGCAAGAGCAGGGTGGTCTCCTGGGAAGGGCAAACTGGGAGAGGGGGTGACAGGAAGGTGAGCTGGGCCAGTGCCTTCACCAACAGGGGCTCCCAAGAAAAGTGGTGCTGCTCCCATGGAGGCATCTCCCAGCTGTGTAATCCAAGGATAAAGGGTGGTGTGCATCAGAACTGGCCTAAACCACGGTCAGACAAACTCCTGGGGCAAGGAGGAGACGGCAGAGAGTGTCCAAGCACAAACTTTGGCACAAAGCAGCTACTTCTATACTCAATATCTCAAAGAGGGATGAGGCATAGGCACAGATAGTGGCTGTCCATCATCCATGCCTGCTTTTGGCTGCAGTTCTGTCCTGTTGTCCCAAAGAATGATCCAGTTCCAGCATAACATGTCAGTGACCATTCCCAGTGGACAGTTTGGACGCTGTCACCCACATTCTGCATGGGAGATGTCCCTGCTCTTATTGCTAAAGGGTTGGAGAAGATGATGTTTTAAGATCACTCTCAACTCTAACTATTCTACGTTTCTATTTTATAATTTAATCATGTGGACAAAACCAGGCCTTGGATGCACAAGACAGCCCCTGGCAGCATGGATACATGCCCTCCTGAATTCTACCATCACAATCGTTTTCCCTCTTCCTAAAAATCCTCCTCATTTCCAAACCTGATGCTAATCAAACATAACCAGGGCTCAGAAACCCAAACAGCTTGTTAAAGTGAAATGTGATGGTTGTCTGTTACCCTTGAAGGAGAGGGCAATGCCAACCCAGCTCCCCCATGCCCCACATCAATGCCCGTGTGGCTCAGCTGCCTCATCCAAAGGACTATGAGGACATACCCCATAATTTTAGTGACTCCTCTTTTGTGGAAGTAATTTGGAGAACAAATGGTAATTGCAAACCAAGTCTGGGTCACCTGAAAGTCAGGTAGAAAGCATTTGGATAAAGTAATGGGATTTTAACGGCTTAAGATGAAGGAGGACAGATTTAGATTGAATATTAGGAAGAAATTTGTCTCTGTGAGAGTGGTGAGACACTGGTAGAGGTTGCCCAGAGAAGTTATGGTTGCCCCATTCCTGGAAGTGTCCAAGGCCAGGCTGGATGGGGCTTGGAGGAACCTGGTCTAGTGGAAGGTGTCCCTGCCCATGGGAGGGGTTTGGAACAAGATAATCTTTAAGGTCCCATCCAACTCAAACCATTCTATGATTTGTACCCAACAGCCAGTCCAACCAAAGCTGACAGAAAACACTGAACCTCATCACCTTTGTCAAATTAAATCAGTGATTTTGGTCTCTGAAGGAGTTTTCTAACAGGAATGTTTCTTTTGAGGGGAGGAGGCAGGGGAGGAGGAGAGGATGGGAATGAAAATCAAAGGATGATTCATGGCTGCAACATTTTCTGATTAGATAATGATGGCTGGTGATACAATATGAACATGTCCTGTTTACATTGCACCTTGCAGCGTGATCTGACAGGCAACAGGAAAAGCAATTATACAAACACCCTTCCTAAAATATGTTTCACTAGATACTGTTACAAGATATCCAGTGCTGAAGACTCTCGAATCTCCCCAGAAAGTGTTTCAATCTCCTTATCACTGAACAGCTTTTCTTAATATCCACCCTAGTTCTTTCTTGCTGCATTTTAAGGTTTAAGCCCATCACTTCTTGTTCTTCCCAACTGTAATAAACAAACAAGTGATTATTCCTTTCCTCTTTGCAGCAGACTTCTATGTACCAAGAGACTGCTATCTTCAAATCCATCTTCTTTTTTTTTTTTTTTTTTAGCTTAACCAACTCATTTTGTAATCTCTCCTCTGCAGTCAGGCCTGGATCACTCCTTCTCCTTTCCCATAAACTCTCAAAACTTCCCCATGTTTCAAAATCAGTGCCCAACACCAGACAGCAGATTAAATGGGCCTGGTCCAATGTGGTGAAGACTCCCACTGAAGCCACATTAAAGAATTAAATTAATTAAAGCCACATCAAAGTCAAATTAATTAAAGAATTGTTTTTTAAGGAAACTAAAGCATGTAGTCTCAACCCAGGCCCCACCTTTCACTGAGTTAAGAACTCAGACTCAATAACGTAGCAAAATAAACAGCCCTGTAATGGGATCTCTCCTAATCCAGGTACCCAAACACAAATACCTGGATATGAGATGTCCTGTGACATCCCATAAATCCACATGGACCTGAGTGATACAGCACAAGTTGTGTTTGAGGCCATAACAGACCCCACAGTCAGTGGCATCTTTGAGTAGCCACAGACAGGAATCCCAGTGCTTCCTAGATCCCTGGAGAACATGTAGGGTGCCTACACCACATACCCAGTGGTGAATTCCTAATTTGGATACACCCAAAATCAGTTGAGATGGCTCCCATCTCATTCATCAGCTGAGTTTTAATGAACTTTATGTTCATGTTCTTTGCCTGTGGCAATGAGAAACAGTTCTTAAAGTTTCTTTTGCTTAAGATGTAAGGAAGCCATGCCAGTAGTCACCAGAAAAATAAGTTTAACTGTTTCTCCACTAGTTTCAGGTCTGCGTAAGTCTTGAATGGACAGGGAGAAACATTGCTTGGTATCATCAAGACCTCAATCCCTCAAATCAGATGGTGCAGATAACAGAATAAAATAGGGACATGAAGGAAGCTGTAACACAGAAGAACAGGGTATTCTGAAGCAGAAATTTGATTCATTAAGAGAAAAAAAATAGCTAAAATATATTTATGCAACATATTATTTGACATAAGGATAAAGTTGATTTGTTGTTTTATGCCCCTGGTTGCACATCCATGGATCTTACTGAGGGAAGAGCTGAGAGAGAAACCTGAGTCTTTGAATCTGAAATAAAAGTAACTGGAAGGAACTTCACGGTACTATACTTCTGTCTGCCTGAAGGTTTCTGACACTTTTCTCTGAAATATTAGTGTTCACACTTATCCCATTGAACTTGGAAAATGCTCTCAGGCCCATGATAGGATTCTTGGGGTGTTCCTGTGCAGGGCCAGGAGATGGACTTGGATAATCCCTGTGGGTCCCTCCCAACTCAGGATATTCTATGAATCTATAAACTTCAAATGTCTAATTCAGGAGCTCAGAAATGGAACCCAGATGTCCTACACTCCCTCTAAAAGCAGCAGAGTGAAACAGGAACCTCCAGACAATGGTTCAGCCTGCAGATGAAGGTGACAGAATGACTTGGAAATGTGGGAATTAGAAGTAAAGACAGGAGGGTCTCATTTGTGGCTTCTGAGCCTTTGATGTATATGCATTGAGTGCTTCCCAGTAAAAAGGGTGAAAGAAGATAGCAAGGTTTATTCAGTTGTATGAATACATGGCATTCATATTCCTTTTGGGTCAAAGAAACTGAAACTTAGGGAAAAATCATGGCATTTTTTATTGGTGATGGCTGAAATCAGTTATTATTGCCTCCTTATACTCCTCAATAATAATATCCCCTTTTAAAGACACAACTGGGAAGACAGTCAGGGAAAGCTTGGAGACTGTGAGTAGAATTTAAGATTTCTCTGCTTAGAAAAAAATAAACTTACCTGCATGCTCATGAATTCTCCCCAGTCCTATTAAATCAGCAAATACAACCTGTATAGTGGATAAAGTTCTATTCTCCTTCCATTAATGACAAGGAGGAATGTGCCTTTGACATCAGTGAAAGCCTGAAGTTACAGATTATTTCCTTTTCTTTAAACTCTTAACCAAAAAAAAACGCTCTAAGAAAAGGGTAATATCCACTGGGACAGACTCTAAAGAAGAAAGATAAATACAAACTGAGTTTATTTTAGCTTTTATATGTTTCAGGTCTATGTAAGAAAAATGTCTTCTACAGTAAAAAGAACTGATGCAAGAATTGTTTCTCCTAAATGGACAGAACTGTTGTCTATAAATAAATAACAAAAAGAATGATATGTTGTGGCTCACTGGATAAAAAAACAACAAAACAAGTTACGAGGAATACACACAAACCCACTAAAAATGGATCTAATTCAGTATTTATTGTGACATAAAAAGGATAATGAATTTTTGACCCACTATGCAAATTGCTTTTTCCCAGAGTCATCTTAAAAAAAAAAAAAAGTAATGAGGAAGTTGATCTTTATGAAGAGGACCTGGTCCCCTTAAATGTTTCCTACTCTTCTGAAATCATCCCAGAGAAGACCTTAATCCCTAATCCTCCAGTAGGGAATACAGGAATGACTGAATATTGTCAAAGGGTTGAGCTGTTGATCCAGAACTTGGAACAGTGTGTGATGGAGAACAAAATGAAGAGACCTCAGAGTTGGCCACACAAGAACAAGTTATGGCCCAGCAGCACCTCTTCAACCATGAATCTTCTAAATAAGGACAACTCTTCTGTGGTAGAATTGCAGAAAATATTTCTCTGAAGACCAGGAAGTCAAGTCTTTCTCATCACCTTTGTCTAAGGAAATCCTTTCCCCTCACAAAGAAAGATATGCAAATACTCTATCAAAGTAAAATGAAATCCCACATTGCCCCACCCTGCACAGATCTCCTTGCTTTCAATTCCACATTTCAAAAAAAACATTTCAAAATGTTTTCAAGCACTTTGCACGCTGCTGATGTCAGATTTAGCAAGACTATAATTGACTCTCTTTTCTCCTCTTGAGCATAAGTTGGACTTAACAATTCCCATTCTCCACTTCTGATGGTGCCAGGCTGTGACCCGAGAGCTGTGCTACAAAGGTGTCCTACCAGGACTGGGTTTTCTTTCAGAAATATGGAAAAGACCTTTGATCAAAGTGCTTCCAGCCTTTATCAAAATGGAAATAAAAGCAATTTCATTTTCTGTAACTCATTTCTCCTTACATCTCATTTCCCCTTCATGATCAATATAGTTATTAAAGCACAACAGGGGAATAAGCATTTACTTTTCAGCTACTTGTGACCACTGGAGGTGCCCCAGGGTCTCTGTAGCATTTAAATGCAGCTGGCACAAGTGACATGTGATTTTGGGAGGAACAACAATCTTCCACAGCAGAAGCCAGAAACACAGCAGGACTCTCTACTCAGCACAAAAAGATACCAAATATTAGTTTTTAGGCAAACAAATCAAACCCAAGTTGCCTGGTAGTTAAGTGCTTTTTTGAAGGGACTTGTCTATCAGTGTGAAAGCAAGATATTCCCCTCCTGGGCACATCACAGACTGAGGTACAACATCCAAGAGAAGCAGGATGAGCTGTCTTCCAGAGGCATGTGAAAGGAAGATTAGCTTGTCTTGTTCTAGCTGCCTAAATTTTAAGTACCAAGTCACATGAGGTGACATGATACAGAATGGGGGTCCCTACACTGTCCCTATGAAAAGATCATCTGATAAACTGATGCTTTTAAAGGAAATCAAGTAAAAATTCAAGACAGGGAAACTAGGATATAAATCCCCATATTAGAATTCAGGTCAACTGTTTGTGTCAGTGTGGCTTTGAAAAGCCAAGTGGTACCTTTAGAATCACACAACGGTTTGGGTTGGAAGGGACCTTCAAGATCATCTCAGTCTAACCCCCTGCCATGGGAAGGGACACCTTCCACTAGCCCAGGTTGATCAGAGCCCCATCCAGCCTGGCCTTGGACTCCCAGGGATGGAGCATCCACAGCTTCTCAGGTCAATCTGTGCCAGGGCCTCCCCACCTTCCTAGAGAAGAATTCCTTCCTTATATCTAGTCTAAATTGTATAATTTGTCAGATTAAAGCCACTGTCCCTAGTTCTGTCACTCCATGGCCTTGCTAAAATTCTCTTTCCAGCTTTCCTGTTGGTCCCCTTCAGGCACTGGAAGGGGCTCTCAGGTCTCCCTGGAGCCTTCTCTTCTCCAGGTTGAACACCCCCAGCACTCTCAGCCTGGCTCCAGAGCAGTGCTGCTCCAGCCCCCTGAGCACCTTCGTGGTCTCCTCTGGACTCACTGACATTTCAGTGACTTTACATGGAATACTTGAGGAATGGTGGCACTGCTGGGACAGTGTCCCTGTGCCAGGAAGGAAAATTAAACAGCAAAGCTCTGCTGCCTCGTGTGCAGATTTTCAGCAGAGGTTTTCCAGTCTGACCTGACCAAGCTCAACCATTTTGCAACTTGATGAGATGTGACAAGCTCACAGCCCAGTGCAATTCCACTTCAGGCTACACAGCTGGGACTCAAACCAGGATACTTAACTTCTGTCCCTCATTTTCACGGATTCTAGTTAGGTATACATCTCCAGTGCCAATATTCCTAACTTCTTGGTATTCCTAGCCCATTAAGAGGTAAGTTTAATACAATTTCTCAAAGCTTTGACCTTTGGGCAGTGCAATTTATTATATGTGCTGCCACTGGGCACAAAGATGACTCTAAGTGTGGTTTTCCACTCAGTAACCAAGGATTTCCATTCACTCCTCTGTTAAATGAGGCCATTAAGAGAAATGTAACTCACTAGTTTATGCTGCTGCTAGCAAGGGAAAATTGCTTTTTAATCTCTGACCCCTCAAAATGAAATTGTACCCTGGGAAGAGATTTTGTTAAACAAATGAATTAGAAAAACAAAAGACAGTCTGTGATTTCCTTCTGCCATCTCTGAATTGTCACAGATCAGACACTTGTTCAGCTTTCAAATACAAAATCCTTGCCTTTGAAATGCTAAATGCAGACCACCATAATTAATGTAACTGATATTCTTAAATCCTCCCTTGAAACAGTGCCAGTGCTGCAGTCCACAAAAGTGAACAGTCAGTGAAGTCTGACCAGCTCTCACCAGAGAAAGCAGATTGATGGGCAACAGCTCAGCACCAAATGTGCTCCCAACCCCTTCATTGTATCACAGAATCACAGAATCATGGAATGGTTTGGTTTGGAAGGGACCTTAAAGCTCATCTACTTCCAATCCTTATGGGCAGGGACACCTTCCACTGGACCAGGTTGCTCCAAGCCCCATCCAGCCTGGCCTCGAACACTTCCAGGGGTGGGTTATCCCCAGCTTCTCTGGGCAAACTCTTCAATTGCCACACTACTCTCATAGTGAAGAATTTATCCCTAATATCTGATCTAAACCTGACTTCTGTCAGTTTGAAGCTATTCCCCCCTGTCCTGTCACTCCAGGCCCTTGTAAAAGTCCCTCTCCAGATTTCTTGTGCCCACTGCAGGTACTGAAATGCTGCAATAAGGTCACTCCAGAACCTTCTCTTCTCCAGGCTGAACACTCCCAATTCTCTCAGCCTTTCCTCATGGGAGAGGTTCTCCATCCCTGAAATCATATCCATGGTTTCCCCTGGAAGTCCTTCCCTTTTCCTCCACTTATCCCCCTTCTACTTCCTTCTCGAGCGGTTTGTCCTTAAACAAAAAGTGAGCTCACAATAGATAATTTTTAATTTTATTTTTTGTCTCCCAAAAATCCTACAGGGCATGGTTTAGAACAAAGTAAAAAAAAAAAGACTAATCCACCACTTGGATAAGGCATCTCTCCCTTTTGGATGATAAAAATGAAGAGATGTTCAGCTATGATTAAAAACAGCCTGAGAGATTTTTACCTTTACACATGAGAACACCCAGCTGCATGACATCCAAAAGCTCTAAACAAACCCCTTCTTAATAAATATTTGATCACACAGATCCATTATTTACAGAAAACAAAGAGAGGTTTAAATAAATGTTGTGGCTCAGACCTTGGTGAGGTTAAGTTGCTGCATTCACACAGTTCATTTATCACTTGGACTGGCACTGACTTGAACATCGCTTCCCACAGTAAGCAGCTGTTTTGTAAATGGGCTGCATTAAAATACAGTAAAAAACCATGCACAAACAGAATTTGCTTCAAAATAGAGCACTCTTAAATCTGAAAACTCAGCCTGCTTTTCACAGGGAGCCAGGGAGCAAGGGAAAAAGAAATTAGTTTTATTCTAACCACCTGCTGCTGGGGAAGGGTCTGGAGCACAGGTCTGATGAGGAGTGTCTGAGGGAGCTGGGGGGGCTCAGACTGGGAAAAAGGAGGCTCGGGGGGACCTTGTTGCTCTCTACAACTCCCTGACAGGAGGGTGTAGCCAGGTGGAGATCAGTCTCTTCTCCCAGGCAACAAGTGACAGGTTCAGAGGAAATGGCCTCAAGTTGTGCCAGTGGAGGTTTGGATTGGATATACAGAAAAAGATTCTTCACTGACAGGGTTGTTTAGCACTGAAACAGGCTGCCCAGGAAATTGGTAGAGTCACCATCTGTGGAGGCATTTAAAAAACATCAAGATGTGGTGCTTAGTGACATGGTTTAGTGGTGGACCTGGCGGTGCCGGGTTGATGGTTGGGCTGGATAATCTTAGAGGTCTCGTCCAGCCTAAATGATTCAATGATTCAATTGAACTGTTGAAAGCGCTGCCCCAAACAGCCTTGTTTGCTGCCCAGACCATGCTGCTAAGATAAATGGAGCCTGAAAGAAGGGGCAGATACGTAGCAAAAAGCTGTTTCAAGGCTCTGTAGCAATACAGACCGTGTGGGGACACATCTGACAGGAAATACAGGGAAACATCCTTATGTGGTAGGTTTTGAGCAACCTGGGCATGAAAATTAGTGAGATCATTATAAGGGAATGGACTGTTTGAGGCAGCAGTGATGCTGGAAACCATTCTTCGAAAGGGGGGGAGTGGGAGGTTGCAATAGAGAGCAGAAATGAAAAAAAAATATGGCTTAATGGGAGAGGGAAGGGGGGGGAATAAAAATAAGTGCTATGGAGGAGAAAATGCTTTGAAATTGAAGAAATTCCATTTGAGGGAGAAGCACACAGAGATGCCCCTGAGCTGAGCTGGTGTGTTGCTGAGAAACACAAAGCAAGGGTCTGCAAATTGGTTGGGTTTTGAGAGATTCAAGCAATTTGGGAGGGTCTTCTTTTCCCAACTGGAGTTCATGATACAGAATCAGGAGGACTCTGGATGGCAGCAAAGTTTCCTTCTGCTGCTGAAGAGGGGGTTTAAGGCTCAATCATGGAATTAAACAGTGACTTCAGTGATGGCTTTTGCTTGGAGTCCTTACAGAGCTCCGGGTTCCTGTTGCAGCTTTAAATCAGCTCCCATCACTTTCACAGGCAGAAACTGCCAGAGGAAAGAATAGCTTCCTGATCCCCCAAATAAAACTTCCAAGTACTAATTATCTAAAGAAGAAGCAAACTCAGCCACGCTGTCAGTGGTGACAGACACAGACAAGCAACAGCAACATGAGGTTGGTTGTGTGAGCTGCACCTTAGACTGTCATTTCACCTCTGTCATGAATGTGCCATATGAGCATCCAGCCTTTTCTTGCCCTTGGAGATCACAGGATTACAGAATCACAGAAATATTTATTTTGGAAAAGACCTCTGAGATCACCGAATCCAAACTTTGACTGATATCTCCTTGTCACCCAAACCATAACACCAAGTGCCATGTCCAGTCACTTCTTTAACATCTCCAGGTCTGGTGACTCCACCACCTCACTGGGCAGCCTGTTCAAATGTTTGACACCCCTTTCTGTGAAGAGGTTTTCCCTCAGCCTCTTCTCATATGATTTACTCTCTAGACCCTTCCCCAGCTCCAATTCCCTTCTCTGGACACACTCCAGCACCTCAATGTCTTTCTTGAAGTCAGGAGCCCAGATTAAGTAGCTGTATTTGCATCAAGATATTCCAATCATGGCTTTGCAGCATGTTGGGTGACTCCTGCATATGTCAGGGTGCAACTCCATAATGTTGTGGTGCTAATTTGCTATTAATTTTAAAACTAGGCTTTAAAGCAATTTAATGACATTGAAAGACATGATCTTAGGACATATCCACAGCAAAAAGGAGAAAAAAAAATTCATTATCACAATATTTATAACAAGTGCTTTTAGAGGCTACCACGTCAGAAAATTTCAAAGACTATGAGAAGGTGATTTTTAGAACTCAAATTTTCTTTTGTTTTTTAAAACACCAATGAGTTATTTGTGCAAAAATTGAAGCCAATTCTTTTTTTGGTGGTCCCCAAGAGATAAGATCCCTGCAAATGTCACAGATTTATAAGGCTTTTTTCCTTAAAGCTCCAGCCTTCAAAGGACCCCTCTCTGCATCCATGAAAGCCAGACCCAGGAACTGCTTCTTTACAGGGAAAACCCTAATTGTTCTTGGACCACACAGCTGGGTCACTGAACTGCTGTTTGCCTTTGCCATGCCAGGGAATACAAATCAGCTTGACTTCCACAGATGTAGGGAAGGAAAGCAACCAGCATCAACCAAAGCAACACAAGCAGCTCTTCCAAAACAAATTAGCTTCAACAGTCAGCACAGAATCCTTCAGTCAGCGTGGCCAAGCTGAATTTAGGCCAAACTTTGCATAAAATAGAGTAACTGGTTTAATAATTATCTGTGGAGTCTGAGTTGGTGTTTTTTTTTTCTTCCTCTTAATCCATCTGCAGAAGTTTTGAGACACCAGAGCAAAGTGAAACTGCTCATCTCCTTTAGTGTGATGTTCAGCCCACCTAAACTAACCTCAAAGGCAGCTACTGAGACTATTGGGGGTCTAGATATTCCCTTTTTTCCAATAAAGCAGCAGGTTACAGGTATGGGATTCATTTTCCCTTGAAATATTTGTGGTGTAATTAATATTCTTGCACTTTTTAGACAAAAGAGAGAGTAGAATGTCCAGAGAATCAGCCATGAGACCTATCTATGTCAGACATCTCCCGTGAGATAAGTCATGTTCTGAAAGCAATTCCTCCTCCTGGTAAAGGGAGTTCAGACACTTGGACACACATTTCTCCACCAAACACACTCATATTTGCTCCCGTAAATCCCTATCTGCCAGAGAGCTATTTGACCCATTTCAAAATTAGTGTTGTAAGATGGGTGGGATGAATCATTTTCTCTGGGGCATGGACAGGGAAATTTCATGAGACAAATCTGGGCCATTGGGATTTAATAGAAAGGGTCATAATTTCTGCTCAGGGCTCAGGGGATATGAGACCCTCACTGGAAAGAAAGGCACTGAAGCAAGTCTAGTGCAGGAGATTATTTCTCCCGGTTTCTCCCTGCCAGATTTGTTTGCTTCTCAGTCATTTCTCAAACTCAAATTTTCCAGTGGAAGTAGGACAACAAACACTAACTGTCAAGTTTCTGTGACCAAAAGGGTTTTCATATGGAATAAGGACTTTGTTCCTCTGCTCCTATATCAATATCCAACACTTACTCTTTAATCTTCTTTTTGACTCTGTGTGTTCCTACAGATAATGTAGTGGCCCAGCTTAACTGTTATTGTAGTAAACACAAGTTTAATTACAAACAACTATTCTGTGATGATAATTTAAAATGAAGGAAAAAAAATCTGCTAATAATAATTAAAAAAATATTCCACAGCTCTGACAGCTCCCACTAAACCTTTTGGAGTTTAAACCAAAAAATTATAAAGTAATAAATCACTACTATTAGCACACAGAAGAAAGGTACTCAGCAAGAAGATCTTGACATTTATTTAAACATTTCTATCATTTCAGAGAACCTAAATGCCTGATTTTGTACTAGTTAAGGAAAAACTGTTAACTGATGCTTTGTTACAATAATGTGCAGGTTGAGAGTGGTGCTCCAAGCTGTATTGTTGAAGTGACTGCAGGAATTATATGCAAAAATTATGTTAAATAACCAGCCACCTAATCTTTACTCCTGACAGAGATCCCTTCATTAAGGTCTACAGCAGGTCTTAAGCTGGAATGCTTCAGCAATGTTGACATTTCTGATTTCTCAATTTATGTACACATTTGTTGATAGACTCGTAAAAATACTACTTACACACACACACATTTATATACATATAAATAGGAATAAATAACAAATGTATGTCAGCCAGGCTGCATTTACAGGGTAATCACACTGTAGCATGAGTAACAGCTAAACATACTAGTGAAGTAGTAGTTTAACAAAAGAAGAAAAACTCAGTAAGAATTGAAAAACAGCCCATGCTTTTGATCCTTGACAAGTGCAGGGGGAATTTCCAGTGTGTAAAGCCATGGTAGGTCCCTTAAAAGCAGTTCACCCACAGGGTCATCTGGTTGATCATTCTCCCAAACCCATCCCAGATATTTCTAAAGCAGCCAAACCCAGACACACTACCCAGAAAGGTGACCTGTACTCACACTGCGTTATCCACAGGGACGTAGGTGGCATCAACATTAATTCCCACAGAAGCCTTTGAGGGCTGTGAGATCAGGGCCCTATGGAGACAGTGTCCTCTTGGATGTAAGATGAGCAGATAGCATGGCACATAAAAGATGAGGCACCATAGGCAGTTTGACCAACCCCAGGCAGCAGGCCAGGGCTTGAAGTCACAAAAGCTTCACTTCCTTTTCTGTTCACATCTCAGGGGGCCTCATGAAAGAGCTGAGTTTACATGTTCAACTCCTGATTCTCACCCAGTAGTGTACAGGGAACTTACCTGTGCTCTGCAGGAGGTCTGGATTGCACGTTTTCTTTAGCAGTTGAATTTTCCTAAGTGATATTTGTCTATATGGGTTTCTTTCAAGGGCAAGAGAGACACTGAAGTGTTTTCCTGCACACACCAGCCAGTACATATTTATGTCCTTAGCGGGGGTTGACTCACTAAAACTGGCTCTATCTTCACTTTGATCAACATATCTGAGGAATAAAGGGCCTCCTAACTGGGCAGGCTATTTCAGCATCTCCTGCTGGCTGAAGAAAGCAGCTCCTTCAGACTGTGTTGCTTTCATTTTCTGCCTGACTACTCTTTGACCTTCTTAGCCAAAGTCATCATTAAGTCATTTGCAGCTCTGCGATCAGCTCTACAGTCAGGTCAAGTATTAAATTCATTCTGGTCTCATTTTAGACTTCATGTGGTACATAACAAGTTATTTTCAAAGCAAATGCAGGATTACATTCAGGGTGTCACGCATTATCTTGAATACATATATATACATTTAAAACCAAAATGGAGCTGAAGACCACACTTATTTTCTGCAATATCAAAGTTCTACAAAGTTGCTCTTATCACTCACAATTTGCAAAATACATTTCACTAGTAAATGAGCTGTAGATAATTTTAAAATCACTTTACATCAGAGTAAAATGCCTTTGGTTCTCACTCCTTTGGTCTAGAGGTTTGCCCCAGACCTTCAGAATTCATTGTGTCCAAGGGCCAACAAGGAGGCATTGTGTACTCTCATGGACCTCAGCTATATTTTGCCAAAACAAGACTCCAGATACATGAAAATCACCAGTTGATGGTTGAGGAAAAAAGGAAACTCAAGAGTTTTTGTTCCATCAGTCCAATCCAGGCAATAACAATTTTTTCTTTGTTCACGCCCCAATCCCCTTTTATCCCTAGGAAGCACTAACTGTAACCATCCAAGAGTTCTTTCTGGTCAAGCCATTTTCAAAAAGATTAATGTTTGTGAGTGTGTTTTATTCTTGCTCCGATGAAGAAAAAAAACCCAATTCACAAAAAAGACCCTCGAATTGCCTTTAAAAAGTGCTGAACACCATCCCCACAGCCATTATTCTCCAACCACATCACGTTGTTTGACAGCTCAGTTGTTTTTGTAAAGGACTGTTGCCTGATTATAGGGAAACACTCCAAACAGAAGCACATCTACACTGAAATGATGTGCTTTTTATGACATCTTTCCAAGAACAACAGCAGCTAATTGTTGACTTTCCTACTGGGAAATGTCTGTTTAATATGCAGATCTCCTAATGACTACTCTAAAGCTAATTGTCTGTGCTACTGTAATTTAATCATATATATTTATATATATATAAAAAGTTCAGCTCTTACTTAGAATATGGTTTATCATCTTTCCAGGTAGCACAAATGCAACACAGCCAATGTGCCATGTGGTTCACAGTTGCCAAGTGTTCTCTTTATTTTAAATATTATTACTGAAATATATATATATATAAAATATAATATTACATATATATATTAAATATTAATTTAAATATCATTACTGAAATCCACAGGGCTTTTTTAGACCCACTTACTTGGTGCTGACTGGCTTTTGCCAACTGCTCATTGGCTGAGTCTACGTTAGAAGACGCCGTCTCAATGTTGGCTTCAATACTATCTGGAAATTAAGACAATAGAAGATAATCACAGGGTACAAACCTAAAACAAAGACTTTATACCAACAGCAATTCAGCAATTTACTCCTGGGCATAAAGGGAGGAGCAGCCTCTTGTTTGGGAACTGCAGCACTGCAGGGAAGTGGCGACAACACCCATTTTGGTGAACACCCAACCCATCAGCTGGGCAGGAGGACTGACAGCTCTCCATTGTCCCCTGGCAGGATGGAGGTTACCTCTCATCCCATTCCCACTGAAATCCATGGGAAGAACAACAGGGCATTCAAAGGAAAGCAGCTCAAGCCTGATAAATCTACTAGATTTAATTATAGAAGGCACATGGCAGATTGTACCTGGAATTATATTGATATTATAGCTCAGGGTAAGATGTCTCTGGGCACACAGGGGGTGTTGACCATCCCCAGGTGTTTGGACTTGATTAAGTCACCTTGGACAATGTCCCAGTCCACAGAGAGCAAGTCTCTGGTGTGCAATTCATCCCAAACTACAACAGTTGATCAGATTAAACAAACCACAACCCAAACTCCGGGATCACATTCCCAAACTGCAAGGGAGGTCAGTATGGATGGCTCAGACTGAGACTCATTGCCTAAAAGGAAGGCAGAAAAATTTCACCCTATGTTGCTAGGCCTGGCATGGGGGAAGCTGGAGGAGCCACAAGGAATCAAAATGAGACTGGAAAAGAACAATTATCCTTGAACATTGCAGCCCACAGCTCCCCACTGCCATCAAACCCAAATAGTAACTTTGGCTCCCAACTGTGCTTAGAAAGCAAGACACCTGTGGTATAAAACCTGCAAAAAAGGGCTTGTGTTTCCAGCAAAAATCTTGACAAGCTTGTCCCCTAAGAGAAGTTCAGCCAATAATTTCTGGCCACAATGGAAGAGCATGTGTCCTTGGTCTGATTCTGGGTGGTTTTGAGCAGAAAATACACCATGTAGTACATGAACATGATCGGGAGGAACTCAACCACAGGTAGAAATTTGAAAATAAACTCTAATCCTTAATAAAACTAACAAAAAATTATTCAATTAATGGCATTAGGAGTTGAATTAAGACATGCTACAAAAGATTCAAGTAATTTATTCTTTGGTTTCAAAGGAAAGAACATGAATTAATGTGGCCACTTTTGTGAGGGACAAAGAAATGAGAGTTTGCAGATAAACTGTGGAAAATGGTTCCATTCAGACTTTGACAATTGTGACTCAAACTGTGTTAAAGTCTGTTAATGTAATTATGCATTTGTGATAACTCAAATTAAAATAAAAAAACCCTCAAACAAAAAAAGAAAAGAAAAAAAAAGAAGAAAAGCAGCAAAACCCCATCAAATCAACAGAAACATGGAATATACAACTTTAATCCTAACACTTGGAAACCTGGTAAAAGTCTTTTATAACGCCTGGGAGAGATGGTTTCCCGATCCTTTTATTTTAAATTATGTATACTGTAGTGAAGAAGAAAAAATCTATGTGGTCATACCCTTTTATAGATCGATTTAACATCATTTTATTTGCTATATCCAATGCTTCTAAAAACACTTTTATTAAGACTTTAACACCATGGTCTTTGGTTGGCATCACTGACCTCTGCTCAAATGCTTTCCTTACAGTCAGGATTCAGCAGGAAGGGATCAAAAGGCCTCTTAGGAATTCACCCTCTGTCTATGAAGATATTAAAATCCTCTTCTATAGAGCCTTGGAAGAGCTACATCCACACACGTGCACATATCGGTGTGACAGCCTTGAAGAGCTTCCAGTACTGCACTGAGCTGAAGGCATTTCTAGGAAAGTGTCTGATTTTTCATTCCAATGCCAGCAAAACCAAACAAAAAACTAAAACAAACACTCAAACAAACAAACAAAAAACTCCAAAAAAAGATGTTCTGAATTATTAAAATGATGAACAAAATCACAAATGGCACAGGGTCATGGAATCATGGAATGGTTTGGGTTGGAAGGGACCTTAAATATCACCCAGTTCCAACCCCCTGCCGTAGGCAGGGACACCTTCCTCAAGACCAGCCTGCTCCAAGCCACATCCAACCTGGTCTGGAACACTTCCAGGGATTGGGCAGCCACAGCTTCTCTGGGCAACCTGTGCCAGGGCCTCTCCACCCTCACAGGGAAGAATCTCTTCCTTATATTTAATGTACAGTTACCCTCCTTTGACTTAAGGCCACTCCCTCTCGTCCTATCATGACCTGACCTTGCAATAGTCCCTCTCCAGCCTTCTTGTAAGTCCCCTTTACGCACTGGAAGCTCCTCTTCTCCAGACTGAACATCCCCAACTCTCTCAGCCTGTCTTCACAGGAGAGGTGCTCCAGCCCTGGGATCATCTTGGTGGCCTCCTCTGGCCTCATTCCAACAGCTCCACGTCTTTCCTGTGTAGCAGCACTGCAGGTGGGGTCTCACAAGAGCAGAGCAGGGGGGGAGAATCCCCTCCCTCGACCTGCTGCCCACTCTGCCTTTGATGCAGCCCAGGACACAACTGGCTTTCTGGGCTGTGAGTGCACATTGCTGGGTCATGTGGAGCTTTTTGTCCACAAACACCTCCGAGTCTTTCTCCCCAGGGCTAGTCTTGATCCATTCTCTGCCCAACCTGTCCTTGTGCTTGGAATTGCCCCAAGGTCTACTACCACAAAGAGGTGTGCATGAAAAACTAGGTGCTTTTTGAAATGTGGCAGACAGATTTCAACCTGTCCCATCACTGCACGCTCCTGTATAAAGTCCCTCTTCATCCAAAATTAAGAATATATCCCGATGGAACACTTGTTAATGTCAAAAGCACAAAGTCTGACCATGGCTTTGGGCTACAAAATAGAACTTTATGTAGGACAGCACCTACATGTTTTAACATAATTTTTGATGGGGTTTGGAAGGGATGGATTTGGAAAATTTGGAAGGGGTGTGGGAAATGTGCTGAACATCTTAACGACTGCCTAATCAAAGTACAGAACTTGCAAGTGTATAATATTTCCCAGGATCTAAGTGCAGACACCCTTCGCTGCTCAATGCCTCTTAAAACCTGATTGGCCTCAGAAAATTAATCACTCAGGCATAGAGGAGCTACAGAGGAGAAATTTGTGATATATATCCTTCTAGAACAAGAGTAATCTGTCTGTGCTTCTCTTGGGGCAGGAGGAAATCACAGAAGCAGCTTAATTTAGCTTCCTTAAAAGGCCCTCCAGAGGAACCCAACGCTTTCTGCTGCCTGCAGGGAGGCCTGAGGAGATTTGCCTTCCTTAGATAAAATTAAACACTGTGAACGCCCCCTTAGTGCTGCCTGGAATGGGATAATCAGATCTTGTGCACTGTGTTTTGCAAATATCACTGATGTTTTCCCAACATAGGCTTTTTCAAGTAGGATGGACGTGTGTTCCATGTCGTTTATGAGCTGATGGGATGTTACAGGGAGAAGTTGGACCCTGGTGGCCCTGCCTCTGCTCACTTGTTCTCCCAGTGGGGGAATACCAGCCTTGGAATAAGCAAACCTCCCATTTAAATTCTATTTTTGAAGCAAGTTGTAATCCTGAGGCACAGGGGAAAAATTAAAACAAACAAACCCCCCACCAAAACAACTCTAAAATGGCATAAAAATGAGATATAAATATGTAAAGCAATTTAATGAGATATATCTGCTGATTAACACAGGCAGGCAAGGGAGGGAAAGAGAATTTGGGCCAAATCACAAAGAAATAAGCAGTAAATCAATGATGTTAATAAGTCAATGATGAATGTGGCACTGACAGCTATTTCAGTGAATTTTTGCTGAACTGGTGATGCTTCACAGCTTCACCTTGGCCACTTTGAGGGTCCTTCCAAGGAACTTTGCTTGGGGATGCAGAGTCAAGGGTGAGAGGATCCTTGGTAGACTGAAAAGCCTGTTGGAAAGGTCTGCCTTTTCCTTTCTCTTTGGCTTTGGTATGAAGTGACAGTGACTTTGTTCCCAAATAAATATGATAATCCAGCCCTGGGGCTGGGATCCCATGACAATTTTCTGTCCTCAGACTGTGATGGCAAAATTATGGCACAGTTTGAAAGTAGAAACCTTAAGGAGTTGTGATCACCATTTGAGTATACTGAAGGACAGGGCTGCACCAAAGCAGACGGTGGTTGCAAACAAATACACCAAGGAATCAGGAAAATATTTATAATTTTTCATCTAAACCACAGCCTTGCAATAGGAGCAGTGAAGGCAACAGAGCTATCCAGTTTTTAGATGCAATTTGATATGATTTTATGTCACACAGAGACAGAAATAATGATGACTCCAAGAAGTATCTTTCAACCCCCAGGAGCTATTTACCTGTCTCCTGAGATCAACCCTTCTAATGACCAACAGTTGGAGTCTTATATATGAAATTACTGGAGTGACCTTGGCTGAAGTGGGGGTTCTGCCCTGATTTACCAGGGAATCACCCCCATCACCTGAGTCTTTACAGCAGCAACAGTGGATTGGTTCCACAAGGCAGAGCTTCAGTAAAACCACTTGAAAGACAGGCAAGTCAGCTCATGAATGAGAATTTTAAAATGCTCCCACTTGGCAGAAACCAAAATGGGTCCCTTCAGGTTTCATAGAATGCTTTTATTTTTAGCACTTTAATAAGCTTAACCCTCTTTTATCGCTACAACTTCTGGCTAAAAATAATCAATATAACACACTGAGAAGCACAATAAAAAGAAGAAGAGGAAAAAAGGAGTATTTTGGTAATGCATAAAGGTTTCTTTCCTAATTAAAAGCCAAGTTTGGAGGGGAATTGCTTTCAGTGTGAAAATGAATTTTGCCCATTCGAATTGCCGTGCACTTGGAAAGTTTTAAGTGAGTTTCATTCCACGAACAAAAGACCCTCAGGCTGAGCACAGGCAGAACTTTAGATGTTAAGGGGAGGGAAAACTATGACAATTCTTCCAGAGTGAAGTTAAAAATGGCTTAGGGTTAGTCATTTGCAAACTTCAATGTAAACATCGAGTTAGAAATTCTGCACACGAGAGGATTTATAAAATAATCGTGCTCCTATGTTAAACTCAGGCTAAATGGGTCATACTGGCTTAGACTGGTGCAATGAAATACAATTTTCAGCTCTGTGAGTCATCAGGAACTGTGGTTATTGCTTCCAACAGAAGGCAGAGAGAACCCAAGTTCCTTTTTGATTTCAGCAGAGCTCTAATTCTGCCACCCAGCCACACATCACGACCCTCAGAGGGAAGGACTGAGGCACTGAACAACCTCTCACCATCATTTCACAAGCAGGCTTGGAAAGGTTGTTTAAACCACCCTAAAATGTCATAACCAACTCTTCCTGTTGGTTTTCTTCAGCCAAAAGCCCAAAGCCCCCGGCATGTATGAATAAAAAGTGGCTCCAAAGCAGTGGCCGAACACCAGCATAAATTTACAACACTTTTTCTCTTCTGAATGATTTATAGTGTCCTTGAGACGCAGCTTGGAAATGTCAAGTATCTGCTACATATGTATGCACTGAAAAATGGTACTACCCTGCCAGGGGCTTGCCATGACTGCCAGGATGTGCCTCCCAGGGATTTAAAATTCAAACAGTGCCCTGTGTGGATCTGTTGGAAAATAGCACGTCCTGTCAGGGAATAAGGCACCTCACATCATCTGTTGAATGGACAGTGAACGGCACAGTGCAGAAATATCAGGGGGTTAGCAGATGTAAAACAATTTACTGTTCTTTCTTTCAGAGACAAGTGGTCTCAAATTCCTGATATTTACCACAGGAGAAGAGTATCCTGAGGGTGTGGGAAGACTATCCTGGGGCTGTGGGTATGGACCCTGCCCTCACCAGTGCACACTTGCAGATACCTACCCAAAATGTTTATAATTCTCATATGGTTTTTGCTAATCCCAGGCTCTAGTTTTAAACCCACAAAATTTGCACGTGAGGATATTGTATCATGGCAACAGACATAATTCACATTTATTTTTTCCATTTCCTTCTATTTCTGCTTCAAAAAAGGTATTTCAATAAGAGATTTTTTTGGCAAAGAAATTTATGGGTGTGTCAGATTTATTTTTTCCCCAAAATAATCTCTCAAAGTACAGAGTAAAAGAGCTCAAATAGCTTTGATTTCGAAATTCCAGATACTTGTCTGTATCATACCCTTTCTTTTCATAGAAGCATGGAATCATGGAATGGTTTGGGTTGGAAAGGACCTTAAAGATCATCTCATTCCACCCCCCTGCCATGGGCAGGGACACCTTCCACTAGACCAGGTTGCTCCAAGCCCCATCCAACCTGGCCTTGGGATGGGGAATCCACAACCTCTCTGGACAACCTTTCCCTTGTGATTTACACTAAACGCATTTTTTTTTAATTCTGTAAGACATCCAAATTAAAGAAAACATTATTTCAAACTGCAATAAAATATGTTTCTTTAAACTTACAAATAAAAAAGGAAGTAAAGATCGAAACTATATTTTCTTTTCAAATCCAGCTCATGAATTGGCACAGTTTAGACAAATCCCTTAATTTAATTTGTATGTAGTATTTTTTAGAAGTCCAGTTCTGTCTGCAATTAACACAAAACTCACTTCCCATCACATTGCTGAGTGCATAAGTTATCAAGTCCTACAGCTCAGTCAACTGATGAAGTCTCAGTCTGAGTTTGTCACAGGAATAAATTTGACAGAAATAAATATATATTATTTCTGCTTACTGTCTTGGAAAGATCATCTCTTTTACCTAGAAAGAAAGGTCACTGATATTTCCAACTTGCTTGACCTCTTCTGCTTTCCATGGCTCATTTGATTTGCTAAACCTGCTCAAGTCCTGCTTCCCAAACAGTCTGGTTGTGGCAAAGTATTCACCTCCCAGCAGAAAAAAAAGATCACCTGGGCAGCTTCTGCATTTATGACATTTTCTGCTCAACTGCAGCATTATTAGGAACTGTGAGCACAACAGTTCGAAATTCCCAAAAATTACTTTGGATAAATTGGTGCGAGAAGAATCCCACTGGTGGCAATAAACCTCGCAAAAGGAAGAGCTTTGTTTCTTGTACAAAATTAGCTGGCTCATTAACTGTAATTATCCCAGCCCAATCACATTATGAGGGTCAAAAACAGAAACAAACACAGCAGACAAATCTTTAGGCAAAAGTGAATTTGCAAGTGTAGAGTCACCCATTATTCTTCACCTGATAAAGCAGCACGTGCTGATGTACCAAATGCACTGCCAAATGTAAAAGTCCTCACACAAGGGATGACACAAAAACTCACACTCACAGAGAGCAGGAACAGGAGAGAAACACAAAAGCTCATTCATTTTTTTTTTTGTGTTGCCTGTTATTTAGGGTAAAATGAGTCGGTCAGAGATCACAGCAGTCCAAACCTGACTCCAGCAACTCAGTCACAGCAGTGGTCACCAAATGGGCCTTACACAAAACTGAGCCCCTTACAGGCCATTCAGAACTGTCCAAAACCAAGGACATGTGAAAAGTTGTGGAGGCCACGACTGCTGCAGTCCAGACAAATGGGGAGAGCAAGGCCAGTGGTGTAAAAAACACCACAGAATCAGAAAACCACAGAATGGTTTGGGTTGGAAGGGACCTTAAAGATCATCTTGTTCCAACCCCTTGCCATGGGCAGGGACACCTTCCACTGAACCAAGGTGCTCAGAGACCTGTCCAACCTGGTCTTGAACACTTCCAGGGATGGGGCAGCCACAGCTTCTCTGGGAAATCTGTACCAGTGAGGCAGTGACCATGACCTTCAAATTGTTGCCTACAAGGCAGTTAAGGGTAGTAATACTGTCCAATTGCAGCAGCTGAGGTGGTTTGCAATAAAGCTTTGTTAGACTTAGATGGCAGAACAACAAAATGATGACAGGGAATACACCAAAGATGAACAAAGAAATTGGAAGTTTCTTGGGAAGTGGAATAGGTCATCCCTGGTTCAGAAACACCCCAGCGCGCCCTTCCTGCAGCGGCTGTGCTCTGTACCCACATGGAACTCCATGTCTTCACAAGTGGCTGAAAGGAAGGCAGCCAAGATTTCCAAATTCCTCAGGAACCAATAAGAACATAAATGTAGCCAATCCCATAACAGCCTCCTCTGAGACCACTTAGGAAACTTCACCAACTGAGAGACTTTGCAGACCCCGTTCAACTGAACGTTGATATTAAAGCTGTTCCACTCAGGTATTTAGGGACTATTCTCAGGAAGTGTTAATTTTCTGCAAATGTCCCAACTGAGACACGTAACTCATGAGGGTTTAGTTAAGGATCCAGCTGAGAGATTTCCCAGCCTGGTTTTCAGTTTGTGTGTCTGAAAACAGACTCTTGGCTGTGCCATCCAGGCAGCCAGACTGGAGGAGGATGTGCTGATGGGCCCTCCTGACAGTGTTTATGTGTTAAACCAGCCTTCAGGTCAGAATGGCAACAAGGATAAAACAGGCAGCAAAGTGGACTTGATTTCAAGGGGGAAAAAACCAACCAACCAACCAACCAAAAAAACAACCCAAAACTGGAAAACTCTCCCTGTATTCCAAAGCTTCCAAAATAAGCAACTCATTTGCATTCACGCAAATATCTTTTACTCTGAAGGAAATGTATTGTTATTATTGTCATCATTAGGCAACAAGTGACAATAGGGTGCACCAGTGAATATGAGCACTGCTCAAGGACTGAATATATTGAGCCCATCAAGAGGTTCCTCTGAGACTGAAGGAAAGCACCAGCTGCCATGTCTATACTTCTCCTGTCGGGTCTGTGGGCCCCTGCCTGACAGAGGTCATGTGAAGATGTTTAAGTGAGGGAGCATTGACTTTAGATCACGTTAAGAAGTTTCTCCACCCTGTTATTTTCAGATATAAAATGCCCCAACTTCAAGAGTGAAATGAAACTTTAGTAGCACCAAGATCTAAGTCTGGATAAGTATCGGTGGGAAAAGAAAGTCTGAGGAAGTCTTTAGCTTCACACAGCAGGATATTGGTCTGTTCCAGCAAGTCCAGAGGAGGCCACCAAGTTAATTAGAGGGATGAAGCAACTCTGCTATGAGGAAAGGCTGAGAGAATTGGGATTGTTCAGCCTGGAGGAGAGAAGGTTTTGGGGTGACTTAATTGTGGCCTTCAAGTACCTGAAGGGAGCTGCAAGAAACATGGAGAGGGACTTTTTACAAGGGCCTGGAGTGACAGGACAAGGGGGAATGGCTTCAAACTAAAAGAGAGTAGATTCAGATTATGTATTAGGAAAAATTCTTGACTGTGAGGGTGGTGAGGCCCTGGAAGAGGCTGCCCAGAGAAGCTGTGGATGCCCCATCCCTGGAAGTGTTCAAGGTCAGGTTGGACAGGGCTTGAAGCAATATAGTCTAGTGGAAGGTGTCCACGTCAGGGGGTTTGGAACTGGATGGTCTTGAGGGTCCCTTCCAACTCAATCTGTGATTCTATGATTCTTTCAGCCAGCGGGTTTTGTTGTGTAAAGATAGATTTGTCTGCATTTGGTCTGGACAAAGAAAGGGAGGATTGGTAAAATACTTCCTGTGTCTGTGCTGTTGTACTTTTAAAATAAGTGCCTGGTATGTGATCTTGGGATCTCTTCCCATTGTAAGGAGTTGAGGAGGTTATAGATACACCAGCAAAAGTTTGGTTCCAAAACTGTTCAAAAGAGGAAGAAACATGACTCTTTCAAAAGTTTGAAATGTTTTCAGCACAATATGGGTCTTTCCTTGTGGCTTTGAGAAATGTTATGGAGTTATAAACAGTGATATAAGTGGTGAAGATTGAATCAGAGTAGTTTAGATAAGGGATGTAGGTCTAGCTGGTTATTCTGGCATAACTATTACAGTTAATACACAGGTAGGATGGAAAAATAGCCCTTCTAAAACACAGAACAGCATTTCCTTTTGCTATGGGCACAAATAAATCAATAACTGTGTTATTCGGGTCCTCTTTATTCTCTGTTACAAGACAAACAGGAGCCTACAACAAAAGGACAAATATGCACTTCATCAGGTACCAATATAAGTATTGGCAGCTGTGTTGTTGAGACTTTCTTCAGAGGAACCAGGGATTTAAGGATTCTCTTCTCCCTAAAACAAGTTACAAAACTGATTCCACAGAACTTTGTCTACATATCCCAGCATGGGCAATGAAAGTGAAAGCTTGCACATGTAAAATAGTCATGTTCAGTATTAAAATACTGGGAATGTTTCAGACTTCTGATGAACTTACAGTTCAGTTGAGTGGCCATATGAGTATGGAAAGCAGTGATTGCTGCTGTAACAACCCCCTCCAACATAATTTACTTCTCACAGTCCCAAGTCCTTAATCCTTGGATACTTTGGCTGAAGGACCCTTGTGCTGCCATGACAGTAAAGTTTAGTGGACATGTCCTCTTCTGGCCATCTGGAGATCTTGACATTTGTACATCAGGTTCCCAAAGTTGTCATCAGTGCACTCCAGAACCTCCTGCAACACTTATACCCTGATGTCCTTCCACCAGATACTGGGATGGCTGAAATCCTCCATGAGGACCAGACTCTGTAAATGTGAGGCTGTTCCTATGTGTCTGCAGAGGGTCTCTTCCACTTTGCCTGTCCTCTTTTTAATCCTGACCATAAGCTCTCCATCAGCCCCTCATCCATTCCCAGGCAGCATCCCATGCACTCCAGCTGCTCTCTCACATAAAGGGCAACTCTTCCTCCTCATCTTCCTTTCCTGTCCTTCCTGAAGAGCCCATATCCCTCCAATTCAATGCTTCATCCTGGGAGCCAGCCTGCTCCACCTCCATGATCCCAACAAAATTGCAGCCCTGCAACTTCCCACAGCTCTTTAACTCCTCAAGTTTATTCCCCACTCTGTGTGAACTAGCATCCAGGCACTTCAGAGGTGAGTCCCAGCATGTTCAGTTCCTGGAGAGGATTTGGATATTTGTCTATGACAGAGGTGCCTTGCAGGCACTTCCCTGCTCACATGAAGTGCTAGAGGTAACCATGCCCACAATCCCATTTTGATGACTTTGTGAACCCTTCCTGCCACACCACTCCATGTCCTTTTTCCAGCAATCCTGTCTGTTGGTCACCCCTCCCTCCCCCATCATTACTAGTTTAATGTCCTCCTTATGAGATGGATCCCATCTCTCCCAAGCAGCTGCTAATCCCTAAACAGGGTCCCATGGAACCAAAACCCATGTAACCAACACCAATTTACAGCCAATTATTGATTTCACCCATTACTGTCCTCCTCCTTGCACCCTTTCCCGTCATCAGCACCTTGTGTGATGAAGCTGCACAGGGATGTTTTTTGCCAAGAACTCCTGTCAGATTGTGTTGGAAGGACTCTGTTTTCTCATAGGTAACCCAATCCACCAACTTGTTTTGGCTTTGAGGGCTTGGACTCGCTGATATGGTAATGCTTAACTAAATATTTGCAGCAAAGAGATGCCATGACCAGGAACACAGGGACGGAGTTTATTTGCTGAAGACATAAAATGACAGAGATGTGGTTCCCCGAGTCTGCATTCTATTTCTTCCTTGCATGGCAGAAATTGCTCTCTCCCCAAGAGAGTTTCATCAATGTGTTCATTAAGGAAATGGCCCATATGCTGGAAAAACTCCTTTTAGGTTCCTATAAGAAGCATGGATTGCTCTGCCTGTGCCATGCACAGACCAGACAAGCTCTTCCCACAACTCTCCCCCGCTCAGGTGAACCCAGGCAGGGTTTGCTCCACAGCCCTGGGAGCATTTTGCTGAGATGCACGTCCCATATTCCCTGGTTCTGTATCTTCCCTGTGTTTTCTAAACAAGCACACAAAGAGCTTTCATTTCATGCATGTAAGATGGATGCATTAAAAAATGAACCAAGTGACAAAAGAATTCTCTCTTGTCATCACTGAATTTTCACTGTGGGGGTTTCAACTCCCTTTGCCTCCTGATTCTTAATCTCACTTTTGTGTAACTTGAATGTCAAAAGATAAACAGTGGGACCCTTCAGCAATTGGTTGGGAAGATGCCCTGACTGGCTGTCAGGATTAAAAGATAGTCCTAAAGAAACCATTAAAAATCTGCTGCAGTGTAAGAAGGAGAAGAACAACAAGAGAAGAACAACAAAAACCTTATGCTGTCTCAAAGACAAAATGTCCTACTTAATCTAACGGCTTCTCACAGGAAAGTTAGTACTGGGGTGGCTTCTATGCATGGGTAACATCTTAAAATAATAAATATTGCCTCAAGAAAAGGAGTTATGAGGATCTTGAAGCTAGCTGATGTATGTTGTCATGTCCCTCAGGGCATTAGCATCTGATGTGCTTTTAGAGATGAATCAGGCTCCAAAGTTATCCATGTACAAAAATTAGCTTTCAAAGTAGCATTAAAATAAAAAAAAAATAAAAAATCAGTTTTAAATATAATTTTGATTTTTTTTTTCCCTGCCCCTGTAAACTGAATTTCTCAGAAGGGTGTAACTACCTCATTTCAGTGTGAAAGAAAATATCTTATGCTAATGTAGACTTGCAAAGGTATGGGCTTGGCAAAAAAATCCAGAGTGATTAATAAACAGCAGAGAAGAGTTTCTTTTATGATCTACATATGGCTGTCTAAGGACTTGATCCTGCTCCCAGGAGCGTCAGCGAGAACTTCAGCTGAACGCTGCAGGTTAGAAATATCCCCACAAATCTTGCTGCTCGGGAGTTTAGGTCCCTCAACCAGCCTTTAGGAGTACTAGCTCTCAAATTTGGAAGGAGGCAGTTGCTTCAGAAGCACATACACAAAAAAAGAAATAGAGAAAAAGTCTGATTTTTGTTAAGTTAATCAGAAGAGAGCAGTGACAAAGGTCAGAGGGAGCTGATCCACTGTTTCTTATCTCTCTATTCACAAAAATTGGTGGCTGTCAGTGATGGTCTGCTCTTAAAGATAATACCAGGGGTTCCTCTCTTCTCTTTTCCCAATTTTCTCCTTGAGGTGGGCAACCAATGGGCAGCCACTTCAGACTATGCATATGAGCACATCATGGTGCCAGGCTTCTGTAGATTTAATTAGACACACCCTGCAACATGGAATGAAAATTCTATTTGGGAAAATCAAGCTGCTTAATTTTCTCTACCATCATCAATAATCATAACAATAATTGCTACTACTATTGCTTTTTAATTACAGTTCCAGGTAGAAAGGAAGAATTGGATCCCTTTCCAGTTAATGTCATATATTCTTCAGCTTCCTTTTTACAGTCAAAAAAAGGAACGGATTCATCTCCCTGAGAATTGTATTTTATGCTAAATATACCAGCAAATTATCCTTAACACAAGAACCCTATTGCACATGGGAGTTTGTCACATCAAAACATCTCTGGATGTACAAAATGCCCCAAACCCCAGGGAAAATAATCACAGCATCAACAAAGAGCTGTTCATGAGGGATAATATCACACTGGAGTGGTGGAAGAGGGTAATAAAGCCCATAATTTAAATGTGACACCTACCTATTGCATCTCCTTGCTCATGCACCATGGAGGCCAGGTCTTTAATGATCTGGTTCACATCCAACATGTCACTCTGAAAAGACAGAAAGTCCAATATTAACAAGGAATGAGGAATATCCAAACATAACAGGCACATTCCACAGTCCAGCTCTGCAAAGAAAAACACAAACCCAGAAATCTTTATCCGTGTGGAAGTAAAAGAGAAAGTTATAATGCTCTCACAGTCAATAAGAGTCCCTTAGAGCCATGGTTTGCTGGATCCAAGTCAACCAGCTGACTCCAGCTTTGTGAAGGAAACAAGTAGAACGATCAGATTTTATGGCTGCTTTTCAGAATTGTGGAGGACTAAGGAAAAACAACAATAAAAACAACAGCAGCAAACACTTCCCTTTCTAAAAAAGAGCCATTCATCCCAGAGTGTGGATTCTTACACAGGAAAAGGCCACGTTTCAGCACAGCATCCATCTGATAAGACGCTATTCATAAACTGATGGAGATACCATCAAAAACTCACTGAGTTTGAAATCTCATTGGTGAGGCAACAAGGAAAGAGTTGTTTGATGAACAGATTCATTTACATGTTTTCAAGTAGCAAAAAAAAAAAAAAGGAGTAACTGGGTTCAGCACTGACATTTTCTCAGTGAAAACACAGCAAATTGCCCATGAGTTTGTTTCCTTCATTTCCGAACACTTATCATATAAAAGAGCAAATGTGAGCATATGTTGACTTCATACGACACTGTCTCTTATAAAAAGAATTAATTTAGCAATAATAGACATAATAACAAAGACACTGCTAAATGCACTAGCAGCACGGTAACATTACCAGAGCAGAAAAACAGACACTCAAAGAGGATGTATTTTTTTCTTGAGCTGTACAAATTAGAGAATCACAGAAACATTAAAATTGGCAGGAACCTCTGGAAATCATTTAGTCCAACACTCCTTCTCAGAGCAGACAATTAAAGCAGGTTGCTTAGGGTCATGTTCACTTGGTTTTGGTTGTTTCCAAGGATGGAGACTCCACTGTCTGGCAAACAGTGTGTCCATGTCACCCTTGTAGTGGGCAATCCAGCCCTGGATGCTTTCTGAAGCATTGAAGACATTTCCTAAGAATCTGCTTCTCCTGCCACCAATTGCACAGTAATTCATTTATCTGTTTGGGTCCTGTTGCAACTCAAGTCCATCTGGCTGGAGATGTTGGAGCAGCTCCGTGGAGAAGGACCTGGAGGTTCTGGTGGACCACAAGCTGTCCATGACCAGCAGTGTGTCCTGGGGGACAAGAAGGCCAATGGTATCCTGGGATGCATTCAGAAAAGCATCACCAGCAGGTCAGGGAGGTGATTCTGCCACTCCACTCAGCCCTGGTGAGGCACATCTGGAGAGCTGTGTCCAGTGCTGGGCTCCTCAGGACAAGAGAGACATGGAGCTCCTGGAGCAGGTCCAGTGGAGGCTACAAAGATGATGAAGGGATGGATTATCTCTCTTATGAGGAAAGGCTGAGGGAGCTGGAGCTGTTCAGCCTCAAGAGGAGACACTGAGAGGGGACCTCACCCATGTCTGTCCATGTGTGCAGGGAGGGGGCAGAGGATGGACCAGGTTCTGCTCAGAGGGGCCCAGCAATGGGACACGAGGAATGGGCAGGAACTGATGCCCATGAAGTTCCGCCTGAACATGAGGAAGAATTTCTTTACTGTGCAGGTTGCCCAGAGAATGTGTGGAGTGTCCTTCACTGGAGATATCCCAGAACCAGCTGGACACAATCCTGTGCCATGTGCTCCTTTCTTGAGCAAGGAGGTTGGACCAGATGACCCACTGTGGTCCCTTCCAACCTCACCCGTCCTGTGATTCCACGATCATGCCAAAGGGCCTGGTTGCTTCCACCCCACTTTCAAAGAACTCATTTTGCTTACTGGCAAATCTAGAAAATGGTGCAAAATGAACCCAAGTCCTTCTACTGAAGTTTGCTGTGAGAATATAATTGGCATAACATTTAATCACAGAATTGCATCAATTTGCAATGAAGCCTGGGAGCCACACTGTGAATTCTAAAATATACCAAACTGTTGAATAACTGAAGATATAGAAAAAAACCCCAAAGTTTTAAAAAGCTGGGAAATCATAAGAAAGAAAAAAAAAAACAACAACAATCAAAGACTGAGTAATGCATCACAAAATACACTTCATTCCTTCACTTGTCAAGCACAATGAAGCTCTAATTATGGATGGTGTTATTCCTAACTTGTAAATACTGCAGAATATTTTGAAAAACAATGAAGTTTAAGTAACTTGAGACTGCACTTGAGCGCTGTGGTAGTAAATCACTGCCAGGAAACGAGGAGAAATTAGTTGTGATTTTTTTGGGGTGGGGAAGTTTTCTGAGCTTTTTGCAAAAATCTTTCAAAGGAGAAAGCTGAAGTTTAGCAAAATGTGAAGAACTGAGAATTAACTTTAATGTGTTGTTCTGCTCTCATTTAACCACTTAGCAAAAGATGATTAAGGAAAAATTAAACAAACAAATAACAATACTAAAAAAGCCTCATTTGTCTCTTGGTTAAATTGCCACTGACATCAGATTTTGGTTTCTGTTCCTTGCAATATAAACACAATTCTCTCTACACTTCAGCCTGTTTTATTTTGTCCTGCTTTTTTTTCGAGTGCTTTAAGTGAATGTGACTTAAAACTCCTGAACATGTTTTAGCACATAAA
The DNA here is from genome assembly GCF_025592945.1 of Manacus candei. Classification (NCBI taxonomy): domain Eukaryota; kingdom Metazoa; phylum Chordata; class Aves; order Passeriformes; family Pipridae; genus Manacus; species Manacus candei. The sequence goes on along the minus strand of NW_026138236.1, from coordinate 371,660 downwards.
TTTGGTTATATAGATTTTATTGCAATATATTGAATTATATACACCCCCCACCCACCTCAAGTATCTCCACTGGAATAAAACAAGAGGGTAATTCAGTCTAAGGTAGATCAGATGATACATTGATTTCTTCTCAACTAATTTAACCACGAGGACTTAGGCTGTTTGTGTTCTGATGCCCAGATATTATGGGAAGAAGGGAAGAATGAGAAAGAAAATTCAGTGCTGGTTCAGTTTTGCCATTTATATTCAGGTGCTTGGAATGAACCAGCCATCTGCTGCTGCTCAGTACAGATCCTTCTCATAACATTGTAACAACACTTAAAATTATTGTTTAGCACATATATATTAGTTAGAGCCAGCGCTGAGTGCTTAGGAAGGAAAAACTGTGACTCCTGTACTTAAGGAAAACCAAACAGGAGTGAGTTATAAGGCACAGAGCACAAAGCAACCTGACCTGAAGCAAAGAATCTGCTGAATAATTTAACCTGGCAAGGCGAAGTTTCAGAGTCCCTGATATGTGTAAGCAAAACAAAAGGAGAAATAGAAGAAAGAAAAATACCCAGACATAAAGACCTTCCAGAACAGAATATCCCTTGGAGCTACACTCCTGCTCCTTCGTGCCAGGTTGGCTCCATCCCCAAGTAGCTCTGAACTTGCCAGGCATGAGAGTTTGTTTAGTAAAATCAGATTCCCTTTGGTTTCCCATGTTTGCACACACTCTGCAGAATTCACAGGGAAATACAGCTCCTCATAAATCTCTTTCACTCCACAGAAACCAGGAGTACAGCAGCCAGGACCATCCCAAAAATGCTGCCAGCTCACCAGGCTGGGGCTTCTTGGGTTTTAATTAACACCAACCTGGCATCAAGTCATTCACTAAATTCTGCAGCAAGAGGGAGACAGATTTAAACTCTTTCATGTAAATCCTCTTTTCTTCTCCTTTTTTTTTTTTTAAACGATTTTTGGGTTTTTTAATTTTTTTGTTTCAAAAGGAGAAATCCATTGTTCGGATTAGACAGGATTAAATGACATCCATGCTGGAACAAAAAGAATTAAACTAGTCAACAGTAAAATGAAATGGCAGTAGCTGAAGATGACCAAAAAAAGCAGAGAAGTGCCAGGTGAGAAAACCAGAGAAATGAAAGAGTTTGGGGCCCTAAAGATCCAGGGGATCAATTCTTACTAGGCAAAGCTAGTTTGGAAACTTCTTAGCAGAAAATACTGTTAAAATGGCAGTACTATTTGAGTCATTTAACCTGATTCAGTAAGTGAATAATGTCACTGCAAAATACAGATATTTTGGAAAAAGTTCTGAATTTCCAACTCAGGCAGAAAAAGGGTTGGAAATATGATTTTGCAGACAAACTAGAATTTCAATTTCCCATTTTTTACTTTAACAAGACCATAATTTCTATATTTTTGAGAATAATCTGTGAGCAAGTTGGGTTATAAAACTGTCACCAATGAGGGAACAACCATATAATAAATCCCAGCAACCCATTTCCCCATGGAATGAGCATTACTGGAGCATTTGCCAAGACAGCAAATAAGTAAACCTCCTCTCTCTTCTACTCTCCTGCTTTGTGGGGTGAAGATTTATGCACACTGAAAACTTTTAACATAACCCTGACCTTAATGATGTCCTAAGGACACTTCTGTATTCCAGCCATGGGAATGGTATCAAATAAACCAGAGAGGGGAACTTGTTCTCCTCAAAAAGGACACAGAATAAGCCTGTGTTGTCAATAATTCCTCTCTCACATGTAGCCACATCCCAGACTCCTTTATCAGTGTCAGCTCAGGTCCTCAAGGGAAGAGTCACATTTATTTCCAGGAATGTTTGCCTTAGGTTTGTATAAAAATGGGATCAAAAGTATCAGTGGTCTATCCTATTTAGCACATGTGCTTTTGTGTTTACTCATAAACCAGCCATCCTTTTTTTTTTTTTTTAAAGGACTGTAAAGCAGCATGTAAATTAATTGCTGACTCCATATTCAGGAGTTGCTGAATTCTACAATGAGGTTTTGTTCTGCCCCATCTTCTGCTCTGCAACAAGCATCCAGGAGAGCTGTAAAATCAACCTGGAGGGGATTCTGAAAGATGTAATATAACATCCATGTGTGCATTTCTCCATAAGGGAGCACTTCAAAACAAAATAAAGCAAAACAAAACCCTGGTGCTTGTTATCTTTGGGAGGAGAAAAAAAAAAAAAGAGAAACAAGAAAAGCAAACCAACAACCCTTTGTAGTGTCTGTCATGTTTTACCAAAGAGATGCTGAGATGCTCCTTGTGTGTTGTCCCACCTGCAACCCCCTTGGGGTGTCTCCTACCCTGTGGTCCACCATGTGTGGACACGGAAATAATAATCAAAGCACAGTGTTTTTCTGTCCTCATTCTTTTCTGAGAGAACAGAAAGGGAAAAAAAATAATATAAAACCTGAGCAAGCTTCTGATGCGAGATGGGCAGAAACTAAATCTTGCTGCAACAGCCTTTCAACAAATATTTTTCTCTTGTCTATGGCTGGGGAGAAAAAAATGACATTCTATAAATCAACCTGATTCAGTCTAAGCAACAACAGACCAGTAGAAAATTGTTCTGAGGGCAGAAGCTATCCAGAACAGCAATTACAGACTGAGTTAGGTCTCCTCTGGGACTCAACAACAGCCAGTATGTGGAGTTTCTCTCTCCCTCTTGCTCGCTTGTGTGAGCCTCCTCTCTGTTTTGCTGCCTTAGAGGTCTGTGTCATCTCAGGGAGTGCAGCACTGCTCTGCATAATTAAAATAGTTATACCAAGCTTTGGAGTGCCAGTCCAGCATCTACCTGGGGACACCAGCTCATGAAGGGTGTTCCTGTCCCCCAAAAGCCAAATGGAGAGGTTGTGGAATGCCCCGAGGTCATCAGAGAGAGCTGAAGCCACTGCAGAGGGTGGGATGAACAAAGAGAGATCTTGCAACCAGCCAGTCTAATATTCACTCTGTCTGTGCTGGGTTGACCTTGGTTGAATGTCAGGTGCCTACCAAAGCTACTCTGTCACCCCCCTTCTCAGCTAGACATGGAAAGGAAAGAAAATATAATGAAAGGTTTGTGGGTTGATATAAGGACACAGAGAGATCACTCACCAATTACCATCACAGGCAGAACAGACTGCACTTGGGGAAATTAGATTAATTTATTACCAAGCAAATAAGAGCAGAGTAATGAGAAATGAACCAAAATCTTAAAAACACCTTTCATCCACTCCTCCCTTCTTCCAGGACTTGACTTTACTCCCAGTTTCCTCTCCCAGCATGGTGCAGGGGGGACAGGGAATGGGGGCTGCAGTCAGTTCATCACATGTGTCTGCTGCTCCTTCCTCCTCAGGGCTAGGACTCCTCACACTCTTCCCCAGCCCCATTGTGGGGTCCCTCTCACAGCAGACAGTCCTCCTCAAACTTCTCTAACCTGGGTTCTTCCCATGGGCTGCAGTTCTTCATGAACTGCTCCAATGTGGGTCCCTCCCACAGGGTGCATTCCTTCAGGAACAGGCTTGGTCCCCCACGGGGTCAGAAGTCCTGGAATTAAACCTGCTCCAATGTGGGCTCCTCTTTCCATGGGGCCACAGGTCCTGCCAGGAGCCCACTCCAGCTCAGGTTCTCCATGGGGTCACAGCCTCTTCCTGGCACCCACCTGCTGTGGTTACTATTTGTTTTAACAATCTCACTTGAAAGAGTTGGACACAAGATTCATCTTCTCTACCACCTTCCAACCCACCTTCTCTGCCACCCCCAGTGTGTCTTCCCACCAGCAGCAATCTGAGCATGATGGGCAGTTCCCTTGGAAAGCTCTTCTCCTCTTAGTCATCAAACCTCATTTGAAATCCTGTCTGGACAGCAAATTTCAGTGATAGGCGTCATTATCTCCAATATTTCCTAAAATGTGTGTGACACATGAGGAGCAGGTTACTGTGAGCTGTGTTAGTGTCTTTTAGCCCCCTTTTGATCTACACTCATTCCATGAAGCTTCCCAGCCATACACCTGGATCACACTGGCATTGCTACCCGTCTCCCATGTGCTTCACATCTCTCAGTTTGATTTTATACAGATTGAAGATTGTTCAAGGCAGATATTTTCTTTCAGGAGAGCATTATCACCCCCAAGCCTGTACTGAAGGTCAGAACTGAGTTGTGGTCTAAGGGAAATATAATAATGTAAATGATAGGAAGAGGTAGTTTGCCCTTTTTTAAAACCCTTTGGATCTGGAAATAGGAGATGTGTTAATGAAGAAGGTCATCAGTAGTTCTGTTTCTAAGTAGGTATCCTCACTTTACATTTGGGAAATGTGATAAAGTATCAAAGATCACAGAAAACATTCCTGTTACTAACTTTGATTTTGATCTTCAAATTAATTAACACCCGAAATTTCATTTAAATTTAGCAGTTTGTAAAAAGGTATGTGAATTCACATATATATGTACATGTGAGTATTTATACAGGCACATATATCCATGTATTCCAGTGTATCACAAACACACCCACTTGTATAAATGGCAATTGTATCTATAGATATATTAATAATAATTTAAGATCTCGCTTGCCCCCAACATACACCAGGTGTTAAATGAGTATTGGAGGCTTAGCAGATTGCAGAGATATAAACACAGCCTATTTCTGTCTACAGCAGGAGAAAACAGACCTTAAATCTCAGGCTTCTTTCTCCTGGTTAAACACTCTGGTGTAAGATAAGCACAAACACTGATATGTTCTGATAACAGGCAAGGAAACAAAAAATAAAATAAAATAAAAATTTGTTTGCCTTGATTAGCTTTAACAAGAAAAAAAAGATACATTGATTGCATTTTGCCTTCAAGTTAATGCTGTGAGAGTTTGATAACAGGAAGAGCAAGAGCAGGAATGGCTCTGGAAATCTGAGAGGAAACACTTGTATCATAGTCATAAGAATGGTTTGGGATGGGAAGAACCCTCAAAACCCTCTTTTTCCAACCAACTTGCCATGGGTAGGGACACCTTCCACTAGCCCAGGTTGCTCCAAGCCTTGTCCAACCTGGCCTTGGACACTTCCAGGGATGGGGCAGCCACAGTTTCTCTGGGCAACCTGTGCCAGGGCCTCCCCACCCTCACAGGGAAGAATTTCTTCCTAATATCCCATCTAAACCTACGTTCTTTCAATTTGAAGCCACTTCACTGTGTCTTATCACTTCATGTCCATGTAAAAAATCCTTCTCCATCTTTCTTGCAACCTCCACCAGGTACTGAAAATTTGCAATAAGGTCACTTCAGAGCCTTCTTTTCTCCGGGCTGAACAATCCCAGTTGTCTCAGTCTTTCCTCACAGGAGAGGTGCTCTATCCTTCTAATCATCTTTGTGATCCTCCTCTGAAATTTTTTATGTCCTTCCTGTGCTGAGGACCCCAGAGCTGGAAGCAGCACTGCAGGTGGGGTTTCACACAAATGAGGAAAAGAGTCAGAGGGGTATGAGGAACAAAGGAACTGTGCTACAGAGCCAAGGGGTAGAGCAGACAGAGATATGTTTCAGAAATCATTCACGAGACAGGAGAGCACGTTCATTCATGTATTTTGCAGTGCACTGCCCTTCCTACATCCCCACCTCTCTCCTCTTCCAACAGACATTATCATAAAGTCCACAAAGAGCAAAAGATGAAGATCCACAAACTAAGTGGATCATCCACAACTAAGTGGATTATTCCTAACATTTAATCTAAGTTAATAAAGAGGGAAGTGATTTCATTACTCAGCCCAGTGAACATCAGCTCCGTTCTCCAAAATGGGACATGCCCCAATTTTATTTCTCTTCACTCAATGTCTGACGTTCCTGTACTTTGCTAACACAGTCTCTGGGATGTTCTAATGCATATTTGTAAGAAATAACCCTGAGCAACCTGATCCATGGCAGGGATTTTGGAACCAGGTGATCTTTAAAGTCTCTTCCAAGCCAAAACATTCTGTGACTCTATGATTTATTTTTTCAAGGTTGCAAAAGAAAGTATCTGAACTCACACTACAGATCCAACCTTTTGCTCTCCTACAACCAAGTTTTTACTTCATCACTAAAGGAAGATTAATATCCTTGTGTTTCCAACAAACCCTTGGGCTGGATATGAAAGAGACTCACGGACCAGAAATATTGCTTCTGTTTTCTGTTACGCTGGAAAGATTTTTGTGGGACTTTTTTGCCAACTCACCTATCCCAGCTTTCTGAAGTTGAATTAAGGAGTTCATTCTGAGTTAACTCACCTATGTTTATAGGGAAATCAAATGGCACAAAAATAATTGTGAAAAACCCAAAGTGAATAAATATAGAGATAATGAAATGCCTGACATTGTGGCCTTTACAGACCAGAAATAAAAATACTCAGTGAAGATGAAGATTCTCCCATCAGAGAATATCCATTTGTATCTGTAATATAGGTTGTAGCTTAGTGTTTGTGAAACTTGCTGGCCTGACACCCTGACAACAAAAATTAAATAAAACACAAAAGTTAAAAGTAACAGCCATAGCAAACAGAGAATTGTCCAAGATAAAACTTTTATAAGCAACAGGTCCCTCAATTCTTTCTGCAAGAGCTGGGCAATAAACCCACTGATAAGGTGCAATTGTCATGGAGTGTTTCATGTGCTAGGTACCTGCCCAACAGGAACTATTAGTCTGTACTGCACATTTATCTTCCTCTCCAACAGCTCCAATGAGCCATTGGTCTCTACAGCAGCAAAAAGTAAGATATACAAGTTCTTACAGCAAACTATGAAAAAAAAAAGTTATTATTTTTTATATGCAATAGAAATGCTTGTTGGGGACACTTAGTCTTTTTGAAATAAGAAAATAAAATGCATTTAATATTTACAGCTACACTCTTTTTGTAGATGCTCAGGAGAAAAAGATCTCCTGAGTGTTAAGTCAGCAAAGATATGAAAATCCATAAGCAAACTCCAAACTCAGTATCTTACACCCTGACTTTTCCTTTAACATCTCCTGCATCCTGCCCCAGGCTGCAATGTATGAACTAATAGGAGAAGTGAGGGAAGTAGTTGTAATCTATCACCCTGACTGATACCAGCCCCAGGAAAGGCAGTTTATTGCAGGTGGTGTGTTATCTTCCAAAATAGAAACTGGGCAAAGATTATGACAAAAACTTCAACACTTTTCGCACTTTGTTTGCAGCACTACTAATTCTTCACTCTGGATTTATTTCCATGAGGGTCATGCAGCCAGAAAAAAAATACAATGGAGGAATTAATTTTCTTTTTTAGGAGTGTTCTGGGAAACCAAGCAATTAGAGCAATCTTAAGCTGTCATGTATTATCCATTGCCACTCAATTATTTTACTTAAATAAAATACTGATTGCAGAGTCTGATCTGCAGCTATCAGCCGAGTGATTCATTTAGGTGCACTATTTATTCTTGACAAATTAAAAAAGAACATCTAACTCCAACTGAAAGGAGAAAGACAAAGGGACAAGGGGAATATGCAGCATCTTTTCACGATTCTCTGCTGTGCTGCCAATTCTCTGTTTGGAAATAGCTGAAACTACTGTGTCCTGTCCAGAATTTGGAGAGAAATCAGTCCTTACTACAAATGGAGTCCATGGATTTGGTGCAGAGAGGAAGTTGCAACCTCTTAAAGAGGTCACTGAAAGTTGGAATCATGAAATCATGGAATGGTTTGGGTTGGAAGGGACCTTAAAAGACCAGCTACTTCCAACTTCTTGCCATGGGCAGGAACACCCTCCACTAGACCAGATTAATCAGAGCCCAGTCCAGCCTGCTCTTGAACACTTCCAGGGATGGAGCACCCATAACTTCCCTGGACAACCTGTTCCAGTGAATCACCATCCTTATGGTAAAGATTGCCTCCTAATATCTAAACTATACCTACCCTCCTTCAGCTTAAGGTCATTCCCCCTTGTCCTGTCACTCCATGCCCTTGTGAAAAGTCCCTCTCCAGCTGTCTTTTAGGTACTGGAAGGTGCTATAAATTCTCCCTGAAGCCTTTTCTTCTCCAGGTTGAATAGTCCCAGCGCTCCCAGCCTGTCTCCATAGCAGAGGTGCTCCAGCCCTCTGATCAACTTAGTGGCCTCCTCTGGACTCATTTCAACAGGTCAAGGTCTCTCCTGTGTTGGGGGTCCCAGAGCTGGATGCTCCAGGTGGGACCTCACAAGAGCAGAGATCTTGTCCTCTTTCCTCACTGAAGTGGCACAGCCAAAACATGAGATGTGGCTGTCCAGGACATCAGGGACTCCAGATACCACCAGCTCCATGAGGAACTACACATCCAAGGTCTACCCAAGGTTCATGGTCTCCTCAAGGGTGCAAACTGGGCAAGGAGAAGATACTTGCTCCATATGAGTCAAAAAACCTCTCTGCCCCATATTTCCCTGTTCATTTCAAAACTAAATGCCATGGTCTTTGTAGACTCTTTCAGATTTTGGCTCTGTGGGATGCAGAATATTCTGTTGACACTTTTCTTACATATTTTCAGTCAATAATGCAGGTTACCTGAAAGGCACAAATGCTGAGTAAAGGTATCTGAGGGCAAATTATTTACAACTGCAGCTAAAAGGCTTAGAAAAGAAAGGTTGATTGCTGGCACCTCCTTCCTGCAAACTGACTCTCCAAAACACCCTCACATGGTTTTATTCTCCATTCTGTACACGAGAGACCTTCTATTTTAAAAATATCCATTATATCCAAAATGATTAATCTCATTCTTCAAGGATTTTTTTGTCTTAATATTTAATTTATTTCTATCTGTCCTTTGTTTCTACTTGGTAATTTGTTGCTACCTTCACCCTTAATATTTTAAATTATTCTCCCCTTTTTTTTCAATGCTATTACACATCAAGTATTTCTACACAGTCATCATGGCTCAACTAATCACTGCTGAACTTTCTGAGCCTGCAATTGGTAAATTCCTGTAATCTCTCTTCATAAATTATACTTAATACTTCTTCCTCATTTATTCCCTTCTGGATCACCTCCAAATTTCTAATAGAAAAAGCAGGACAAAATGCCCTCATTTCTCACACACCTTCCTATCACATAAAAGGTGCCAACGTCTAAGGCAGACACTAAAGGCCAGATGACAGTTCACTTTATTGTCCAAGTATCTGTACTTACTATCCAGTTGAAAATTTCCAATTTCTGGTTAAAACTACCCAGCAGGTCCAGCAGCACAGCTTCCCTAGTTGGCTCCTTCACCAGTTGGGAAGAACAAGCAGCCCACTCTCTGATCAAAAGATATCATTAAAACGATTAACGATTCATTTTACTTCATCCCTTTTGCTTATGTGTCATTGGCAGAGGGGGAAGATGCTCTGACAGAACAAAGTCTGGGTCATTTTAATCTCTAAAGGAAAGAGGTGTTATTTATAGTGCACAGTTGGTGAATGCTGTTGATGTCTGCTACACCTACTTTTTCTGCTCAGCAATTTGCTCCTTCAGAGCCAATGGAGAACCAAGAATGGGCTTGAGGAGTTTAGATTAAGGTTTAGATATTTTCAAACTGTCTGGGATTCATAAACACTAACTTTAGAGTTTTAGAGAAATAGGAGAGACAACTGTAAACTGAAAATTCATAGGGAATATGATGGGAAAAATAATCAAATGCATGATTTGCTGTTGTACAAAAAAGAGCAGGAGAATAAGCAGAACAAATTATGCATTTGTCAAAAGTGAGGGACTGGCACAGGTTGCCCAGAGAAGCTGTGGATTCCCCATCCCTGGAAGTGTCCAAGGTCAGCTTGGATGGAACTCTGAGCAACCTGGGATAGTGGAAAGTGTCCCTGTCCATGGTAGGGGGGTTGGAATGAGATGGTCCTTGAAGATTCCTTCCAGTCCAAACCATTCCATGATTTGATGATTCCCCAAGTTCTTGTGTTTTTCCTGGATCCAGGATTAACCAATGTCTTTCAGTAATGGTTCAGGTGACGGAATAGAAAGGACAATTAATAAATATGAAGTTGCAGTGAAGCTCAGAAATATCTTGAACCTGTAAGAAGATAAAATTAGCATTCAAAGTGATCTTGTTAATTGGGGGAACACTATAAGAAAAAATGGCTAAAGTCAAACAAGGAAAATACAAAGTTCTACAGTCAGACAGAAAGAATAGGAGGCAACTTCCTGGGCAGAAATCCTCAAAAAGCAAACAAACAAACAAGTAAAAGCGTTGAGGGATGCTGGGGACACTTGTGAGATGAATTATTGTGCCTAATTTTGAGCAATAATTCCCAGATGGACCACCTGGAGACAGTTCAGAGAAAAGCCATGAGAATGATCAAAGGTGTCAGAAAAAAAAGCTGCTAAGAAAATCAGAATGTAGTGTGTTTTTCAATGATGAAAAGGTGTGATTGGGGGTAACGACACACATGATAATGCCTTTCTAATAAGTGGAACTGTTGCAAATAGGAAGAGAATAACCTGTTCTCCATATTCACCACCCATCTGACAGAAATTCAGGGACTGAAACTGCAACAGAAGACACTCATATCAGAAGTTAATGATTTGGGTTGTTGATCCTGTCTTAGAGCTGAGAGAGAGAAGGATTTGGTGATGTTTAAAGATTGCTCTTAACTCTACTTGTCTAATATTCAATGCAATCAATGCAGTACCTTGAAATCAGAGAGAGACAGACTATTTCTGCCACAAACTTCTCATCAACTGCAGTCACTAAACTGATTAAATCATGCACCTCTTCCTCAGCCTTCACGTGTTAAGACAAACTCAGCAAACCCTGCTCTGCTAAACATCCCTGCCCACAAAAATGAAGGGTAAAACTCAATAAGCTTTAACCAAAGAATCAATAGCAACAAAGACACTTTCTGTCATTAAATGGTAACGGATAACAAGCAGAGAGCAGCATCTCCCCTTCAGCAGCATCTGCAGCAGGGAATCCTGACAGCAGTGTGCAACAGCCAAGCAAAGCCAGGCCCTGTCCCAAAGGCTGCATTTAGAAACCATCAAGCACATCCACAGTGGCAGAGCAGATACTCCTGTGCTTATAAACCCACCAGTCACCCAGCAGAGAAGTGTTATCCTGCCTTGGCTCCCACCTGCATCGTCCCCTCCCCAAGGAAATGATAATGTAGAGGAATTTGGATTCATCTCTCCAGTTTATCACAAGGTTCTAAGTATTTATATTCAATCACGCTCAGCTTGTGCTCCCCGAGCTCAGATCAGCTTTCAATGGACTGTTTTAATTTTGGTTCAATTTGCAAATGAGGCAGGTGAGAGTCTAGACTCGAATGGGGGGTGGCTCAGCTAATTCCCAGCAACACACAGGTGCCTCTGGATCAAGGAGGGAAGCACTGGGAAAGCTGGATGGAGTTAAGGGTGTGGGATGAGAAGGGGAGGAACTGGGTGTTTTCAGACTGTATGTACCTTTGGAAGGTTAGTGCTAAGGTTGCAGCTAATTTATTTCTTTTTCTATTCAAGGCAGATTGATGAAATAAATAACTTTCCACCACAGAGGATTTTAGGTACTATAGGTATCAAACCTCATATTATGGTATGTCATAGAGTATGACATAGAATAATAGAATCATTAAGGCTGGAAAATACCTCCAAGATCATCAAGTCCAACCTTTTGATCAAACACCACCATTTCCACTAAATCCTATCATGAAGTGCCACATCTACTCATTTTTTGAACACTTCCAGGTATGGTGACTCTACCACTTCCCTGGGAGCCTGTTCCAGTTGGTGACCACTCTTACATTGAAGAATTTTTTTCCTAATATCCAACCTGAACCTCCCCTGGTGCAACTTGAGGCAACATATATTTAACTTTTTACTAATACTAAGTAATATCAATATATTCATATCAGGCCTTGGTGAACAACGTTGAGATGCCACTGAAGTAGTTCCAACACTTCAAACTGTTTTTGTGACAAGAAGATCTCACTGTCTGATGGCTCTTCGGCATAAACTGATGGATTGACCTCTCTGACCACCTCCACTGCTCACCTCCTGGAGCAGGACTGGTGGGGTATTACTGCCACTCATCCACAACTGCAGCATTTCTTTAGTTGATAATATGAGGAGGCAATTCAGAACAGAAAGAGAATAAACTTTTAGTTTCCAGAAGCAACCCCCCAAAACATAAATTGCACTTGTTTGCTTTGGTTGGACAGACTGCTCAAGGAAGTGGTGGAGTCACCATCCCTGGAAGTGTTCAAAAAACATGTGGATATGGCACCTGAGGACATGGTTTAGTGGTGAACATGGTGATGGTACTTGGTTGATGGTTGGATTTTATGATCTTTAGGGGTCTTTTTCGACCTTAACAATTTTACGATTTTGTGATCTCATCCTCCCCAGGTGCCAGAGGCCGTGAAAGAGCTCAGAAATCTTTTATTCGTGGGTGCACATCCCCCATGGCCTTACAGTCCTTTATCTCCTCACCAGCGCCTAAAGAATCCTCTACATTTAGGCTCCCTTCATGAGCAGTTGCTGCCCAGACACTCCCAGCTCAGCAGAAAACAAAAATAATGTCCTTTTGCCCATTTTGCCTGTGAAATCCCCCAAGCTGTGCCTGGAAGTGGCTCCTGCCTCTGCAAAGTGGAACCAGCGCTTGGAACCACCAGGAACCAGCCCCCTCCCTCCTCAGCATCATCACATGGCCACATTTCGATTTATTGCTCTCTCCAAATGGTTTATTACAGGAGAGTCCTTCTGCCCTGCTTCTCACGTTTCCATGTGCACTGAACCCTCACCTCTGTCTGAAGCCTCTCTGGGTTTAGTTTAGTATCTTTTCATTGTTTTGTTGTTTTTGGTTTTGTTTGGTTTTGTTTGTTTTTTGTTTTTGTTTTTGTTTTTTTTAACAGGAAATAGACTGCCATAAATTTTGCCCTTTCAAGTGTTTAGTGACAGAGTGGAGTTGCCCTCAGCCACATCTGTTTATCCTGGTAAGCACATTTATAAAGTGATTTCCCATCCTCGTTATTCTGTCAATGGCATTTCACACTGCAGCTACTTTAATGCAGCATTTTATCACTTGTCCTGAGGGCTGCTGACAGCTGCCAATTTCAAGGCTTCTTTCCAATCTTAATTCTCTTCTTTTCCTTTTCTTCACCCCCACCATCATCTCCTCCTTTATCTCCAGAAGAAAGGGGAGTTAGATGAGTGCAACCAAGAAGGGTTTCCTCTCCCCTTTAACACAGAGACATTATAATCCCATAATGTGAAGGCACATTAGCAAGGAAGAGTTAAACTTCAGGGAAATGTAGCTGCATTTCAGTCGGCTAGTAGACTTTTCATTTTTTTCCTGACAAATTCTCCATTAATGCTGCTGGGTTTAAATTTCCCTGCTCCCTTGCTGTGCAGAAATTGGATTGTTCATCTCCCAGGGAAGGTACTTTGCATTCTTGCTTGCTGTGATCTTCCCGCCACCCAGAATTACCTAAATCAATGCAAAATAGGCTACAATCCACCTCAAATAACAGGAGAATAGAATTTTTACCCAAGGAATGCATATTAGACCACCTTGAGAAAGTTCTCTTTTTGCCCCAACACTTGTATTTCATAAAACCATAAGATCATATAGGATGGAAAAGACCTCTAAGAGCATCGAGTCCAACCATTAACCCAGCACTGCCAAGCCCAGCACTAAACCATGTCCCCAGATGCCACATCTCCACATCTTTTAAATCCCCCCAGGGATGGTGACTCAACAACTGCCCTGGACAGCCTGTTCCAGTGCTTGACAACCCTATCTGTGAAGGATTTTTTCCTATTATCCAATCTAAACCTCCCCTGGCACAGCCTGAGGCCATTTCTTCTTGTCATCTTCTTACCTGGGAGAAAAGACCAACCCCCACATCAGTCCATCAATGACTATCAAAGGAAATTCTTTACTGCTGTCTCAGACTGAGTTTACTTATTCCTTAATGGTAATTCCAGTTTGTTCAGTGTCCCAGCAAAGACTCTTTTAAGTAGCAGAGCAGCTTCATCACCAGGAGCTTTTGTGAGACTTAAAGATTATTAAAACTCAGTCCACTGGGGAGGTGGAACCAGAACATGTATATGAAGTTTCCCACCTTGACATTCTACCTGGAAAAGTTATACAGGTCTGTCCTGCGCATCTCCCAGACTTTGGATACACATCCATTCTTCAAGTGGGCGAGAGGACACATTGATCTTTTATTTGTTGAAGTGAACCCTGCAAATCCTTTAAGCTTTAAGTCTTTTAGAAGTCAAAGTCACAGTAGGAAAACTGTAGAATCACAAAATATCCTGAATTGGAAGGGACTCACAAGGATCATCAAAGTCCAGCTCTTGGCCCTCCACAGGACACCCCAAGAATCCCATCATGCGCCTGAGGGCATTGTCCAAATGCTCCTTGAGTTCTGTCAGACTCAGTGCTGTGCCCACTGCCCTGGGGAGCCTGTTCAGTGCCCAATCATCCTCTGGTGGAAGAACCTTTTCCTAATATCCAGCCTAAACCTCCCCTGACACAACCTCAGGCCATTCCCTGGGCTCCTGTCCCTGGTCCCCACAGAGCAGGGATCAGTGCCTGCCCCTCCTCTGCCTCTCCTGAGGAAGTTGTAACTGCAGTGAGGTCTCCCTTCAGTCTCCTCCAGGCTGAACAAGCCAAGTGATCTCAGCTGTTCCTTGTATGGCTTCCCCTCAAGACCCTTCACTAAAAAATAATGTTTTGCCAGCACCAGAAATTCTGGCCTGATTTGAGATACTGTCACTGGTTTGCAAGGTCACATCAAAGGACGTGTTGCATCATTCTCCAACAAAGACCAAGATAAGAATTTCATCTTGACTTGGGCCAACCATTCTGTTCCCCACATTTTTCACTTAGTTTCCCCAAATTGTAAAAATAACTTTCTTCTTCTGATCTGTGATTATCACGAGATTCAATTATTGTGGGTTTGGGTTTTGTTTTTCCAATATGATTGATTTTTCCCCCTATTTTGTTGCTGGAATGCACAGTCATGTTGGTGAAAGGGCAACGTGCCAGAACACTACTTAGATATCACTGGCATGGTTAAATGGAAGGCTTTTCATTTGTTCAATTAAAAGTGTACATCAACATCAGGACATTGTTTTTCTTTATTTTCAGTATCCAGACTGATGAGTTATAAATGCATTTACTCATAGATAACCATAGATCATCAGTCTATGGTTATCAAGAGAATAGAATCATAGAATGACAGAATGATAGAATGGTTTGGATTGGAAGTGACCCTAAAAACCATCTGGTTATGCCACAATTTTAGGAGTAAGCAGAAAACAGAAAGGTTAAGATTGGTCTCTAAAAAACAAATATTTGTTATTCTCTTGAATACTTCCAGGAAAACACCATCCTTGGAAGTGTTCAAGGCCAGGTTGGATGGGGCTCTGAGTAACCTGGTCTAGCAGGTGGCATTCCTGCCAAGGGCAGGGGGGTTAGAATTAGATGACCTTTAAGGTCTTTTCCAACCCAAACCTTTCTATTGACTCTATGATTTTATGATTTTTATGATTCTACAGAAGAAAGGTCAAATTACAAAAGCTTCAGGTGACAAAAATCTTCTCAACTTAGACACAAAGAAAGAAAGTGCTCCAAGAGCTGGGGATGACAGAAGCAGGGATGCAGCACTGCCACTCTAAGAAAAAGAAAAAAAAACAAAACACACAAAACCAGTATTTTAACCAAACAGCCTGGTTAAGAACCAAAGCAGAGCTATCAGTGATCATGGACTTATGTTTGAGCTTTTGAGATAAATAAGAGTAGTTATACAGTAAATTAAGAGAAAGAAGCTGATCATGGGTTAGCTCATAATAGAACAAATGTTAAAAATCAGATTGGATGAACTGTTTTCTGGTAAGTGTGTTTTCATAGAATATTATGAGGCCTTAAAGTCAGACAGGAACACCTGGAAACCTATAGGTGAGAAGAAGTCCTTATGACCTGCATTATCCCCCAGCTGACTTGCTCATGGGAACATCTAAACTCTGTTTAAACTCTGTTTAAGAACAGCTCCAGTTGCAGATTGCCAGTTACAAATAACTGAGCTTTACAAAAAGTCATGGCTGTTTGAATGATGAATAGAGTAATAAAACCTTACACATCATGGTAAAATGGCTAAAACAGAACAAAAGAACAAAGCACATGCAAGGATGTGATAGCCCTGGTCCTTGTAAGGAAAATCACAGCTCACTTAGCCCTGGTAATTCTTTAAACAAGTCAATACCTCAGTGGAAATGAAAAAGAAACTGCAAACCAGTTGCTTTAATTCTTTTTCACATTATAAAGGAGTGATGTTGTCACTCCTCAGGTGACTACAGAAGGTAACTACCATGGAGTGAGGTACAAAGCAATGTCAAATGCAAAAGCAGGCCAGGAGAAGGAGGAAAGAAAGGAAAAAAAAACAATCCAAAACTAAAAGTAGGTCAGGTTTTCCTCTTGACAAAAGGTTAACAGCCAGCTTCCTCCAGGCATTTTGCTGGATGCCACACTTTTTAATGTATTTATAAGTGATCCAGGAAGGCAAATCAGTGGTGGAGAGAGGGGGGAAAAAAAAAGAAATCCTAAAAAACAAGTCACAAAAAAATCTCAATCTGTCATCATGATAATCCTGCAAATGCCATGTTAACATGAAAGGCCTTTTCAGGTGCAGAAAACTGTAACCTTTGGTCACTCCCTTGGGGCAGAAATCTGATACAGAACAATCAACAAACCCAGGAGCACTTGTGCTGTCTCATCTGGAGGTACATGGGTGGAGTAGGCACAGCTACCCAAGGACACACAGGTCACAGGTTACCCTGAGCCAGAATCAAGGCAGGCCTTCCTTGAGACTGGAGGATGGAAAAACCTGCCAGGAAAAAGCAGAACATGGAGCTGAGTCAGAACTGGCTGTCCTGTGAGAACAGGGTGGCTCCAGACTCTGAGGAGGACATGGACAATCATAACCAGGCCTTAAAATACACCAAAATGTGGCCAGGTTCAAGAAGACAGAACATAGGTAGCTCAGCATGGACTGTGGGATACACCAACTGGATGGTAAAGGCAGGTTGTACCCAGAGTGCAATGCCCAGGGCAGTGAGGGGACAGTTGTCTGGAATGGATGGAATAATGAATAACACAGTCTTGGTACATGGAAGATGTAGAAACCAAGCACTGGGACCAATGCACAGGACAAAACCAGACTGTATTTCTGTAGCCAAGACAAGAAAAGGCTGTTACAAACATCAGAAAGTCCTCAGCACTTTCAATAATACGACAATGAATGATGTTCAACACTCATGAATGCAAGTGAAAGAGGGGGAAATTAAAATGGCTCCTGCATTTGGCACATGAGTTCAGCAGAGAGACTCCAGCAGCCCAAGGAAAACCTCTCCTAATGCACTGATGCCTTCCAAAACAGCAAACAAGAGATCAGGGAGCACAGTGAACTGGCAATAAATAACACAAGGTTGCCAGTCTGGCACCACTCACCAGCTCCAGCCTCACTTAGAAGGGAAGGACTAATTTATATCTCTGTGCTAATGCAACATGGACAGTGAGTGCCAGCACCTTTGTCACAGACAGGGACAATGTGGTGGAGGCAGGTGGCATTTCAGTGGCTCTCCTGACCCCAGATCTCAGAGGACAAGGTCCAGCCTCACCTTCTTTGAAGGTCACCAAGCATCAGAGAGCCTGAAGAACAAAGCCATCGGCTCAGCCACCCAGCTGACTCAACCCACCTACGGAGAAAATCCACCTGGGAAACAAAGCACTGGTTTCCCACAGCTCTTCCAAAGCTATTGTGGCAGTCTTTTTGATGGCACACAACAATAGATGCTCTAACTCCACAGGCATTCGGGGAAAAACAATAGCAAGAGGTATTTATATAATAGTCTTTAACCCAAACCTCACCACTCCCACACAGAGGGCTGGAAAATTCAAACACCAGCTTCAGGGGGAGAAAAGAAAAGAAAGCTCAGGCTGAGGTAGATTTGAAGCCAAGACTGTTCACCATGGTATAATAACTACACACATCCTGTGGGGATGCAGAGGTGCCCTGGGAACATTAGAGCTGTAAAAATGCATGATATGTCACTGTCCCCAACTAGGAGGTGATGGTGCTACTGTGATACTGAAGGTATTCACCTGCCCACTCAGCCTGGCCCACACCTCCTCTGTGTTGCACAGCTTCCAGCCCTTTAATCCTTCTGAGCTGTCCTCTGCCCTCAGCAAGGATTGTGATCCCATGAGACCATCCCAATCCCAGCAACACACAGAAAAATGTTCCATCTGACTGCTTCCCACCTCCCAGCAAAGGTCCAGGGTAAAGTACCCGTGTCACAAGCACAGAACTGGGACAACAAGGATGGACCACTGCACCCTGAGATATAAGGGATAACAGAGTACCTGGAGGGAGGGACAAGGACAGGAAAAAGTTGAAAGATGATCAAGTGTGGCAGGATCTGTTTGAGTGTGGCTGTAAAATACCTTGTGCTGCTGCAAATACACCCAGGGGAGAGGAGGGCTGTGCATGACAGAAATGCTGTTCATGCCCTTCTTTGGAGGAGTTTGAAAGTCATTCAAGATGAGACACCAGTTCATTTACAGCATTGAAGGCAGTGGATCTATACCAATTTCCAATAGCTGGGGATCTACTCTAAAAACAAATTAACTCCCTGAAGTCTTGAGGTGTATTTGGGGAAGACTACCTATATTTAAAATCCACTGTTTTATGAGAGACTCTCCTTGGGTCTCTCTTATGAGGTGACTCATGAGAAGTAATAATCTTCCTACTGCTGTCCAAATAAAAGGAAGGAAGTTCCTCTAAATCTTAACAGGCAAGCTGTAAAAAGTTGTGACATTCAGCAGCACCTGGAGTTGAATGTGAAGACACAAAAGACACAGAGTCCTTAATCCTCAGACAGGGAGACAGGTGACTGGTAGATGAATTCACAGCCAGTTCCCTGTTTGCATTTAAAGCTCTTTATTCCCTGGCTCAGCAATTCCGCTGCTGCATTTATTTTTAATGCTTTATTTTTGCAATTTGACTTTCTAATGGCAACACCTGAAGTCACCTTCCTTAACCCTTCCCAGTGATATAAATTGGAAAGAATACCAGGGGAAACAACCCAGGGAACACAGCTTATCCCTGTCAGACTTCAGCAGGAGGCGACTCCCTCTTCAGCAACCAGCACCAAGGTGCAAAGGTGCAGGATTTCCTTTAATTTCCTCCAGATACACTCAGGGTGAAAGGACCTAATCCCAAAAGTCCTTGCATCCCAATGCTGAGACTCCTATTTTTAAACATGAGCTGAAATCAGAGAGGCAGAGAAGTCATGGAGTTTGCTCCTAATTTTTTCCGCCTTTCGATTTTTCAGACGTACAAGGAGAAAGAGAAGGGAGAGAAATGCCTTGTGTGATGACTGAAATGTTCTAGAAAGTTCATCTTTGAGGGCTGTTTTAGAGGATAATGCCAAATACAGGGGCTGATGCTCACAGAGTGACTTCTGGGCCCTGGCTGCTGGCAGCACCTGCTAATCTGATCAGTTTGAAGGGCTGAAATTTGCAGCAATGTGTTTATAGGGACTGTCAAAATGAGACTAAATATGACATTCTGCTGAATCACTGCAGATCCAGACATCCTTCACTTTGCCTCTTTACTAGTCTCCCACCCCCCTTTCAATACCACTCCCCACTGCCCCCACCCCGTGCTAAAAATACCAAAACCAAGGAGACACTTCTGCTCTCATCCGAATTTTGCTGAGAAAGACACAAATCCCCGAAAACCTCAGGGAGGGAGACTCTCCAGGAGTAGTTGCTGTTTATGTTTTAGGCAATGGGGAGAGCACATGGGTTACTTGGTGCAAAACCCTTTCTGCTGCAATGATCAGGTACAGCCAATTTCTTGGCTGAGTCTGAACCATCAAATTAATTTAATCCCTGATAAATTGAAGTCTTCTGAAGGCACTTTGCTCCACCAGAAACCTGGTTGGCACAGATGACAGAGAAGCTGAAAAAACTCTGTTCTGAAGGGAGAAGGCCCAATATGTAGACCAGACCCACTTAGGGCAGTCTGCTGCCTCCCTGGGGTCTGGGTTAAAGATGTGAAGGGAAAACTTGCTACTCTTGTACAACCCTCAGATTATTATCCATTTTTATTTTTTTTTTCTGATAGGGAGCAGTGAAGTGTCAATAAAAACTCTGAGGACCATCAAAAGACTTCAAGGGCTTGGGATGCCTGATTAAGGGAACAGGAGCACAGACAGTGTTCTCCTTTACCTTCCAGGAGGTTGCAGTGAGGTGGGGCTTGGTCTCCCAGGTAACAACAGGACAAGAGGAAATGGCCTCAAGTTGCACCAGGGGTGGTTTGAGTTGGATATTAGGAAATTTTTCTTCCCCTAAAGCGTTATCAAGCCCTGGTACAGGCTGCCCAGGGAGTCATCATCCCTGGAGGTATTTAAAAGATGTGTAGATTTGGCACCTGGGGACAGGGTTTAGTGGTGGGTTTGGCAGTGTTACGTGAATGGTTCCACCTGATAATCTTAAAGGTCTTTTCCAACCTAAACTATTCTATAATTCTGTCATTCCTCACACTCCCTGAATTTACAGCCAATTCCTAAAACCAGTCAGGAAAAGAAACAGTAACTGCTTCCCTTAAACACTGGTCTTGCACATTATGTTGAGTTTCTCCTTACATGAGGAAATCTCAGCCTTCT
This sequence comes from Manacus candei, assembly GCF_025592945.1. Lineage (NCBI taxonomy): Eukaryota > Metazoa > Chordata > Aves > Passeriformes > Pipridae > Manacus > Manacus candei. The sequence goes on along the minus strand of NW_026138236.1, from coordinate 350,995 downwards.
TAAGGAGACTTCAAGATCTCTCAGCACTAAATGAAATTTAAAGTTGTTCCCGCTCATCATTGACAAATATCTGGGCTCTCATCATTCCCAGGAGAGAAAAGGGTCTGCCAAGAAGCTTGAGAGGAGCAAAATGCCCTTGTATGTACAAGGGCTTTGAGCACAGATTCCTTCTGCAGACATAAAACCATCATTCATAAAATCAGCATATGCCAATGGAAGTCTCCAGCACTGAGCTCGGAGCACTGTACCTGAATCCCTCGGGGACATTTGTCTCAGTCCAACAGCACCCAGGAGGCCACTCATCTTTTAATACCTCAACAGCACATTTTCTGACACAACTGACATCCACCTGTAAGTTCTCCCCCAGGTGTGTTTTGTGCTCACAGGTACAGAGCAGATCTCCCCCCCCCCCCCCACCCTTCCTCCTAGAGCTTCATCTTCATATCTGGAGATTTTTTCAGAGGGCAAGAAGTTATCTGTCTATCTGACAGAGCAATCTGCTCTGTGCTTTCAGAGACACAGGCTGCTATTTAGCATCTCTTGATAAAGTTGTGATATCACGGGCAAAACTTCAGATCACAGCAAGCTCCCCCTGTAGGGAAGATCTGCCTTCAGTTACAAATGAGGATCAGGATTTTCCTGGAGCTTCATCCAAGCTGAATAGATGACAGTGTGTTTTTTTTGAACAGGAGCGTGTTCCACCTGCCTAGAAATTCAAATAAGGGGAGACAAATGACAAGCTAAATAAGCCAAATCTTGTATTTGGATCTCTCATCGCAGCACAGGCTGAAGAGAATTTGGTGCGGAAGTACAGAACAAGCAGCATTTTAAACCTGGCACCAATCCTGACTCTTTCTCAGGTCTTAGGCAAGGAATTTACATTTCTATGGAGCTCCACTGGCAAAGAAACAATCCATAATGGCTCAGCTTCTCCAGCTGTGAAATGGGAATAGGAGCACGGTAAGAAATCTGTTGCAGCTTTTATCCGGCCTGTGAGAACTGACAAGGAAAGATGGGACTCGGGGACTGTTGTGCCAAAAACCACCAGCACCAAAGGGAGAGTTAAAAATAAGCAGATATTTATTGCTGTAGCAGCATTGCCTGGTACTGAGAATCAGAGAATCATAGAACGGTTTGGATTGTAAAACACCTTAAAGCTCATCTCAGTCCAATCCCCCACCATGGGCAAGGACACCTTCCACTAGCCTAGGTTGCTCCAAATCCCATCCAACCTGGCCTTGAACACTTCCAGGGATGGGGCAGCCACAGCTTCTCTGGGCAACCTGTGCCAGGGCCTCCCCACCCTCACAGCAAAGAATTTCTTCCTAACATCTAATCTAAACCTGCCCTCTTTCAGTTTAAAGCAAGGGAACACTTTAAAACGTGGAAAGAAGGAAGTCTCAGACACACACAAGAATGATTATGGTGATCCAGAAAAGTCCTTTTAGTGTTTGACAGCTCAGTAGAAGAAAAGTAAAATTACAAAACTGTCTGGAAAGACAGTTTGATTTTTGACCTAAAATCCTTCCATCACCCATCTTTCAACAGCAATACCTGAGTCTTACATTAGAACAGAATTCAACTTTGTTCTTTATATCAACAGAAGTCCACATATTCAAAAAATGTGGGTCTTGATGGCCACATGAGCAAAGGTGCCCCCACCACATCTTCATTCCACTTGCTCCTGGACAAGACAGATCTGAACTCTTCTGAAAATGTGACTCTGGTGGTGAGTGCTTCAACTCTCTGCATCAAAACCATTGAATCATAGAATGGCCTGGGTTGGAAGGGAATTTAAAGATCATCTTGTTCCAAATCCCTGCTGTGGCAGGGACATCCTTCTCTAGACCAGATTGCTCAGAGTGCCATCCAACCCAGCCTTCAACACTTTCAGGGGTGGGGCATCCACAACTTCTCTGGGCAACCCCATTGGTGGGATATGGACCCACGGGGCACAGGGTCACCTCAGAGGGCTTCTCCTCCAGGGAGGTGCAGACACAGACATGGATACCATCCTGCACACCAGCCTCTACCTCATGGAGAAAAGGATGCTAACATCCTAAAATCCTAAATATTGTCCAAATAAGACACAAATGTGGTGTGAATAGGGCAGCAAAGCAGAAACCTCTACCTGCAGGGGCAATAGATGGAAGAGGAAGGAGAATGGGAATGACCTGGGAGCTCACACAGGCAGGGAAATAGAGATGTCTTGGCTCTAGACTGAAGTAAGATTAACACAGGAACTTGTGGTAGCCCTCAGTGGTGCAGCCAGAGGAGATGGAGAGATAATGGGATCACAGGATAATTCAGGTTCGAAGGAGCCACAGGAGAGCTCTAGCTCAGCCTCTCACTCACAGCAGGACCAACTGTGAGGTCGGACCAGGTTGCTCAGGGCTCTGGATAAAAATTTGCACGGAATAAAAGACATTAAAATATTAACTTTAAAATTTGCATTCCTCCACAGCCCCTCTTAACAGTCTTTCTGCCTCAAGTGAGCTGTCTGGTGGCCTCAGTACCAAGTACCTTCAGTACATGAAGACATGTACCTCAGTACATGTCTTCAATGCAGACAAGGAAATGACAACCAGAGGAGACACATGGGTGAACAGGGTGGTGGGGAAAGACACTTCTGAAACATCCTCTTTCATAAAGGAGCAATTGAAAGTACTAAAGAATGCCTGAACAAAATGAGCCTGCATAGTGTAGAGGGCATAAACTTATACTGTATTTGGCATCAGCCTCTAAAATTTGACATTCATTGTTCATACTGTTAAGAATGTGATTTTCAGTCTAATTTCCGTGAGGATGTGGGAGACTATTCCTGTCAGGGATAATTTATAAAGGACCAGGCACCTTTTGGTAAATAGGAGGGAATGTGAACTGGTCTTGCTGTGAAATGTGGATTTCAATCTCCTTCTCAGTGATCTCTTCCCCTTTTTTCCTCTGTAGGGTCTTTTCAATACACTTGGTTCACTTTCCTCTCTCTCCTGAGCTGCTCAGGGATGGATGGCAGGCTCCCTCTCCAACCAGCAGGGTCTGGAGATGCTCCAGGGCTTTGCCAACAGGATCTTTTATCTATTCATAAGACTCACTTATTGTTATTTCCCCAACTGGATTGGGCAAAACGTTGATTTCCCTGTCCAAAAGAATTATAAAAGAAACCACAGCATCCAATCCAGGAAGGCAAAAGGAGTCAAATCTGCAGGAACAGCTCTTTTGAGCACTGCTGGGAGATCTCAGTTGGTTGATGGGCTATTGATCTCCACTGATATTAATTAGCATCAGAGAACCAGAGAGTGAACTGCTCTAACCTAAGTAATAGGTGAGAGTTGCAATTCCCCTTTGGGGCAGCAAATCACAGACACAAGAATAGCTGTATTGATGAGGCATATGATGTTTGTGCTGTCTGTGCTAACAGAAACAGCAGCAAGATATTGCCTTTATTGAGACAGTCATCATCTGGCAAGAAAAAAACATAGGCAAAAGTGCAGTAAATACAGGAGGAAAGTAACACATTCTTTTAACAAAAGAAATATTAACACTTAAGCAAAAGGATTTGCAGAAGCTAAACAGTATTTCACCCCAAGCACCAGAGATCTCTCTGTTTCCAGCTCTCCACCTTATCAATGTACATTGACAGACCATAGAGGAGACTTTAACTCAGCTCAGTTTCTGTAGATACAAATATGCAGACGTGTCTCCCTAAAACTCAGATTATTAGCAAATTATGTGTGTCTCAGCACTATTTTCTCCATCTGTAGAGGAAATACTTCACTTTTAGTAGGTTCTAAAGTCCATCCTTATTCAATAAAGCTGCTAAGACAAACATAAGGGATTTGCCGAATCCAGGCTTTCATTACTACCTTCTTCAAGCAAGGAATAGTGCATGAAGAAAAGGGTTTAGGGCAAGACACTCTGACACTAACAGTCTTTGGGTAAGGCACTGGGAATGTAAGTGAGAAAAGGAAAATTATCTCTAGCATACAGTGGAAACCTCTCCAATTTAGTTAAAAACACTTCACTACCCACAGTATCCTCACAAGGTTACACCTGAGACAGAAGAAATTCCCAGGGCTAAAAAGATTTGTTATATATTCCTGAAACCTCTTTGTCTTACAAAGTGATATCTGAGGTTGAACACATATCCCTGATGAAATACTGATTGCAAAAATACACAAGCTCTAATAATTTCCATCAGGAGAGGAAGAAATAGAGTTTTAACCAGCCAGTAGGAAAAAGTTTGGACTTTTGCAAGCAGCTGTAGCAAAAATGATGTGTGAGAAGAAAGGAGATCAAGAGAGAAATTTCACATTGTATGATCCAGTGGTATTTCACCTCTGGCCTCTCTGTTTGGCTGTACTGGGGTTATGGGACAGATGGATATGTATTGATATATTTATAACATTTAATAAACAGTGGGAATGGAAAGAGAAGGAAATGCAGCAAGAGCTCTCTGTGGGTGCATGGGATTTTTGTGTTTGCTCTTTTAGTGAAAGAACCTGAGGGGATGGCCTGAAGTTGTGTCAGGAGAGGTTTAGGTTGGATATTAGGAAAAGGTTCTTCTCCCAGAGGATGGTTGGGTCCTGGAACAGGGTCTCCATGGAAGTGGTCACAGCACCAAACCTGCCAGAGTTCAAGGATCATTTGGACAACACTCTCAGGCACATGGTGTGATTCTGGGGTTATCCTGTGGAGGGCCAGGAGTTGGATCCAATGGTTCTTGTGGGTCCCTTCCAACTCAGATATTCTACCATTCTCACCGAGCCTCTGAAACTGCAATTACCAAAACTTTTCAGTGCTGGCTGGAACAACACCGGCAGCTTGAAAGCAACATGTTAAAGATGTGGAGACTGACTGTGAGTGGCTTTGACATGAAGGCAAGAAATCGTGGTTTTTAGCAATGCACAAGTGTTGGAGGCCACAAGGGGACGGAGAGGCAGGCACAGCCAAATCAATATGCAATGGAAAGGGCCCCTGCCTGAGTCTGCTGGGACAGGCTGCATTTTGTTCTCAAGACTTGCCAAGGCTTCTCTGCATTTTCAAAGAGCCCAGCTGTTATTTACACACATACCTTATTTTGCCCTCAGGCTTGCACAGTTTCCCCACAAAATTTACCCTTAATTCACCTTGCTCCTCCTCTTCTCTAAATGTCAGTGACTACTAAAGGAGATTTTTGTGATCAAATCATAAATCAATAGGGCTGCAGCTGTACAAGGGCATGGGAGATGCCTGTTCTCAGCCATTGAAACTGCAGGTATGCACTTCATTGCATCCACATCATTAAGTCTCCTCACCTTCTGAACTGGGTGGCTGCATCAAAACTGCTTTTAGAAAACATGTGAACTCTCAAACTCTGCCAATAACTGGGCAAGAACTGGCAAATCTGGGTCAAAAGTATGCCAGGATATGCTTTAACAATTTAGAAGTATTTAGAGCCAGTTCCTGTGTCCTTGGTATATTTAATTTACTAGTGGAGAAATTATCTAGAAATTTTCCATCAGCACTTGTAAACTCTGAATTGGATCCATGGGGTTTTTTTTACACATTTCTTCTGTTCAGCTGTGGTACAACAAAATCCTATATATGGTCTGCTGCTGGAAGAGCAAGGAAATAACAAATGGGAAATAACTGAGAAGAGAGCACTGAAGTGACTGAAAAGCAAGAGAGAGTGACTTGTGAAGAGGAGGATAACTGTGAGCATCTGAGGAGTTTAAAAGCCAAAGGGGAAGAAGAATTATTTGCAGGGTCCAGTAGAGTTTCGCTGGGTGTAAAAAGCTGAGAATGAGAAAGGGATCTTTAGCAGGAGCAGAGGGAAGCATTTCATCAACACCGCAGCCTGCTGGACCGTGAAATAGTCTCCCGAAATAAATGGTGGTAGTCCTGCAGCTCAGGTCATTTTAAATTAGAGTGGGCAGGATACTGGAGCGGATTCTTTAGGGAACAACTCAATACCAAGTCCCAGGGATGGCCGTGTCAACCGCTCAGGCAGCTCTGCTGCTCATGATAATTGGGCTCCACCACGCTGCCAGGAGAAGATGCTGCTTTTGACACTCATTCACTGACGGTGCTTGTCATGATATTGTGTTATTTATACATTACTCTGAGTCAAAAAGTCTCTGTGAAAAGGCAGGCAGAGTCCTCATAAGTCAAAGCCCTGGACTATTGAAGTTGATAAAAGGTATAAAACGGCTTGCACTAAACCTTCTAAACTGCAAGATTTTACCAAAAATACCCCTCAGCAAGAAATGCTACGTGGTAATGAGTGAACAAGGAACAAGTCTGAACTAACAAACACACTCTGGCAGACTCTGTGGGGCTTTTTGTTGTTTTTGTTGGTTTTGTTGTTGTTTTTTTTTTATTGTATTTCATTTTCTGTCTGCTTACAAATGCTTGAGTGACAGGCGTGGAGGCTGCCATCTATCACCGCTCTTCAAAACAGAGAGGGAACAAACATCAACATTCCTCAACAATGACCCAGTGGGAACAACCTCTCCCAAAAATAAAAGCATTTTCCTCATACCTGTTGCCACAACCTATCCATCTCCTCTTCTCTTTTGCCAAGAGAAGCATCGACTAAAATGCAGCTCTGTGGATGTGCTTTGCTTTTTTCAGGGTATCATAGAATTGTAGAATGATTTGGGTTGGAAGGGACCTTAAAGATCATCCAGTTACAACCCCCTGTCATGGACAGGGACACCTTCCACTAGACCAGGTTGCTTCCCACTCTTCATGGTAGGAGAATTCCCACTGTTGTGTGGGAAGCACAGGGATGGGAAACTTCTATGAGAAGGGAAAGAGGATTGTGCAGGAGATGGGATGACCTGCTGGTGACTCCAAGGGAATGACGGTGTGGTCTGGAAGGGGTTTTTCTTATCTTCCTTCCTCATCACCTCTAGAGAAGCCATCTGCACTGGGAGGATCACTGGAGGCTTTCTGCATCAATACAGCATTTAGCATCTTTCCTATAGGTCTTCCAATCACCAGCTGAACTTCTGTGAAGTTCTCCATTCAATACTTACCCATTTCTTCTCAAACTTTTATCACCTCCCATTTTTCACATGACCACAGGTGGAAATGAAAAGTATGGGATGCTAAATTATATATATTTGCTGTGACAGAGCCTGTGCCAGCACTGAGCACTGACAATGCACATTACAGTTCAGCTCATGTATTTCTGATGGCACATTTTACAGTGCTATATATAAAGTTGTTATGGCATCTATTATTCACTGCCAATACAGTTCAAGTTAAAATAGGTTTTATATAACAGTTCAAAGCAATATTTTAAGAAATAACACTTGTGTCAAGGCTGCTGTGTCCTACCAGATTTTGACATTTCCAAGCAATAAAGATCTTTATCCAAAATGTAAGGTTTTGGCGAGACATCTCCCTAGCAGACTTCTCTGGTTTTAATCTGCAAGCAATAGCAAAACTAGCACATTTAAATAAAATGAACAGCCAGCTGAACTTTTGACATGGCTGTTATCTGTCTAGGTGGAAACTGTGAACACTGCAAAGTGCCTCGAGGGATGTCCATGACAGAGAACAATGTCCCATTAACCTGAACCTCTGAAGAGACACTGGAGATGTGGAAAACACACAAGTGGGAAAATGTAATTGGAACATTAAGAAAATTTCTGTTATGGGCATGATTTTATATCTGTTTTTCAGGACACAAGACAGGAAGAGAATTTATTCGCTTGTTTCTTTAGCAATCAAAAAGGTTTTATACCTGTTCTTGCAAAAAGGGCAAATTCAATGTCTCTTAAGAAAAAAAAAAAAAAGCCACATGATCTGCACCATGAGCTCCTCCAGAGTTGTGTGTAATCAGTGTGGCCCAGAATTTATGATGTTCCATCAGTGATCTGTGATCTCCTCTGTGCTGCTTGAGATCTATATGTTCCTGGTGCTGGATATGCAGCAACACAAAAATCCCAGTGAGAGCAATCTACTTGCATAAGACAAGTTCTGCCCAGCTCTATTCTTCATTCTGGTCCCCAAAGAACAACGGAGAACAAGTGCTATACATCAATTTGGCAATAAATTTAGTTTATTAGTTGTGTTTGACAGTTGAGAATAATGTTTCATTTTAACCTTCTTGGTTACTCAGTGGTTTTGAAAACATGTTGGGGAAAAGTTGTTATGGTGACTATGAGCTCAGTGAATCCCTTCTCTGTGTACCCACAACTTCTGCTGAAAACAGGGAAGCTTTAATGTGCTAGATGAGTCCTTTCACAAGAAATATGTTCATGTGGGTCAACAAACAGAAAAACAAAACACAGTGAAAATTATTTAAAAAGCACCATCTGCTTATTCAAATGCAGCTGGGGAGAGGTACAATGCAGTCCAAAAATCCTCATTTTCATTACATTTATTTCAAAAGTGATGTTAAATAAAATACCATGAGTCCTAAATGTTTTCCTCCTGAAGAAAAATGTTTAAGCTACATTTGAAATAATGCTTGTGGAATGCAGCCCTCCTCACAGGATGAACATGGATCTTGGAGAGCAAAGCAAAATGGATACAGGATATTGGGAAATAAACAGGTAAAAGGAAAGTGCACACATTCTTAGGAAGCAAAAGCCTAAACAACATTAACTGCCTAAATTGACTAAATCATTAATTGCATATACTGAATAAGTTATTCAGAGGTAAATTCATATTGAAAAGGTATCCAGGATCAAATCAATACATACAAAATTTGCACAGTACACAAGTGTGGTATTTTTTTAAGAGTTATTTTTTACTTAACCCCCCTCAATTACCCCACCATGGACATGTGGTCCAGTATAGCCTAATGCAGAGATATCAGCTTGTGGACAGAAGTGGGATTTAACCAGAAAATAAAGATCTCTCTGAGGAGACACCTCCTGGTTTTCCAAAGCTGCTGAGGTTGAGGCTGGCTTGGGGTTGCTCAATCCCCAGTGCCTAATGGACAAACACTAAATGTGGGGTTTTTTGTTTTCTGGGGAGGACAGGGATGACATAAAGACAGGAAGAAAAAGGCACTGACTATATTTCAAACAAAGGGGTCACAGAATCACAGAATGGATGAGGTTGGAAGGGACCACAGTGGGTCATCTGGTCCAATCTCCCTGCTCAAGCAGGGTCATCCCAGAGCACATGGCACAGGGGTGTGTCCAGACTGTTCTGGAATATCTACAGTGAGTTGGAGTTGTGGTCCACAACATCATTTCAGAAGTACATTTGCTACCAACCTTCTTGAACATCAAAGTGCAGGAACAGCCCCAAACATGCATTTTCTTGCCACAAAGTTCCCTCCAGTTTGTCCTGGTGGGTGCAATGAGATCCCTCAAGTATGAAGAGACAAATCACACCCAGAGATACTCCACATGAGCACATTCTTTAACAATGTCATTCCTAGTAATGGACGCAAGCCCACGAAGCTCATTCATCTCTGTTCAGAGAACCATAACAGAAATTAGACACACACTAACCTCGACCCCCTCCTGTAAAACTGTCAAAATTTCTTACTTAGGGAGTTGAATCAGATTTATCCATCACTCTTTGCAAACAGAGGTCACAGCCTCAGAGTTCCACTCTACAGTAGGAATGTTTGTCCCCTTTTTGCTCTGTTAACTCAATCACAATTCCTGCTGTACCGCTCCAAAATCTATTCTGATAAAATTAGCACAATCCAATTAAAGGACAAAGTATAGTCCTTAATTAAATGTTCTGATCATTCTGAAGTTCTCTTTTTTTTTTTTGGTTCATCTTGAGTTTAGGCCTGTAAAAGCATACAAATTAGAAAGATTTAGCATGTTCTTGTTTTACCCATTTATCGCTTAAATTTAAGTAACAAGAGTTTCCCAAAAGCATAAAAAGAGAAGTATAAAAAGAAAAATGTGGGATGTTTAACTTATTCAGGTCTCTTTTTGTTCCTTTTATTTCACATTTTTACAGCACCTTGGAAAAAAAAAAAGGAATAAAAATAGTATGTCTTCTTTTAACTAGCCCAAGAATGTCCAAATACTTTGATACAGCAAAATATTTGAAATAATTTGAAAAGCTTAACAAGTTATTTCCTTTTTTCTACCTATTATTCTCTCTCATGGTAAAGCTGAATATTTTCTGTCCGTGACAAATTCCAGTTTCAAGTTCGTGTGCACCAAGAAAAGTTGATTTGCTGCAGAATCCAGCTTAAGCTCCCTCACTACAGACTCTGCCATGGGAGACTCACTGAAAAGAACCCAATCATTAGCCCATGAACATCAATTAATTCCTGTAATTTCCACCACTAGTCATATGGATTTCTAACTCTTCCTTCTGTCACCCATTTCCATTTTTAGAAGCACTTGATAATCTCTCCCATTTTTAGTGACGCTGCACTGGTAGCAATGGAAATCAGCATTTCCTTCTGGACAGCACAAGGAATCAGCAATTCCTGCTCACAAACCCATGATGGGAGAAGGTCACTGACCTCAATCTGCTGAATGGCCTCTTCTCGCTGCCGAATGGCCTCCAGATCCTCCTCCGTGATTTCCGAGAGCAAGGCTTGGTCCTGGCTCTGGTTCTGCCACGTGGTATCTCCCCCATTAAAGATCTTCTCATCATCAGGTAGGTCAGAGAAGGGGGTCTTGGGGCTCTGCTGAGATGGGAGAATGGAAAAAAAGAAAAGGAAGTGTAAATGTCAACCAGTTTTACCCGGTCTTAGTGTGGGAAACTAAAATATTAAAATATAATAGATGGTGAAGAGGAGAAAAGTAAGTTCCATGAGAGGAAGCATTTCAAGTCTCAGAAGAAATGTTAGGACCCAAAGTCAAATCTCCTGAGCTACTTTGGAGCCCCAGAAATCAACTTCAATTTTCCAGCACTTCTGACAGAACAAAACCTTAAGGTGCGTCTAAAAAAGGGACACATTTACCTTGTCATATTTTCCTGAAAATTCTTCTGGAATTAATCACTTTCTCAGGCACACAGAAAGCCTAAAAATTTGTCTTGAAGACTTTATGAACCAACTTTCAACATTCAAAATAACAAAGGATCCCATCTTGTCCACTTATGAGATAAACAAAACAGCTCATAAAGGGGAAATCATCACAGGATGATTTCTCAGAATCATCAGCTTGAGCAACTCACAGGTTCTGGTGTTCACTCTATAGAGTAGACCTGATTTTGCTGACACACCAGATCCTAGATGTGGATCTCAGAACTTCAGTAATAAGTGCTGAAAAACAACTCTTCTCATTCCTGTTTGGGAATTCCATATTCCTTCTGGCATCACCTGTTGAGCTGATCATCCTTGCTCCTCCCCAGACCTTTTAAGGGTCACTCAAGCAAGAATGCCCACATAGAATCACAGAACTGATTGGAAGAATTGGGTTGGAAGGCACCTTAAAGCTCATCCAGTTCCAACCCCTGCCATGGGCAGGGACACCTTCCACTAAACCAGCTGCTCCAAGCCCCATCCAGCCTGGCCTTGAACACTTTCAGGGATGGGACACCATCAACTTCACTGGGAAAACTGTTCCAGTGCCTCACCACCCTCTGAGTAATTAAATTCTTTCTAATATGACATCTAAATCTCTTCTCTTTTTTAAAATCATCCCCCCCACATCCTATCACTATCTGCCCGTGTAATATGTCACACTCCCTCTTTTTTTAAAAGCCCCCAACTTATTTTCTAAGCCCTCAGATACCAATTTTCTAGGTAGACAGATGTTCATACTACCTTTGAAAGCTGCATTTATAGTCAGATCCAGATTTTAAAATGCTCAAGATCCAGTTGAATCTGCAGGAGGGGGCAAAGGTTTAACAAGGTCTTCTCCTCTCTGCCTTTAGCATCTGTGCCTATGTTAGGTTCAGTCTAGACTGGACTAAGACAATGAAATGACAGAAGGCTGGTTTGCAGGCTGAGCTCAAGTTCTAAGTTAATGGCACTGAAGGCTCCAACCCTCCAACTTCATGAGTATTCCACTTTAACAGTGCCCGTGATCCTCTCACGTGGTCTTGAGCTGAGCTTTGACTCCTAACAAAAAGTTACAGTACAAAAGCAAACCAAGTGCTTCTGATGCTCTGAAGCTGAAAGAAGAAGTGATCACAGCACATCCTTGACCTGAATGTCCCCGAAATCTCTGAAAGCCATAGGAGAAAACAAGCACAAGTACTCAGGGGGATGTTCAGTTTCTACGTGAAGCACAAAAACTGGGGCTTTTCAACAAATTGTGCCTGAAAAATAAAGGCCTTTGCTGTCTTGCTGTGGATAAATTTTCAAAAATATGAATTGCCCCGAATTTCCACAGAGTGAACAGGTCATAGGGCAGCTCGCTGGAAGGACACAGGGCTGGAGAACTGGAAGGACTGGGAGGACTCGAGTGGAAATTGCAGTGGAAACAATGTAAAGTCATCACTGCAAGAATGATAAACCCAACCAAGTCTGCATGAGGGAAGCAGGGAAACGAGGGAAGCAGAGAAATGAGGGGGAAAAAAGTCACTTATAAGGTGTTTTACTTCTGGTTTTTTTGCTCAGAGATCTGCCTTGCAGGAACTGTGGAGGAGGCATTGAGAGAATGAGTAATATTTAACACATATAGACTCTGTGGCTGGCTAAACTTTGAAGAATATCAGGCATCTGTAAATTCTTATTTAATTCTCTAACTTCTTTAATTCTTTCAAAAGTGTACAATTTCTGTATTTAGAAAATCAATGAATTTTTGTATTTGCCTAAACTTAGTCTTTGTCTTATTAAGTTAATTATTATTATTATAATCACCATACCTAGTTGGAGACAAGGATAATAACACAATGTGGTGAAGGGAGAGAGGTGGTGGAAGAAATAGAGGGAAATAGAAAACTCAGCAGCAACCACTCAAGTCTCATTCAAAATATGAACAGATGAAAATCTCTGACATTATTGTCTTACTTTTTCACCTTCTACTTCCCAGGGATCTGTTATCTACTGAGAAAGGGTGCGTTACAGGAAGATAATCATCATTTAAAATTAGGTTAAAATTCATTGACACTTTAAAAGACATATTTTAATGGGATCAAGATACTCTGGGGGTGTTTTATTCACTAATTATTACATGCCTTGGACACTAACTTCTCTGGTAGAGCGTTTCAGTGCCAAAAGCATGTATTAATGGACTCCAGAAAAAAAATCCCTGGGGTATTCTAATGCTTCATTCATAGTGACAGAGGTGTCCTCTCATCTTCACCAGTGGGTTAACTAAGACAAGCAGAGGCAGCTCTGCAGCACATCACCAAGGAGGCTGGAAGAGCCCAAGTTTCTGACCTCTGAAAATGCAGAAAAAATGCTCTAATGAAATTTGTCTACTCTGGTTGCACCAAGGACACTGCACCACGGACCTAAATGCATAGGAACGGACATTTAAAACCATGTTTTGCTACGCAAAATGAATTTCAGTGAAAGATAAAAAATTTACAAGTGTTCAAACGTCAAATATTCTGATGTGGGAGCACAGGAATAAAAGGAGAGCCAGAAACATGGCAAAGAACTCTTCAAATTAATTATATTAATCTATGGAATAGCACAGTTGTATCACAAATGTCCTTCATCTTGGCCTGTTTCAGCTCTCTTACTCATCCTCACTAGCTGGTCCTGGTATCTGTAAATAACATGTCCCCCCTCCAAATTATTCAGAGGTTGCAAGAGATGCTGCTCAGTGATCTCCTACAAAAAGCAGCTATCCCTGTGTTTAAATAGGTAATGGTCTAGACAAAGATCTTTTCCTCTAAACAAAGGAGTGACCTAAGGTAATTTCAGAGCTGCTGAAGACAATGACATGAGTTTGTATCCTTAACATCTTCCCAAAATATCCAACAACGGCTGCTGAATAAGTAAAGCAGTAAACAACAGGATGAAGGGGGGGCTGATATTTCCTTCCAGACATCAAAATGGCTCCATAATAATATTAAATACAGTCACCATGACCTGCTTTCAGGGTCTGTGTGCTGTGTTAACGAATTAAAAATGATTTTGTGTTGCCCATGGTACAGAGCCCCTCATTTCTGTGATAAAGTGAACAAATCCTAGATTTGAAAGTGTGAAGAAATCTAATCACTTCTAATATTTCTGACTAAAAGCTGCACATAGCTTGGTTTATCAGTGGTCTTCATTCCCTTCTGAGTTATGTTCATTGCCATGTCTGACAAAACACTTTATTTATAGCAAGGAAAGATCTGATGGAGGGCACTCACTGAGCCTCCACAGATAAAGTTCCCTTTGACAATGCACTGGAAGGGGCCATAACTCCCTGCACAGGCATTTCCACATTAAATTTGATTTAGTGTCAAATTTTATGCCCTGTGAATCTCTGTGCAATTTTCTGTTGGATTTCCTTTCATAAATTGTTAATTGGATGTGTTTGAAGTTGTTCTTTTGTTGAAATTTGCCTGTGGCAGATCTTTGTCAAGATGTATCTATAAACCAAGCCCTGCCTATGAAAAAAATGATAGGGGAGAAAAAAGTTGAGTATATCTGATACACTCAGTAGTTCTTTTAAAATTAAATCCTCAGGACTGAGGGTCATACTATGCTGTTGTTCATCATATCTGAAAAATTATGCCCAGGCACAACATTTTTCCTGCTGGATAAAATCTTTCCACGAGGATAAAATCGTTGCTGCTTACAACTACATTTTTTTATCAGATTTATTCTACCAATGGGGTGATTCTGAATGCAGTTGCTGATAGGAAAAAAGAAAAAAAAATAAGAAAGAAAAAAAGGTTTTATCTGGAAGGTGACAACTTCTGCCAGGGTCTGCACTTTACCAGCAGTAAATGTTTGCATCAGAAGTTGCTTGTCTGAGACCCCTCCAAAAATAATCCCCTTCCAACCCTCTTCCTGCCTCTCTCCCCATTTGTATCTTAGGAGGGACAGAACATCACAAGTTTTCCAACTTTTGTCACATAAAATTACCAAGCAAGGGATTGCAATGACCTCTCTTCTAGCTCCCATATGGTCTTAATTCCACCTAGAAGCAGAAATCCAACGGGAAATCCACTAATATAACACCCACCAGCCTTCAATGCTCATCTTCAGAGAGTCACAGGATCTCCTGTCGCAGAATGAGTGTCCTGGTGCCCCCTCAGCCCTGTAGCTCCCATTTACATCTCTAACTATAATGATGTCATTTCTGATTGCCTGTTACAAGATTGTTCCCTCATCAGGAATTCAGGGCATGAAATGTTGACTGAAGATGGATGAGAAATGAGAAATGGCTCTTAGTGCCAGTGAAATGTTTAGTGATTCCAAAGGAAAATTTCTTTTCCAATCCTCATGAAAACCTGAAGATATAGAGAAAAATTATACAACAGAGAGAAATAGAGAGACAAACACACTCCCTCCAGCTCAGGTTAGTACAAGACAGGTAATAAAAATGAGAAATAAGATGGGCCTCTCACAGTGTCTCCAAAAAGAACCGTAAGATTTGATGGAAATAATCAAGATTTATTGAAACTGGAATTACAGACTCTGTTCACCAGGTGAATGACACAGCACAGAGAGAGAAGAATGAAGGGCTGAGGAAGACACTCACAAACTTCTACTTTCAACCTCAGCATGAAGGCAGTTGAGAAGGAGACTTGATTAAGCCTGAAATCAGACAACATGATCCCATTTCTACACCATTTCCTTCCACTCCAAATTCAACCAGGAGTTTTGTCCCAGAGAGGAGGGTTTAATCTCTGTGTGTGAAAACATGGGAAGAGGACACTAACGCAGTATCTTAGGAGGGATGTGACAGAGTTGTTGGCACTGTCAAAGTGGGAAAGGAGAGCAAGAGGCTGGTGAGTTGCTCTGTGGAAAAGGGACCTGGGGGTCCTGGTTGATGGCAAGGTAAATTTGAGTCAGCAGTCTCCTAACTGGACTGAAAAACTAACTCCAGAGAATAAGAAGGAACACAAGTTTCTTTTTTTTCCTGACTCCTATTCCATCCACATGGTCATTTCAAGCAGTTGCAGCATCACTTGGCTGTCAGACCCTGGAGACTGCCTTTGATATTCACAGTTCACAAATTCCTTGTTACCTCCGAGTTTATAAGAGCACAGGTAAAAGGAGCCTCACTTGTCTAAGCTAATTTTGCACTCCAGACTGCAGGTCGTTCCAAGGAAATCTTCTGCAACATGAAAACAGGGTATTTTAGAGCTCTTCTATGACTCAGGGAGTAAAGCAGGGAAGGTTGCTCTATCTTCTCCAATCTCCAGAAGCTTTCTGCACCTCTAGCAGGGATATGGGCAGCTCCAGCAGCAATCAACACACCTCCCACAGCTCCTGCAAACCATCACATCTCCTTGGGTAACACTTTGGCTCTGGCTTTCAAACAAAATGCAAATGCAGAGATGTTTATCTCTTGCTTTATAGTACATATAGACATATAAACAGCCAGGCAACACTTTATGAGGGTATCCTATTCTCCCCAGCATCCAGGCTTGGAGATTCACGTTTTATTGCCTGTAGAATAATGAGGCTGGAGTGTGTGCATTAAAGATCAATAAAACACTGTACATGGAGGAGCAGGGTGCAGAACACGGCTGGAATTACTCTGCCTGACACATTTTTAATCTCGGGTTGGCACTCCAAGCTGTCTGGGACAAAGCTGGCACAGAGCAGCCAGTTTGGCCTGACTACCCACAAAATACAGCCAGGTTAAGACGACAGATAAATCGGATTAGATGATCTTTCCCAAACCATCCTTTCAAAACAACTAACCTTGCAGGCTCAATGAGATTTAGAGCTGCATCATGCCAAGCAAAAGCCCAAAGCAATTACAGGTAGAAAGGCCTCAGGCAGGCGCAGAACAAGCAGCCTGGGACTTCTAAATCTTTTAAAGGAGTGAAATAGTGATATTACAACTTTGCATTATCTTTCACACAGAAGATCACAGCGGTGATTGGTAATCTGAGTTCTGTTGTCTTAGGAGAGGAGCTTCCCACAACGACTGGGAAAGAAATGCATCACAGGGAATCACAAATTAACCAGTGCCTGCTCTTCCCTTTCACTCAAAAATGATTGAATTTAAAACTACCATAAGAAGGACAACTTTAAAGTGGGATATGCTGGATCCTTCCTGCATCACTGACACAGGCAAACATGGAAATGCATTCAGCATTTTCTTCAACTTATGCAAATTTGATTACTCTGCTCCAATGTAGCATGAGAAAAACCAGGATGGGGAAATTAGCATGAAGGGAGGGGTTGAAGTGCATTTTTGTTTAAATTAGCTAGAATCCCTCATGTGTTTCTGTCTTTGCTCTTGATCAAGGTGTTAATTTTTGAATGACATGAATGTGAAATTGAGCAAGAAAATCACCATTTCTACCATTTTCCTACTACAGGATCTGCAAGAAATTACTAATTTGAGGGAAAATGTAGTGACAGAAACTATTTTGCTGGTTCTCTTTGCAGCATTTTTAAATTTAATCCTTCAGGTCTCTGCAGTCACGAGGACTAAGAAAATCTATTCAGCTTCCTGGAACTGGAAGAGACTCAGTTACAGAGTCCCCAGTTCATACCTCCTACCGTTTTCTTCTTCTTTAATTTTCCTTCAAGACTTTATTACTTCACCAAATTCATTCTGAGCAATCCTGACCTCATCACCCAGGGCTGCTTGAGTTCAGAGTCGATCTTACTGTACTCAGGGAGAGAGAATTAAATGACCTGTCTGTGGTAGATGAAGAAAAAAGAAAATAAGCCAGGGGCCTGAGGTTTAGCTCTCTGATAACAGATGTGCTTTCAAGAAGTACAGCATATTTCCACCCCACGGTGAAGACCAAATTTAGAAGGAATGCCCTCCCTACCAGGCCTAGATGGTGGGGCTGACACTCATATTTTGTTCGTGGAGATCATCAACTTTTAGGTCAAACTTCAGTTGATCCTGAGGGCTGTATTTTGCCATGTATTTTCACCCTGAATTACTGAAGGAAGATGGAGCTTTCCCTGTTCCTATTTCCATCCTTCTCCTTCTTTTCCTCTTGGTTTGGAAACATTATCTACCAAGCAAATAGATGATCCCATGGTGATGTGAGTGAAGCAAAAGAGCACCAGTGAAGTGAGGTATAAATTTCCCCTCTCTGTAATCTGACAACCTTTTCTTTTCAAACCCGTTTCACTGAATGACTTCAGCCTGATTCCACATGGCTACACCCACCCTTCCAAAGCCAACTGCCTGGGCTATCTCTTCAGGTGACATCTCCACACATGCAGAGCAAGTGGATAAACATTCCTTTAAGATTGTCAGGAAGGAGAGCGTTCACTGGTGTTTTTACAGCATTCCTAAAGCTGTTCCTGCCCTTTCCTGGCTGTCTGTGTGATATTCTCATAATTCTCTGTCTCTGCACAGCTCTGCTGCTGGCAGCACGTTTTGGCTGGTGGGGCTGTCTGGGATCTGTGCTGTGCATTGTCCCTGGATCCTGATGAGAGGCAGAACCCTCCCCTGCTCAGCTCCCTCTCTGAACAGCTGAAGCCCCAGCATTTGTGTCAATGGACCGTGCTTGACAGAGCTCACAGACACACCAAGGCTGTCTAGAAAGGCCCGTGTTTTCTCTGCCTCCCAACATATGTGCTGCACAGCTGCTGAGCAGGTTCCTGCTAGAAAGGCAAATAAGAGGGAGAATGAGTCACTGGTTCACCCTTTAACACCCACCTATTACCAAAAAAAAAAGTGAGATGTCCTTTTTCTCTGTTCACATGGAGTCAAGAGCCAAATTCAGCTTGATTTCCTGCAGCACAGACAACCCCTAGCATGGGCATAGTGCCATTCTGGAGCTGTGGAAAAGTAGGAAGATGCTGGAAATAAAAAGTATGTCTTTTTCTTTCAAGGAATAGACTGCTTTTGTATTTTGTATTTTGCCTTTGAAGTACTCAATCATTTATTTTAGAAACATGGCTGACTCCCACAAAACTTCATCAATATCAATCTTATCATCTCTTTTTGTTCCTGGCCTTTGGTAGGGTTTCAGTGGACAGCTCAGCATGCAAGGAAATGTTCAGAGCCTGAGACTGAGGACCACTCTCATTTAGTGACTCTCTATAAAGTATCTGCCCATTTTACAGCCCCAGCACCGTCTGCATTCAGAATGTTTCAGTTATTGCCCAAAAGTCTGATCCCAAATTAAGACAAAAATCAGAGGCATGTTGTCACCACCCATCTGGAAGATGGTGGTGGATGGTCAGTTGATGACAACAGGGATGAGGAGACAAGACAAGGTTCCTGCCTCTTTGTGAGAGTGGGGTCCACCTTTATGGGAGAGGAGGAGAAAAGTGGGAGCTGAGCTTTGAATGGCAGGCTGGGACAACACCCGGTCATCCCACTACAACTTTTGGCACCATCCACAAAAGAGCCTCATTACGAATAATCATATAATCACAGAATGGTTTGGGTTGGAAGGCACCTTAACAGTCATCTCATTCCAACCCTCCTGCCATGGGCAGGAACACCTTCCACTAGACCAGTTGCTCAGAGCCCCATCCAGCATGGCCTTGAACACTTCCAGGGATGGGGCAGCCACAGCTTCTCTGGGCAACCTGTGCCAGGGCCTCACCACCAATAAATACATTTAACTATATTAAATAATTTATTCCTAACATCTAATCCAGACCTCCCCTCCTTCAGCTTAAAGACATTTCCCCTTGTCCTGTCACTCCATGCCCTTGTCCAAAGTCCCTTTTCAGCTCTCTTGGAGCCCCTTTAGGCACTGGAAGATGCTAGAAGGTCTCACCAGAGCCTTCTCTTCTCCAGGATGAACAGCCCCAGCTCTCCCAGCCTGTCTCCAGAGCAGAGGCCTTCCAGCCCTGTGATCAACTTAGTGGCCTCCCCTGGACTCATTCCAGCACATCACTGTCCTTGTGTTGAAGCCCCAGAGCTGGATGCAGCACTGCAGGCGGGGTCTCACAAGGGCAGAGTTGAGGGAGAGTTGAGAATACTGTACAGAGAAAACCCAAGATGCTGCAGCACAGGTCTGATTAGATCTACACTGGGATAACAGCAATCCCTCTGCAGGAAAACACAACCTATTTTCACCCACAGGCTGTTCTCAGCACACTCCTGTTATCCACCAGATTTCAACATAAGGCACTGGGACATAAATGATCTGTATCCTGTCACAAGGGATGTTCAGCCCTTTGGTCCAGTTCACAGCAATTTCATTTTCAGCACCAACTCAGAACAAAAAGCAGGTTACCACAGGCTGGTAATACGATGTGATGGATGTGTGCACGTCCAAAGAAGGGCAACAGAGTTGGGGAAGGGTCTAGAGCACAGCTTGGATGAGAAGCAGCTGAGGGAGCTGGGGGGGCTCGGCCTGGAGAAAAGGAGAATCAGGGGAGACCTTCTTGCTCTCTACAACCACCTGAAAGAAGGTTGTAGCCAGGAGTGGTTCGGTCTTTTCTCCCAGGCAACAAGTGATAGGACAAGACGAAACGGCCCCAAGTTGCACCAGGGGAGGTTTAGATTGGATATCAAGAAAAATTTCTTCACTGAAATAGTGGTCAGGCATTGAAACAGACTGCCCAGGGAAGTGTTGGAATCACCATCCCTGGAAATGTTCAAAAACTGTGTAGATGTGGTGCTTGGAGGTGTGGTTTAGTGGTGGAATTGGCAGTGCTGGGTTAACAGCCAGATTGATGATCTCAGATGCCTTTTCCAGCCTTAATGATTCTATGATTCTATGAAAAGTTTTCACATCTTTAATGCCATTTAAATCCTTTTTCCTTTTTTTTTTTTTTCTAATTTACCTGTGATTTCACTACAATAAAGCCTATTGATCCATCCCTGACTGCAGGCAGCAGCTTGTTAGGTTTTACACTAATACTCTACACAAACCCTTAATTGTTTTTCATCAGGACATTTTCGGTTTTAATTAGAAAACAAACATAGGTAATAAAAATGGTAAAAGGATACAAAATGACAGATGCCTGCAGTGAAACAGGAGACATCAATTCAATCAAAATGAAAGTATTGAAAATCTTATTAGGGCTATCTATCAGCACTGCTGTACAACTGTCATGGATCAGGGAAATGGTCTGTGGTAACCTCTGGGAAATCCATTCACAAGGACCAGAAGCATTCAAAAAGCTTGTCCTGCCCAGTGGTTGTTCCTCCTACCTTTCCTAGACATGCCCTGTCCCCTCCAGGCAGAAGGAGCTGATTGTTCTTTCTCCAGACAAGTGACAATCCCCTCTAACTCAGTCTAATCTCCCAACCTGTAAACAACCTTAAAATATAAGTTCACTGAAGGGAATTAAATGCTTGCCCTGATTTCTGTGTGCTGTGACAGCAAGGACTGACATGGATCAGAGGACATTGGAAATATTTAACAACTAGTCAACTTTATTTGGAGGTTGTGAGCTTCAATCTCAAGAAAAATGAAGAGTGACAACTAGAATTTCAAGTCAAATCAAGTCAGGATATTTACTGGTTTAAAGAAAAACACAAAAACAGCAGAAAGAAAATTATGTTCTTCCCCAAGAATAGTGATACAGTTATTACAGATCTAGGCAATGTCTCCAGGAAGAGAAACTAAAGATATTAGGGAAATTTAGACACAGATGTGTATTTGATACCAAACTGCCTGCAAAGTGAAATAATGAAAATAGAAAGTGTAAGCGTTGCTACAGGGAACAAAATCTTGCTCCTGAGCTCATTTGTCCAGGGAGAATGAAATAGGAAGAATTTGGCAGTTTGCTAATTCATCCTGCATGAGTTTTTTATGGGGCAAGACGAAGTGAATCTAACCTTCCAAAGGGTGACAAGAAATAGGAATTGCCAGGGAGGAAAGCAGTGCAGAGCAGCTTTATTGGCCTCATGTGCTCTGTGCTGTCTCTGTGATATACGTTCACAGGGATGTTCACCTCTCCTCAGCTTAGGCATTCGGTCCTGCCCCCCCCCACCCCATTAACATACAGGCTCTGTGAAGGCTTTCATGAGGATGGAAAAGCTCCTTAAAATGTTTCCAGAGTAAAACATTCAGGGAAAAGATTAAGATTAAAAAAAACGCTGGAAGGTTTTCAGCTCAGCGCCTCCGGAACGTGACATGTAACAAAATAGTCCATAATCTGTGCATTTTTCCAGTTAATATCAGGACAATGTCTTAACTGTGTCAGAAGCAGGAGAGGCCACAGATAAACATTCAGATAATTCCTACCACGGATTTTTATAGCACTATTATTATTATTTATTTTACTTCTGTTTTAACTGTACTATTGACTTTCCAAACTGATGGGGCATTAACCATCCACGCAACTGTTCTTTATTAGTTTTAGCACTTAACCTACATGTTCCTTTCCTGCCATCAGGCCATTCTGGCTTCTATCATTTAACTTCGTGAATAATTCACCTGGTCTTCATTTGTATTTTCACCTTGAAAGTATTTATAGACTGCAATCATGTCTCTATTGATACTTTCTTCAAGACTATTTAATTTAGCTCCCTCATTTTCTCATCTGATGTTTATAGACTATATACCTCATGTTATTTTACTTGCCCTGTTCGTGTTCTTTTTTATTCTCTCTGCATATACCAATACCATTCCCAAGCCATAAACTCCAAGACTTCATTGCTTGTGCCATAAAAATATATTTCTGTTGGAAACTTTCACCCAACACAGGAGAAATTTTGTCACGTGTTAGGGTTTACTCTGAAAACTGCTGTGTGGGGCTTTGATTGGTTGACTTGTTGCATCCTGATAATTTTCCTATTTGACTGAGTCTCAAAGGACTGAAATCAGATCATTTTCCACTCCTACAGTAATAAAGAAGTAATGAACTTATTCTGAAAGGCTTGGACACACTCACTGAATTAAAATCATATTTCATTCCCTGAATTAGAACTTTGTTTCCAAACACACATTGGAAGAGGATTCTCTTTGTGGAAAGATGACAGTTTTTTGTTATTCCTTTGAAGGTTGGTTTGCACCCCAAGCTGTGCATGCAGTGGTGCACAGTATTTTCTAGGATATAACCCCCTCTCTGCCCAAGGAGCCACGAATTCTGCAGGGAGAAAGGGGTCACAGCAAACCACTGGAAGGGTGACTGCTGGGAATTTATCTCCTTCTGCTTCCTCTCTACTCAAAACAGCAAGGAGAGCTTCTCCAGCAGGTAATTCAACACAATAAAGTTATGCCCTTCGTTTATTTTTTGCCTTTTCTCCACTGCATTTCTAAGGAGCTTTAAACTGCCAGTAGAGCCAAGGAGCTCTATCCTGTTAACAGAGTTCCCCAAAGTCAGCTGCCAGTTTGTCCCAGCAGATATCAAGTGTCATTCAGAGAAAGAGGGATAAATTAGGCATATACTGGCTCAGGACTGCTGGTATCGACACGTAAGTGGGATCTCTCTTAACACCCATTTGAGATGTTTGCACAGTAGATATCTTCGTTTGGATTGATCAGCCAAGTTGAACTGCCAGAAATCCACCTCTCCAAGCTTTACATACCCACAGTGGGAGCACTGACCTCCAAGCTGTTTATTAAGACTCCCGTTATAATCAATGGAGCTGTGGTCAATAAAGCCAATGGAGATAAGAGCCCTATTCTGCAGATTAAAAAGATTGACAGCTACTTAACATGAGATTGTGTTGTAGACTAGAAAGAGAGCCTTGAATGTCAGGCTCAGAAGTAGAGACCTACACTACTTATGCCCAGGTGTGGCCAAGGGAGACTATGGGAAAAAAAGGTACAACCATCAAAAATAATACAAAAAAACCCCACCAAATCCCCCACAGGTTATTTTTTTCCCTCTCAGAGAACATTTATCCTACTTAGCTCAGCTGAGTACACTAAGATGTGTTTATTTCTCTGAACTACCTGTAGAAAGAGTCTTGTTGCCTTCAGACATAGAAATCTACACTTGGAATAATTAACAGAAATTACCTTGGCATGCATGGTTTGAGTTCCCACTTAATTTTATCAGGCATTGGATGAGGACAATGAGGCAAGACTAGAACCTGACTCCTGGATTCCTTCTTCATGGAGAAATTCTGTTTCTCCCCACATGGCACGTGCAAGACTAGCAAACGTTTGCAGTTCTCTGGTCAGTGTAATAAGTGACAAAACCACCTGTTTTTTACTGATGTGCAGATTGCTTATTGATGTTTCACACGGGATGACCTTCTGTCTCATCACACAGAAGGCAGAAGCATGTGAAATGCTGAATTTCTTTTGACAAGCTTCCTTCAGCTGGTGAGATCTGGAGGCAACCAGCAACTCCCTCACACACCAGGTCTTTAATAGACTTACTAACAGCATGAGAATATGAAGTGATCTAAGCTATATATCCACACTGTATGAGATCACACTGCATCAAAACTTTGATAGATGCCTCTGCTGTTTGCTCATCCTTAAGGAGCAATGACCTGAACATTAGCATGTCTAGTAAATTGTTCTAATGTGTGGTGAAAGGGGACTAATGGATACAGTAATTGATTGTTTGATGGATAGCTGGGGAGCCCTTTGATTATGAGTTTTTGCTACGGTCCAAGACATTTTCATTCTCCAGTTAACCCACAGTTGATTGCTTGCATGAATTATCTCCTTCTCTGACTGCAAATATCAGTCACTTAATAAATATTTCATTAGAAACAAACCAGCGGTGGGGAGAGAGGAGAAAGCAGATGCTCAGTGCTGTGCCTTTTGAAGATGTTACAGAGTCCACAGAATAGACATGGAGATTATCCATGAAATGTGCTCGGGTCAGACAAGAGGTCTTTGCTTCTCCAGGATTTGGAAGAAGTAAAAAGAAACCTGAAGGTCAATTTAAATCAGTCAAGGGAGGCCCCATATGGACCAAGAAAGATGTACTGAAGCCACTGTGCAAAGCTTGTCTTCCTCACAAATCCCACCTTCCTCTCTCCCAAGCTCCAGGCTGAGCTTTCATGTCACAAGGAGGGACCCTGACCAAGAAATAGAACATCAGCAGTAAAGCAGTTATAATTCCTGGAATTTAGTTGCTGGTGGTTGAATTTTGATCCTAGTGAAGGTTATGGCAAAACTTTTATGAATATTAATACGGGTTTTTTGATCCTTTATCTTCCCACGATGACTCTTCAAAGTTCCACCTTTATTTAGCTTTATGATATTTAATTATTCAGTGGCTCCTGTACTGAACCTCTTTGTCTCATTTAACCTGGCTACTTTTCAGCATGACACTGTACTTTTGAGTTAGGAAGGATGTTACTCTTCTCTCCTAAAGGACAGTGTGGAAACCAGGCAGAAACAGATTTTTTCTCACCATTAAAACTCCCAAACTTTCAAATGTTCATATTTTAAAAGTTTCAAACACAAAGAGCAATATTTGCTGAGAACACTTTGCATTTCCACTGAGATGAGGAACTTTACAAACTAAGCTTGAGTTACAAGCAGTTTTCTACAACATGGGGTCACTACACCAGCAGATCCCACTTTGCCTCAGCACTACACACTTAATATGCTGAAAACTGCTGCAGTTTTTAAATCCTCTTTCATTGAAAAATTGTTGATGAGCAAAATACATAATGTTCCCTATTACCCTCCACCTTGTGTACGTCCCCTGGGCATTGAGACACTCTTATCTTGTTTTCCTAGTTGCTCCTCAGGCATATTTATATTGTTAGTCACACAATAGGTATCATTATGTCAATAAGCAGAATTTAAATATTAATCCTTATGGTTATGGGCAGAAATGTAAGTGATCATATCACAAGCTATAAAAGGGCTACCTGTCACAATGAAATGGCTTCGGTGCTGTTTGCTCTCAATTCTTTGTCAAGAACTCAAGAGAGGGGAATGTCACAAAGAAAATATGGGGGGAAATGAGAGTCAGTAACAGAGGAAGAGGGACAAGCAACCAATGAGAGCAGGGACCAGCAGAAGTGAATGGAGAACATAGAAGATGCTCAGAAAGGGGGAGAATAGGACAAAGAGTAAAAAAAGCATGGAAGTGAACTGAAAGGAAGCCAAAGACAGATCCAGGTTGCTTCCAAAATGCACAGATCTCCCACTCAGGTATGACAAGATAGGGCCCTCTGAAGATCCTCCCCATATGGACTGAAGCCCTCAGTAGTGCTGATATATTTCAGAAGGAAGGATGGAGGAGGCAGAGAATCTTTCCAAATTCATCCATTCTGGAAACCTGTGCATTGCTTTTGTCGCTCCTTCGTTGCCATACACAAAGCAAGTACTGGGGAGCAGAAAATCCCATTCAGAGACAAAAATCTCTCTGTTCTCTTGGAAAAGTGTTTGCTACTAATTTCTGAAAGTAAACCAACAGTCTGCCCACATTCTGGAAAAGCAACTTTCTTGCCACGGGAACTTCTAATAATAGAGATAAAAATGGTTAAAGAAAAGGCACCGGGGAAAAAACTCTTTTTTTTGAGATAAATACGAAACTCTGTACTTATCTGAGACTAAACTGAGTGAGGAAATTTTCCATCCCAAACTGTGGAAGGTGACTGAGTCCACGACAGCACTGCATATTTTATCATAATCTTTAGGCTGCACACCGACTTTCTCCATGGGAAGCTCTCCATGAACCACTGACACTGCCTGCTGAGGGAGGTGACACTTCCCATCAGCAGAGGAGCATTGATCAGGCTCAGCATTTTTAAGTCCCCGATGAGTTTACATTACCTTTTCTGCTGGAGTCTTTCTGTTTGCTTGCACTGCCCTTGCTGTTCCCCCTGCTGCTGCTCAGCTCAAACACAGCTGTGCTAATACACCAAAGCCACACAGCTAATCCATACTTCTGCTATCTGTTTTCAGGTCTCATTTGGCAAACTGAGGGGGGTGAGACCAGCGTGAGCATAACTGAGAGACAAGCCCTTGAGGGATGTCCTGGGCCAGTCTTCCAAGGACACTGATATGGGCTTTAGTTTTGTCAGAATCACAGAATCATTTCGGTTGGAAAAGACCTCCAAGACCATCAAGTCCAATCTTTGACCAATCATCACCTTGTCAACTAGACCAGAGCACTGAGTACCATATTCAGACACTTGGACACCTCCAGGGATGATGACTCCATTGGGCAGTTCATTCCAATGCTTAACCACTCCTTCCATGAAGAAACTCTTCCCAATGTCCAACCTGAACGTCCCCTGGCACAGCTTGAGGCCATTTCCTCTTGTCCTGTCACTGGTGTCCTGGGAGAAAGGACTGACCTCCACCTGGCTACACCCTCCTTTCAGGGAGTTGTAGAATGTAAGAAGGTCTCCCTTGAGCCTCCTTTTCTCCAGGTTGAGCCCCCCCAGCTCCTTCAGCTGCTCCTCATCAGACTTGTGCTCCAGACCCTTCCCCAGCTCCGTTGCCTTTCTCTGGACACGCTCCAGCCCCTCAGTGTCTTTCTTGTCATGAAGGGCCCAAAACTGAACCCAGGATTTGAGGTGTGGCTTCACCAGTTCCCAGAACAGAGGAATAATCATTTCCCTGGTCAAAAAAAAAAAAACAAACAAAAACCACAACCAAACAACCTACACTTGGCTGTGTTTTCAAAAGGTTTTGAGCATTGCAGACGTCCTGAAGTCCCAGGAATTTTTCCAAGAGAAGTCAAACTAGCTCAGTTGTCCTGGATAAGTGTCATCACCGATAACTCCACCCTGCCAACCAAAACATGTCTATTGGATTGTAGTGAGGACGGGGGTATTTTTCCTCCAGTCTCACCCTGTCATGCAGTGACAGTGCCCGGTCCCACACTCCTCAGAAGAAGTTGACTTTGTCAGAAAGAAATTTGAGCCTTTCCACCCTGACTTATTTAAAATATGCCTGGTAGATCTCATGAGTAACGTACCTACACAAAGAGATCTCAGGAAATGTACAGATTGTGCAGGAACATAAATTTTGACTGAGCAAGTGATGAATAGAATGCAGAGCAACATCCTCAGATTTTGGGCAAAGAATGTAAAATCATTCAGTGGTGTTTGCGAAACATGTCAGGCTCTGTCAGGAAGAAGGGTTATAAATAAATGTGAGGTAGATACTTTAATAATGCTATTTCATATACATGCAATAATGAACTTTAATTATTTCTTTGGGTTTCTTTCTCCTTTTACTGTAGCAGATGAGTCAAGCCCAGATGTGTAGTGAAACTGCTACTAACATCACAGCATTTTCTTTAGAGGTGGCTGAAAGAGCTCTACGGATCAGCTGTCAAATCATTCCTCCTCCTGTGGGGTTTCCTTCATGCATCTCACCCAGAATTTAATTCCTCCACATATGGCAGGAGTGAATCATAGTGCAAGGAATTTTCTTGATGGAAAGGATTTTGCAGACGAGCAAAATGTCTTCTCACATCACTTGTCCTGAAATGAAGCCAAAGTCATCTTTATCACACGCAGTGGAGCAATGTGCCAATAGGAACCAGTTGCCATGGTATGTAGGGAAGTTCATCCATAACATTGCATTCTGAAACTATGAAAGCTAATTTAGAGCTTATCTGCAACCTTATCCCCAAATATTTGCGGCAGGGAATGAGGAGATTGATTTGTTTCCTGCTGTGATGCTGGGAATTAACAGAGGATATCAAAAGGAAAGCTCTGAGGTGTTAAATGCAGTGATGTGGATAAATATGAAATACCTCACTCATTCCTTGGCTTTTCAGTGGAAACTCAGGGAAATGAAGAGAGAAATCCAGCACATCACTCCTTTTGCAAAATGAGTTCCTGTCAGTGTGCAATGACTACATGACTTTCACAAAGAGGAAGTCATATGCCGGGAATCTCACTGAAATATTTTCATTCTCCCTTCCATCTTTAGTGCTCCGGAAGAAAGGCCAATGACAACACAACCCTGGTGAAAGGAACGGGATATTCTTCAAATCCCAACTCCATGAAGACACCATGGCTTGGTTCCTCTACTCTCATAGACAGGAGATTTCAGACTCACTGAGGGGCTACCCAAAAGTATTTGACTTAACTTGTCAGTTCTACTCTGAATCCCATACCTAATACTCCATGTTAAACAGTGGATAAACAAACCCATGAAACAACATCAATGCTGTAGACTCTTTTCATGTAAAAAGTCCTTGCATTTGACAGCTACTCACTTTATAAACACACCCAGACCCACCAATCTCCATTTCCTTTTGAAAATCAAGAAAAACAGAACAGAGCAGAACAAACAAAAAAACTCCCCAAGACAGAACAAAGCAGATAACCCATGGCATGGGTTACTCTGGGAACAAACACTTTGTCTTTACAACAGTGACAAAGGCAAACCTGCTGAGCTCAGTATAACTTGCTGCACAACCTACAGTCTCCATTCTGCCTCTGCCTTTGCTGTAAAATGGTGTATTGGGTTTGCATGGCAGTTTTGGCAGCAAGGGGTGGCTGCTGAGAGAAGCTGCCAGAAGTTTCCCCCATGCCTGACAGAGCCCATGTCTGACAGTGGCTCCCAGACAGACCCAGCACCACCCAGACCCACCCAGCCAAGGCTGAGCCCACCAGCGACAGTGGCAGCACCTCTGGGACAATGTATTTAAGAAAGGGGAGCAGAGATCCACCTGCAGCCCATGGAGGAGCCCATGACAGAGCAGGGGGATGCCCAAAGCAGGCTCTGACCCCATGGGAAGCCCAGACTGGAGCAGGTTTTCTGGCAGGACTTGTGACCCTGAGGGGGACTCATGCTGGAACAGCCCATTCCTGAAGGAAGGTACCCCATGGGATGGACCCACACTGGAGCAGGGGAAGAGTGTGAGGAGGAAGGAACATCAGAGATAAGTTGTGATGAACTAATTGTAGACCCCATTTCCCATGTCCCTGCAATGCTGGGGGAGAGTGGGTAGAGAATTCAGGAGTGAAGTTGATCTTCGGAAGAAAGAAGAGGTGGGAGAAAGATGTTCTAAGATTTGGTTTTATTTCTTATTATCCTACTCTGATTTGATTAGTAATAAATTAAAGTAATTTCCCCAAGTCGAGTCTGTTTTGCCCGTGACAGTAATTGCTGGGTGATCTCTCCCTGTCCTTGTCTTGACCCACAAGCCTTTCATTAAATTTTCTCTCCCCTGTCCAGCTGAGGGGAGAGACAGAGCAGCTTTAGTGGCAACCAGGGTCACCCCAGCACAAAGGGAGATGGGTTCTTTCCCTTACAGAGTTGAAATACCTCCGTTTGCAAAATGTTGGTGATCTGCAGGGACATCTATTAACATTTAGCACTGGGAGGTTTCCCAACTCATTTCCTATTTCATATCAAATCTTCCATATAATCACCAGTTCATAAACAAATAAGCCTAATAAAGCAGTTCCAAAAATAGCCCACAAAGCTCCAAACCACACTTTTTAGAACCTGTCCTTTTGTTTTGGTGGCCAATTTATATTCTGCAATGTTTTCTGGCCGTTCACACCTTACTTAGAAAGGGAAAAAGCACCACTGGTGAGCTGTGAGATTCAAGAGGGCAGAAGGGGAGAGTCAAGAAGGCAACAGGGTGATTAAAGGGATTTTGAGTGAACACAAGTGTCTACAAGGGGTCAATGCCTGTAGCCTTGGAAGCAACAAGCAGCACTAGGAGGAGAAAAAGGTTATATAATGTTGGATATTGTCAAGCTTAAAATAAAACACATCTCAAAATAAGCAGGCTTGGTGTGGGACAAGAACACAAATGACATCCCACATGCAAAGGATACATCTTTGTAAAATGGGGGATGTGAGGGACAAAACATATAAAAACAAAATTAAAAAAATCACACACCAAAGTTTTTGAAACAAAAAATACAGTTATCTGAAAATAAAAAGTCATTTCCCTCCTTTACTTTTCTGCCAAACACTTCCTCGTGCCCCATTTTTTCCCAGTCTGAGACTGGCAGCTCTGCAGGTAGGTGCCTAACAGGTGAACACCATTTGATATCACCAGTACCTGTTCTCAAACAGATGGTCTGAGGTTTCCTGCTAATTTAAATAATTTTGAACCCTTTAAACTCCTAAATAGCAGATTAGCAGCACCCCAGGCTGCACCAGGGATGTGTCACCATGTCACCCTCTGCCACATGTCAGATACACACTCATGGCCCTGTCAGACTTAAGCAAGATGCACTGATGGGTAAGACCTATATCTACCTTTGGGGTCCCAAAATTATGTGAAGCTGGTAGACAGAGAATCCACACAGCTCTGTGGACTCCACTAAAGATGAGACTGAAAAGTGGTAAATTCCCTGATGCTTCCCAGGAGATGTGACCTAAAGCTCAAATTTCTCCTCCTTAGGAATCTGAGAAGTTATATATATATATATATATTTATATAAACACAAATCATTAATAATATAGTTATTTAAACGCTATTTAATATCTATGTTCTACTCAGTACAGAGAGGGGACATGGAGCAGGTTTCCACAACAGAGTAAGGGACTCAGTCTTCCACAGAATGAAACACCCTGTTTCACCCCGACTCTCCACAGAGTTTCTCCTCATCTCCATGATTCATCAAGGCTTCTCTGACACTGTTTTCATCTGAGCACTATAAAACAAGGCTCCTGTATCCTATGCCAGCAGATGGCACTCCAAAATGTGCAGCATCCACAGCTTCCCTCACCCCACCCCCCAGCCACTGCTGTAAAAGGTGGTTTTTTTCTGTGCCTGGCTCTTCAGCAGTGCTTTTAATCATGTTTAAATACAGGGGTCAACGAAGTAGCTCCCACCATAGGGCCATCAAACTTCCCAGGGCTCAGCTTCCAGAAGAGGTCACTATGTCCTGCCGCACATAAAAGCCACATTCCCATTCTCTTTCCCTAAATCATCTCACCAATTACAAACTACTGGGCACAGAAAGGGAGAAAACACCTTCCTCACTCACCAGAAATCAGTTCTGATTGCAAGCAGATGCTTTGATGTTTTTTATTTTTGTTTACTGGGTGGTTTTTTTTTTAGAGCAATCATCTGTGATTCTCAGCATGTCACTGCTGAGCTCTTCATGCAAATATAGCCCCATACAGAAATGGGAAGGGGAAAGGAAAGGGGAAAAGGAAGTGGAAAGGAAAGGGGAAAATCCTTCTTAAAGTAAAAAACATTGTAGTTCAAGAGACTCGGTTGTGTCAAGTGTAACACTGAGTTAGGGTTCTGGGAAGCATCTCAATAGTTTTATCACCACTCAGGAGCTTCACAGGCTGAGTGAAGGCAGAAAATAAAATACTGAATCTTTTAATTTCATTCAGGTGAGGTGTGCAAACCAC
This sequence comes from Manacus candei, assembly GCF_025592945.1. Lineage (NCBI taxonomy): Eukaryota > Metazoa > Chordata > Aves > Passeriformes > Pipridae > Manacus > Manacus candei. The sequence continues at coordinate 318,892 of NW_026138236.1, read as the reverse complement.
AGCTCACAACAAATCCAGGGTTTGCACAGATTGGAAGCAGGATTTTCAGCTCTCCCTCATGGAAAACTGGGTTCATGGAAATAAACATTTTTGTCCCATTTTCATTCAGCTTCTCCATATGTCCATTATGGGTTTTTCCATGGCATGATCTCTGTACCAAGGAGGACCTTGGGAACCTCCTGTCTGTGGTGTGAGTTTGGCTTTGGGAAGCTGCATAAACAGGGGCAGAAGATCAACTTTCATTTCCCATGAGGTAAAAACTTCCTTGCTCTACCATTCGCAGCTCCCTTCCAGCATCTGGAGAAGAAAAGTACCGAAGTGGAGCACCAAAAGATGAGATTGAGGCCTTAACTGATTTAGAGAGCAGGGACAAAATCCTCTTGCACCAAACCCATTTGATTCAAGGCTCAGTGGAGTGACCAACTGCCTAATGCTGATCCCAGGGCATCACATGGTAATATGGCTCTAATTAAAGAGGATTAATGAAGGGAACAGTGCAAAGCTTTGCTGTGCTTTGCTGGAGGGGAAACAGTGAGATGCATCCTGTCATCTCACTGCTGAAATGACAAATTGCCCATGTGAACATCCACAAGAGGAGAATATCTGTGAAGGCTTGGCTGCATCCTTTCCCCCAGGATTCATCAGCATTTACAGGGATGAACAGAGACAAGGGGGATGCTAGGCAGGTACCAGCCCCACAATTTGGATTTGCTCCTGACAGTAACAGTGATGAACAACACCCGTGGCTCAGTGTTTTCTTTCATAGAAATCATAGAATAACTCAAATTAGAGAGGATCCATAAGGATCAGCAAGTCCAACTCTATTCCATTCTCATCTAAGAAAGCATATCCTGGGAGTTTTCATCAGGGTTTGTCCATGGTGTATGCTGTGAACCACCATCTCATTTCAGACCGGGGACAATCAGATGAAAAAGTCTCTTAAAATTAAGGGAGTTACTTGCTACACAGGCACCTTCTCAAATTGGCAAGTTTGTGAGAGTTACAATGGAAGAGCTCTGCTTGTGTTTAGGTGAACACATTTATTTTATTTATCACCCAGACTCTTGCTATCAGCTCAAAAATAACTACTTGAAACGTTATCTGCAGCACATGCCTTATCTTACAGATCCTGCTGTACTTCATAAAGAAAATATATATAAATTACCCCTCTGATATACGTCCAGCTTTATGATTTGACTCCAAAGGTATTTCAGAATCCTGGGTTACCATTAAAAGTGAAGGTAAAACTCTATAACAAACCAAAACATCAGTGGAAGTTTAATTTGGCAAAAATAACACAAACTCCAATTACGGTTTCCAGCTGGGCTCCAGAACTAAGGAACAGAATAAACAATCAAAATTCAAAGTGTGATGCTCTGTTTCCTTGTGTTTTCATTAAATCAGGAATAATTGTGACCAACTGAAAGAGTCTGAGATGGCAAGTCTGCCTTATTGTGCCAGGTCAATTTGGGGGCTGGTCTGTGCAATACCTGGAGCATCACATGGCACTGAAGCTCCTCCAGAGGAGGCCACCAGGTTGGTTAGAGGGGTGAAGCACCTCTCCTATGAGGAAAGGCTGAGAGAATTGGGATTGTTCAGCCTGGAAAAGAGAGAGCTTTGGGGTGATCTGATTGAAGCCTTTCAGTACCTGAGGGGAGGCGACAAGAAAGATTGAGAGAGACAATTTTTTAAAAGAGCATGGAATGACAGAACAAGGAGGAATGGCTTCAAACTGAAAGAGAGTAGGTTTAAATTAGGGGAAAAAACATTACTGTGAGGGTGGTGAGGGACTGGCACAGGTTGCCCAGAGAAGCTGTGGATGACCCATCCCTGGAAGTGTCCAAGGCCAGGTTGGACGGGGCTTGGAGCAACGTGGGATAGTTCCACCCCATGTCAGGGGGGTGGAACGAGATGACTTTTAAGGTCCCTTCCAACTCAAACCATTCCATGACTCTATGATCCGATGATTTCACAGTTGATATACAGGGTAGGGGAGGTAACAGCACTCCCTTCCACACAGGAGTGAAAGGGGTTAAATGCCTTTAAATTTTATGGTGAATATAACATTGGTTATTTAAACCCTGAAAACAAATAAGATGGGCCTTAGAAAGTTCAGTAAATATTACTTTTTGTCTCCACTCTGATGAAGGAAGGGTTAACATATTTCCAAACACATTTTTTTCATGGGAAAATACCACTGCTGTCCCCATTTAATCATGTGATAAATGCAGCCATCAAAGTGGGTTTAGAAGAATAGAATTTCCTTCCTTTCAATAATCCATCTCCACAGGAGGGGTTTAAATGTATTAAATAACACTGCATTCACTTTGGAGCAAGGTGACACACTCAGGAAGGTTTCACATTTGTTACTCCAGTTGCTGCATGATCTTTGCCAGGGTAAAAGTCAACTTGGACTCTTGCAATGCAGCTCCTGGAAGGTGGGGTTGAAGGAGGGGAGGTGGAAGGGGTCCTATAAACATCCCCCTCACAATCAGCACAAACCACTTCCAGTTGCAGTGGGCAGAAACACTCACTACATCATTATGCTTCTGGAAAAAAAAAGGAATATACAGAGGAGACAAGCCCAGAGAGTGAACAAAAATTCAAGCTTTTTATTCACTTTTTGTAATTACAGTACTGCCATCACAGCCACACACGTCCTGCAGACCCAGCCTACATTTCATCAGCTCTGGGATCTTGGCCTGTGTTTGCTCTCCTCTTACACTGCTGTCAGCACAGTTCTGACAGTGCTGCCAGAGGTGACGATCACTGCCCAGAAAAGCTGCATCCAAGGACAAAGCTTTCCCAGCAAGGTGAGTGTCCATCCAACTGGCCACAACTCTCACTGTATTTATATTTAATTTTGGGGTTTATTTTTATTTATTTATATTGATGGAACTGTAGATATCTACAGAGATACATTTATACCCATACAAATCTGTGCCAGCAGTGCTGACTGGAAGCATGAACTGCCCACACTCACTGTGTAAAAAGCAGCACTCAGGAGATAAGAGGATTCTGAACTCATTGAGACAAAGTCTGGGTCTCATGCAACAGGCGAAAAATCCATTTCCCATCCTTACAGGTGCAGAGATCCCCTCCAAGAATGACCCTGATTTGGCATGAAGGCATGTGTATTTTCAATATCCTTTAAATTTAGCAGCTGGCAGTACCTAAAGGGGGCCTACAGGAAGGCTGTTTTTTGCAAGGGATTTTTGCAAGGGCATGGAGGGATAGGACAAGGAGGAATGGCTTTAAGCTGAAGGAGGGTAGATTTAGGTGAGATATTTGGAAAGAATTCTCCCTGTGAGGGTGGTGAGGCCTTGGAACAGAGAAGCTGTGGATGCCCCATCCCTGGAAACATCCAAGACCAGGCTAGATGGGGCTCTAAGCAACCTGGTCTATTGGAAGGTGTCCCTGCCCATGGCAGGGGGTTGGAACTGGATGATTTTTGAGGCCCCTTCCAAAGCAAACCATCCTATGATTCCACGAGACAGGAGCACAGCAACTACCTAGGCAGACACTGCAAGCAGTGGGGAAAAGTATTTGCTGCCTCCAGCTCTGGAAGAACAACAATGTGGGCACCAGCTGAGCTGTCTGTCCCAGCCCCTGGGCACAGTCAGGATGTGCTCTCCGTGAAGGTGCTCGCTCCCGTTAGCACAGAGTGTTCAGGGCACTGTTTGATCCCGTGGCCCCAAACGCCTCCACACGACCCCGGTGACACCATTTCCCACACACACACACCCCCTCAGGGTGAGAGGAAGCGTCTCCCAGGATGTGGGAGTACAAAAGCAAGTGGTGGCAGGGCTGGGTGGTCGGACTGTCTCATTCCAGACAAAACAACCCTTTGGATTGTGTGAGGGCTCCGGCAGTGACTCAGAGCTGGGGTAGAGCAGAGAGGCTTCAGAGCTGCTGTGGAGGAGGCTCCAGACAAAAGAAACCCTTCCCTCGCCTTCATCCTCTGCCCACACAAAAACCTCTGTCCTTTCTCACTCAAATGAAAGGAAAAACCAATTAAAAAAAAACAACCCACAGGGAAACAACCGAACTAAAAAAAACCCAAAAAAACCCCCAAAAAACCAACAACTTAACTAACCCAAAACCCAGGGAATGAACAGCAAGTCCTCTGCTTGAGTGCTAGTAGAGGCAGCTGCAGTTTCTGGTTTCATCAGCAGACACAGGTAAGAAAAGTGGGCTGATCCTGTGACTGGGGATTGCTGAGGAAAATCCACAAAGATCAAGTTGTTTGGGCAATTTAGGAATTCCCCTCAAACCTTTATATAGATTTGGTCTTTTCTTCTTTTGCAGAATGAGGAGACTGGAATGTTTTTGGAAGCTCACACCTCTAGCCTTTGCTAATTATGTCCTTTAAAGATATAATAGGATTTGAGGTGTTTCTTACATGCAACACTGAAGCCCTGAGCACTCCATCAAACCTGTGCACCAGCAGCACCAGGAATACTGGCGTTTTGCCAAGGTCTGCAGTGCAGGTTTTATCACCCTCAAGGATGGAGGATTCTTTATTTTATCTTTTACAGTTGCAAAATGCTGCGTCCCTGACGAAAAGGGAGTTTAATGGTTAGTTAGTGAAGTTCTGTGCCTACAAAGCCCACCGGAATTTTTTTTCAAGATCGTGGGCATGCTGAGGAGAAAAGACCTTCCCTTCTCAGACACATTTGAAAGCAGTGCAAGAACAGTACTTTGGGACATTCAGAATAGATTCCAACTCCCTTGAAAATATAAGGAACAAATAAAAAAATTAGGTGTGAGTCTATTTCCATCCACTTAAGAAATCCCTTTATTAGAATCTGTTTCTCTACCACCAAACAGGCAGAAAAAGAAAATATTTAAGTTTTCTTAAGAAAATTGCTTTAAATGACTGTCTTAAAAAAAAATAAAAATTAAAAATCAAAAACCAAACAAAAGCCCACACTTCAGTAAAGTCAAGAAAAAAATAACTGTGTGATTTAAATGCTCGCTATTGACAGCCCTGGGAACAGGGGAGTGGGCTGATTACAATATGGCTTTTAATGGATGCACAGTCATTTAAAACAAAGTTGACATTATTGAAATAACACTTTTTACAGGAGGAGCTGCATCCTAAACGACCTTGAGAAGACACAGCAATTACTACCACACATGCAAGATAAATTATCACCAAAGCCAAGGCTTGATTTCCTGAGATAGAGCAGCCAGTCTGGAGCATTTAGAACTGGGATGAGCTCTAAGATAAGATGTTGGAGTCAATAAGATAAATGTGTAAATAAAAAGCTCCATTTGTCGAGGCAAAAGTTGTATTTTGATTGTGAGAAATTAAATTTTGCATTTCAGGAAAATACAGAGCACAACCTCCTGCAAATTTTGAAGACAGTTTCAAATATCTTTGGACTTCCAGCATGAGGAGAACCTACTGCATCACAAACTCATAGTTAATTACTCAAAATAGCCTGGTGGTGTTTGCTGAGCCTGTGAGATCCTCAGGGTGGCACAATGTAGTAGCTGTGCTTATACAGCTTCTACCATCTTAAGGACCTGGTAAAAATAGAAGCCCAAATAACTACAATCATTCCACACACACATACATATGTGCAGTTTATGCAGATATTATTGCCAAAAAATTATTCTCCCATAAAGGCACAAGGATTGGATCTTGCTGCCCCCAAAATGAGAATTTTACTCTAATCACACAAAAAAGAACAACTTCATAAACACAGGAAGGAAGAGAGAAATGATGCTTCCTGCGAGAAGGAAGTCCACTTAAAGCAAGAATAAATTGATGCAGTCAGGAGAAAAAAAGCTCGTATATGCAAATAGAGGTTTATTACCCATCTTTGTGCTCCTAAGAAACATAATTTAGTGACCTCTGAGAGATGGGTCAAATAGGCTTATGGAATAGGAAACAAAGGCATCTTTATGGCAACTGCCATGTTCCACAGCAGTAATTATCCTTCCCTCTCCCCATGAGCAGCAGGAAATGAAGAGGGATGCCATTAAACTATGACAATTACTGTAATTTTAATTTCTAAATATTGCCAGGAAAAGTTTCCTTCAGGAAAAAAAAAAAAAAATCTGCTCAGATTTTTTATGTGGTTTTTATTTTAAAACTCATTCCCCAGCTCAAACAGAGCCTGTGCTTCCCCTTCTCCCACTCCCTTGGGGGAACCACCCACAAAGTCTACATGGTGAGAAAGACCACTTTGCTCCTCATTAGCTGAGAAGATAGAATTTCATGGAATCACAGAATGGTTTGGATTGGAAGGGACCTCAAAGATCATTTCCAACCCCTTGCCATGGGCAGGGACACCTTCCAGTAGACCAGGTTGCTCGGATGACTAAGACGGCTCAGTGTGGTCAGTGAGGATCCAGGAAGGATGGAGGTGGCCCAAAGACACATCACAGATGCCTTAAAGGATGAAGAAACTTAGCCATCCCTGCCAGGAACTACCAGAGATGAATCCTGGGGAGCCTTCAGCTTCTCAGCCTTGTCTGCTCCCGGGTTTAAAATCTGGAACTAGAATTTATTCAACCATGGGCACGTAACAGGTTCTTTCTTTCGGAAGCAGATGATGTTGGATGCACAATAATTATAAAGAATTAAAATAAGAATTAAAAAGAAGGATCCTTTTCATCTCCTGTGCTCAGAGACATTATTTGCTGTTGTGGGTTTTCCTCAGGCTATCATTTATTATTTTAATATTACGGATAATCTATTCTGTGCTATTAAAGCAATATCATATTATATTCTATCCAATTGTTGCACTGTGGGATGGATTTCACCTATGTCTGCTCAGCTGTCCAGCCTCTCCTAGCCCTGACCACACCATCCCAGGCTCCAGGGGACACCTGAAATATTCCCTCTCCTACAGTGGGCTCTGCCTGGAAGGAGGAACAATTGGTTTTCACCATGGTGTGTTCAGGAGAAGAAGTGGGATTTGAAGCCCATCTGCTCCACACACAGTCAGAAAGCAGAGGTGACCATATCACCAAACACTGTCTCTGTTTACTGCACCAGCAATTCCCCTAAATTGAAAACTCCTTTCCAGGATTCCCCTGGGCACTCTCTTAATGAGCCTTCTGAGGTCTCATTTTGGCCAGTGGGTGAATATTTAAAATTACTTTCACAGATTCAAGGGAAGGGACTTTTTTTACTTTTAATAGTTGCCACAAGGCACGTTCAACAATGATCATTTAGTGTAGTAAAAAATTGTGTCTTTCAATATATGCACCCACAGAACTACATTGATTTGTCTATAAACAAGCACATTCCTACAAACACATATTTGATTAAGAATTTATATAACTTCAGGCTTCAAGGAATTTTGGATCAATGCTTTTATTTTGCTTTTATAAACAAATAAACTCAATTAAAGAGTACTTACAGCAAACCACAATGGGCAGGAAACTAATTCTCCCAAAGCCTCACTTGGCAATTTTTACCTGTTATGTGGGTCTAGGGAATCAATTGCTCCCTAAACGGAAATTATTAGGGTTTATGTTACCAAACATCTTATCTTTCCTACTCACCAATGGAAGAGGGGAACTACAGGGACATGCATCTAGAAAAACAAGCATTCTTCAGGCCTCTTATAACTTGCTGTAATAAATTAAAGCATAAATAAAATAGAAGAAAGCCCTGCAGGCAAACAGTGTTTGAATCAAGACTGGGTCTGCACCGAGTCACTCTGTGGTTTCACAGGACTCATAAATCAGGTCTCCTGAACATATGTAGAATTTTGCATTACTGCCCTAATACATACACATAGTGGTCAGGCTCCAGTTCCTGTGGGAACTATAATTCTGCACGTCCTGACCAAACTGCAGCTGAGAAAATAATAAGTAAAAACCAACCACTGTGTTGCCTTCAGCAGGTTTTGTACTTTTAATTTCTCCCCTTTTTGTGCTTGAAGGAGGAAAAAGAGAAGATGTGAAGCTGCAAAAGTATAGGGAAGTTGAAGCAGATGTGACTGAATTTTCATCCTTTTCAAGCAGTTTGCATGAAGACTCCTTTGTCCCCAGCCCAAGCAAGTGTCACTGCATGGAAAGTTTGTGCTCTTGAGTGTGATCCAGCCTATTTCTGAGTCAGAACCATCTCACCAAGGGCAAAATATAACCTCCTTTTCCACAATCCACTGAAACCCCCAGCAAGTAACAGCCACAAGAAGAAACAACCTGCAGTTGATCCAACCCCATCTCTGCTGATGCTCCTGTCCCACAGCAGATTGGCACTGCTACAGTCCCCTAGTGGTTGTATTCTTACCTGTTTTAATGCAAGGGGTTTGTCTGTCCTCTTCTTCCTCCAGCCTCCCTTTTCTTCCAACCACACCATCACTTGCCTCAAGATTTGAGCATTTTTGTCTTACATCCTATTTTTTCCCTCTATTAAAACTCCATTTGCTTCCAGAGAAGGTTAGTTTTGGAGTCATCAACCATCATCAATACACCAAAAAAGTTGATTTCATCCAGGTTTGCTCCAGGTGCACTAATTAGCACTTTTCATCCTATTTACACTTGTTAATAGCCAGCAGTGTCCCAAATCCTATGGAATAGCCATGGCCATGAAACCACATGGTAGTCCAGGCAAGATCAGAGCTGTTCCCTCCTCTGCAATCCACTCCACCAATAACAGTCTAACAAAGTTAGTTAAAAGCCCAAGAAATGATGCAATAAAGCATGAAAACAAATCACAGCTAATTTGCACAAAATGACCCTCCTTATCTCTGAGCTCAACCATAAAACCCAATAAATATTTGCTGTGCGTTGGATTGGACCACAGTTAAAGGACATGATGTTTGTGACCATGGTCATCACAGATCAGCAGCTGATGGGCAAAAATAAGCTGGGTAATTTTTATAAACTCGCAGCTGAATAGTGACATCTGTGCACAATCACTCCAAAGGGGGTGGTGGGAACTCCCAACCAGGATAAAGGAATTCATCAGTCCTTTGGGGCCTGAGTTTCATTTCACTGACACCTAAAACCAACTACACAACAATAAGCTCCAAGGCAGAAATGTAATTGCTTGAAGTGTCGTTAATATTAAAGTTTTGGTCCAAGGCAGAATTGTAATTGCCCGAAATCTAGTTAATATTAAAGTTTTGGTCCAAGGCAGAATTGTAATTGCTTGAAATGTAATTAATATTAAAGTTTTAGTCCATTGACTTGCCTTAATGTCGGGATCTTTGGTGGCATCATTCCACCCTTCTTTACAGAGATGCATCAATGTTACAAAGTACAACTATTTCTTACATACATTAACGAGATTATAGAAAACCAGGTGGCACAGCAAGGTAAAGAATGAAAATCCATCAGGAAAGCAGAAAATCTGCTGATTGTGCTTTAAAAGAGTATCAAGAATATCAGAAATAATCACTGAAATTAGGCAGAGATCTCTGCTTTTTACTGGCATGAGATCAGTTGCAAATACTACAAATTTTTAACATGTAGGATTTGAGAGAGCAACCTAATGCCTGTTGGATTCTTACTGCAGCCAACTGATCTCCTGACATCAAACCTCTCTTGGAAATCTGTGGTGATTTCTTACACACACACACACACACCCCTTTTATATATATAATATTTTGCATTACTGTTTGTGAAAGGGAACACACATATGCATATATTTACATATATATTTAAACATATATATCTTCATATATTTATATCTATACATCTATATTTATATCTTTATATTCTTCAAATTTGCATATGTTCACAGGTACTCAAGGTATTTAATTATATTTTATACATACATACCCTTGCATGTATGAAAATAAACATATACACCATATATGCAGTAACCACAGTATGTATGGATATGGATATAAAAATCAGAACATATATGTATATATTCTGATTCCATACAGTATTTATTCACTGAAAAAATTCCTAATATGAGTAAAAAGAGAATAAAAAGGCTCTATTTGCATATGTATATAATAGTTAACCACACTGTAAAGTAGACAAGAAAGTAGAATACATGATCTTTCTTAAAACTGGGGACAGGTTTGATAAAAATTCCTCTCATTCTCTGCTATGAAATTGTCCTTGGAATGTGATTTCCAAGTGAAAGAGGATACAGGACTGCTTTTTGATAAATTTCAGAGCAGAAAAAACTCCCATCAAGAATGGAAAAACAGCCCCACGAGAACAGAAAAGCAGGGAATAATTAAACAGGTCTTATATAAGTCTTTTTTTCCTGAGTCCTGTATCCTCCACCTCCAAAGACGTCACACATGCCTGTTGGAAAAACACCTCGCTGGCTTCAGTGTAGGCAGTGGAGGAGCACCAAGCTCTTCAGCATCATTAGTGGTGGTAGAAAATAGCTTTTTTTTAGCACTGTACTTACTGTCAAACACAAAGACACATGAACTTACCTGTTTGGTGCCTCTCTGCCCAGTGGGAAGCAAAGCTTTGGATTTTTCTGCTATTTTCTGTTAAAAAGAAAAGGAAATATAAATAAAAAAAAAAAGAGGGAAAATGGCTGAGAAAACAATCCAAATATTTAGGAAAGGAGTCATATAAAGCTATTTCTTCTGCTTTTTAAAGAAAAGGACATAGAGAAAGCTCCTACTATTTCAAAAAAGAAAGGGAGTATAATAGCATTGAAAAGCTTGGTCTTACAGGCATTAAAAGCCTTCAAAGCTTCCAGGATGACAAGGTTATCAAAACTGAATCAGGCATTTAAGGAATGACAGCCAGGACGTGGATAAGTAGCAATTTCCCACTCAGATTGGTTTCCTGACGCAACAGGGCATTCACAAACTGCACTGGTTAATTTTGGTACCTCTGAATTGATGACAGGTTTTAAAATAAAAGAAATCAAACCTGTATGTGCAGTTCTGATGGATTGCACTCATGAGCATTGGGAAAAAAAGGCATTAAAAAGTGTGTGTGTATATGGGGGTGGAGCTCTTTACCCAAATCATTCCATTTAACTTCTCATTTAACAGAAAAAATAATTTCATTTAAAGACCCCACACTTAGTTTCTTGAATAGGACAGAGAAATAATTTAAAATGTGACACAACACTAGAGATAATGCATTGCTATTATGCAACACAAGTGCAATTTTATGTACATCTTTTTGTTTATTTGTTTATTTTTAAGGCATAGGCAGCAACTGTTGGCAAATCCATCAGCACAGAAGTTTTTAAATAAAGATCCATTATTAAGCGCATATTGATACATTATTAAGTGCATGTTGCCAGCCAAATTTCATTACACCTGTACAAATGTAATATATCCTTCCCATGTGCTGCAGCCACGGATCAAACTCACTAAAGTGAAATAAGAAAGGAACCACAGTTTGTCCAGGTTGTGTTTTTTGATTAATCCAGATATGTCTGCAAACTTGCTGCTGCCAGGGAGAGGAGCAGTTTGAGGATGCTAAATTTAAGTCATTACTACAGTGTTTAAAAGCAAAGCAAATCTGCTCATCAGTGGAGCCTCCCCAGGGTAAACAGGGTGAGCAAGAAGCAAATGAAGGAGCTGGAGTTCAGGCTCTGTTTGTTTTATTAAACAGCTTGATCTTGGTGACAGATCCAAACCACAAGACGTGCTCAGAAACTTTCTGGCAAAGCCATATAGCACAGCAGAGTCAGAAGAGGGAGGGGGGGGGATATTTAAATTATCAAAGCTGCCTGCACATTTTCTAGGAGCAGAAAAGGTGAAAAGGGCATTGTGCAATCAATTCACACCAAAATAACATCAAGGCTAAGCCAGATGAAGCACTGAAAGTCCTACCAGACACACAGTTGGCAAAAAAACACTTTTTCTTCTTTTCAGCTACTGCTGAGTTGTTCTGCAGTCCCATGTGTGTGAATACTCCAAAGCAATGATACATCCCCCTGCACTTGGCACTGGTGAGGCACCTTCAATCCTGGGTTCAGGTTTGGGACCCTCATGACAAGAAGGACATTGAGGGGTTGGAGCGTGTCCAGAGAAGGGCAACACATGTGTTGCCAGAGAAGGAGCTGGGGACGGGTTCTGGAGCACAAGTTTGGTGAGGAGCAGCTGAGGGAGAGGGGGGTGTTTTGCTTGGATAAAAGGACCCTCAGGGGGGACCTTATTGCACTCTACAACTCCCTGAAAGGAGCTCGTAGTGAGGTGGAAATTGGTCTCTTTCCCCAAATAACAAGATGAGAGGAAATGCTCTCAAGTTGTGCCATGGGAGGTTTAGATTGGATATTAGGAAGCATTTTGTAAGTGAAAAGGCTGTAAAGCTTTGGAACAGGCTGCCCAGGGAAGTGGTTGAGACACTATCCCTGGAAATATTCAATAAATGTGAGGATATGGCCCTTAAAGACATGGTTTAGGTGGTGCTGGGTTGGTGGTTGGACTTGATGACCTTAAAAGCCTTTTCTATGATTTCTTGACTGACAAAGTAAGAAAAGAGGGTGGAAACCACATGTAACCAGCCCTGTGGAGATGCTCCAGGCTTCCAGGAGTCACACTCACTCACACTTCACACATTCCCAAACTCACAGATGGAAGAGTGGAAGCAAGAGTGACCCTCACCTTCTGCACAGCTCCGTATCTCTGGATGGCATCCGACAGCTGGTTCTTCAGCCTGTCCAGCTGGAGCCTCTCTTGCTGTTTTGGGAGAAGAGAAGGTTGGTTAGCAGGTCTGTGGAGATAAATAAAGTAGTAGAGTGTCTCTGAAACCCTGGAAAATTGTCCTGGGGGGAGACATCAAATAAACAAGGTGGGTACAGATAGTATCCTAAAACATTTCACTGGGGCTGCCAGGATGTAACAAGACTTTATTTCTAGGAAGTGAGCATGTGATTCTTTGGTCTTTCAGGCCAAAGCACTTAAAAATAATGCCACTTTCATATTCAGTATAGCACTGGAGAAAATAACCCAAGGGATCTTCCAATAAAAATCCTTTATTTGGATGATCATCACCTCATTTGATGGCAGTGGGAGACTTCCTGGAATTGAGAGGTCCATCAGCCACAACATTCCTTCTGGCTGGCCTAGCACCTGATTGTCAGAAACCAATTTGTCTTCACGTTTTCCAAGGAGCCCAGATGTGACTACCTTTCTGTTTGGAGCTTGCTCCAGCAAGATTATAATCTGTATTTTAAACAAAAGTGTTCTTGGAAGGAAGACCCCAGTCAGCCTGATGTAACTATCCAACATGAGTTAAAATCTCTGCTCTCACATGAAGTGACCAAACCAAAACAGTGTCAGGAGATGGAAATTCTCCTGGAACTATTCTACCCCCTGGATCTCAGATTTTACATGTGCAGTTCACGCATCCAGGTTTTACAGAGGGGAATGAACTACAAGGAAGTGGGAAGTCACCTTAAAATACAAGTAGCAAACAAAGCTGAACCTACGCTAAAGTTACCGAGCAGAAATGTTCAGTTTACAGCCATTTCAGAATTCAGAATTGTTCAGTTTACAGCCATTTCAGCTGTTCCAGAAAACTGCCTAAGAATACAAAAGCACATTTTATAAAGGATGGGATAAACATCTTTGATTTTTAATGGCAGCATTTCCGCACACAGAAGAATATCCCAGTCTTACACTTCTTCATCTAAAGATTTAAAACCATTTTTAGAGCAGGGCAAGTATCATTATTGCCATTCTATAGATAAAGATCCATAAACCTTATGTTTGTTACACATGGAAAATAAGATAAAACTGCCACCCTGGAGAGCTGATCTCATGCTCCAGCATCCATCCTACCAAAAAAAAATGGAATTCCTGACAGGCCTGTCTATTTACATCCTTGGAGGTTATTTTGGAACGAAACCCTAAAATAGCCATGTGCTATTTTACATCAATCTCCTGCCTTGTATCCCACTGATCCACTTAAAGCAGCATCTTTGCTCCTGAAATACTCTCAATTTGCTCAGTTGGGCATCCTGACTCCAATAGCTCCAGCAGCACTTGGAGCTTCATTGGAAGCAGCACTTGGAGCTTCATTGGAAGTCAGAGAAACTCCCACAGTGCACGTTGTTGGCAGTGCAGGGCTGGTGGAAAATAAGGAAGAAAGGGAAAAAATACATTTTTTTGTCTGCGTGTGCATGCAAAGCAATCCACAGAAAGATGGATTGGTAAGGACTAAGAAAGCTCTAAATTAATGGAAGGCTTTTCCTGCTGTGAGTAATTTTATGGGAGGAAAGTTTGCAGTCCTACCCATATTCCCAAGAGGGACTTACTGACCAGCAGCCAATACCCACCAGAACTATTTATTCTATGTAAGGGATGAGGGCTACAGGTTTTATATCAAAATTTGTAGGTTTAATTACTTAAACTGCACAGTGTTAGAAAAGAAGAGCTAAAAAAAAAAATAAAATCTGTTAAATTAATTGACCAGGGAGCAAAAAAATTATTATGCAACGCAATAGAGAGCAGTAAGTTTATTTCTTATATTGCTAAAATTGTTTGTATATCTATTTCCTTCAGCTCTTAAATATTTTCCCTTTAATTTAGTAATTTTTCTCCCCATGACAGTAAAAACTATTCTCCTGAGAGTCCCCAGTGGACACTGTATGGGCTTCAAGGGCAAATAATGACATTCTTGTGTGGCACTATAATTGGGTTTAATGTGACCTTGCCTGATTCCCCTTTTGACTCAATTTATGTCACAAAATGGAGCCAGGAGATCAGCACAAAAAGAGCATAAAAAAAGCCCACATTTCTGAGACAGCATCTTCTGTTTCATCAAGCTCAGATGGAATTATGCAAGAAAAGGAAAAAAATAGTCCTTGTAGTCCATCACTAATCAAAGTAACTGGTTAAAAACTATCCTGGTATTAAGGCTGATGCCTGCACAAGTCTGATGTCAACATATGGAAACAGTCATTCCAGGCTTCCCTCCTCATCCTCTCGAGTGGACCATCACCCATTCATTATTTTTTCAGGTGGGTTGGATTGCACAGGGTCCTCCACATGTTACAAAGGTAGCCTGGGGTGATTCAACCTTTAAATCCTTATCTCATCTGTCTGTTGGCAAGTGCCATAAATCCAGGCTGTAAAACCCACTCGGGACAGAGTCGAGTGGTGTGTTTAGAGCACTGTTATTACTTGGTGGAAGGGCAGTGAGTACAGAGCTGGAGTAACACGGGACTTTGGAAAATGGCAGGAAGTGAGTGAGAACAAAACATCAGTTCAGGAAAGTTCCTGACTTAGAAACCATATGGGTGCTGGAAGCAAGAAGATAACAGAAAACTGCCAGGCAGAATCAAGTAGAATTGTCCTTATTGTCATTTCATTTGACGAATCATCTTTTATGTGGGTCAAACTCCTCTACCCTCACATCAGTTGGAGTTTGGTCCCACAGTATGTTTCTGTTCTTCCCCACAATTCAAACCACAGGTCAAATTCAGCAGGAATATCTGGAGTGTAACAGGTTTTGTAGGAAGGCCAGAAACCTGTTTGTCCAATCTTTGCATTGGAGACCAAGGGATGGGGATCATTCACACCCTGTGACAATGCTGTTCACAGGAGTTGAACCTACTGAGGACATCCCAGTTTGTCCATATAACAGAGGGATTCTGTGGGGTAAATTGCAACTCAAAGTCCCGTTCTTTTCTGGCCACACTCTGTATTTATCTATCCCCAAAGCTGCCTTTGTACCAGCACACAGCCCTGAGTGAATGTCATATCCACAATGTATTCCATGGCTTTGGTTTTTCCAGACACTTCAACACAATTCCAAACTCACCAGTCCCCAGTGCACCCACTGCACGACTGAGTCTTTAGCCAGTGCCAAATTTATGTGATTTCTGTGTATTTTCACCCAAACTGAGTGAGACTCTGAGATAAATGTGAATTGGTCAAGGTTTGTTGCTGAGTTCTCAATTTCCAATTCCACACGATGCGGTTTTGGGAGAAGAACTGGTTTCTGCAGCTGTTTTCCTCTGGGTCCTTTATAAGTGAAAACTACATTTACCATGTCACAGGAAAGGAAGTTATAACAAACCATGGAGCTCAACAGCCTTAAAACACACACTACCACTTCTTTTTTTTATTATTCCTCCTTCCATAAGACACATCACCCTCCCCCAACATCACCTGGATTGGCACATACCCTGGATGAGCCTCTGACAATCTCAGACAGCTGCTTGATGGCTTTGGTGCTGGTGGTGATGGTTTTATTAGTCTCCTGCTGGGTCGCATGCCTGCAGAAGGGAAGAGATGATGGGAATTGCAATTGAAATTAATTGCATAATGAGACACTTGGAGACATTTATCAACCTGCAGAGCAATTGAGACAACACAACACACAGCACATGGAGGCACAGGAGGGCTGCAAGAGTCCTGGGTCTTGACAGTGGAAGACAGAAGGAAATACTGGGAAGGAGCTGCCCAAAATATTCTTCCTGTGGTCAGCACAGAGGCAGTGGCTGTGGACCTCCAGGGTCAGTGGGGGTGATAAAGTGAAAATAGGGGGTGGACAGGTAAGGAGGCCATCACAGATGGTTGGTATTGCAAATAAAATTGCCAAAAGAAGGGTTTTATAGGAAAAAGAGACGGGACAGGGGAGTTACCTGATGGCTGGCCCAGGAAAATATCATACTCAGAAGAGATTTTTGAGTTTGAGCAGGACAAATTTACTTACAGCAATCATCTATATGATAATGGCAGAGTACTCCAGGAAAGCACTTTACCTGACTGCTTTACAGTACTGTAGCAGGCAGGCAGGGAGCCAAACCAGTCCACTTTCATGGTTGTCCCTCTCCTTTATACCCTCAATTCTGGCACCATTATTTCTTGTAAGCACGCACTGCTGGCCTTGCTCTTTGGGACCAAAAAAAAAAAAGGGGCAAGGGGCGTAAATTATTCCCAAAAGTACTTATTTGCTCAGTCCAGTAGTTCTCAAGCTTTGTTAAGATCAACAGGGCACTTTCAGCCTCTGAGCTTCCCTAGAAGCACTTCACATCTTTTTAGTTACAAAGGGGTGGTTTTCCATGAGGTTTCTTTCAAAAACTCAAGAAATACTTGAAAAAGACCCGGAGAAAATGGTGGGTTTTTTCTCCTTTAGAGGACATATAGGAGCCACAGCTGTACTGAAAAGACTCATTTGTCAGTGGTTTGGTTTGGTTTAGTTTGTTTTTTTTCAGGTTTGGTGGGATTTGAAGTGAATGGTAGTTCTTTGATTTAAAAAAATGTCAAGACTATCTGTGGCCCCTCTGTCCTTAAGACCCATGGTCTGTCCTGACTCTTCAGCTCCCTCCTGTTTCTCTGCCAGTACTGATGGACACCAGCTCTTTCAACACTTATGTCAACTCTTTCAGCACCTCCTTTGAGGAGCAAGGCCAGTCCCTAAAGTCTTTACCAAACACAACCCTGACTAAAATTACATTGAGACCTCTCTGTCTCAGTACAAAGTTTGGCAGGTTTTTTTCCCACTTCAGTGTTTTTCTGCAAACAGCTCAGTTGGGAAAGCTGTCTGGGATATTAGGATCATAGGATGGCCTGGGTTGGAAGGGACCTTAAAGATCATCTTGTTCCTATCCCCCACCATGGGCAGGGACACCTCCCACCAGCCCAGGTTGCTCAGAGCCCCATCCAACCTGGCCTTAAACACTTCCAGGGATGGAGCATTTCTCTGGGCAACCTGTTCTGAGGCATCACCACCCTCACAGTAAATAAAACTGGACTCCTTTGACACTGTACGGGAAAGAGAAATAATCCCATATGAAGACACAACTGGACCCAATGACTAGTTATTATCTCTGCTTAGTCAAATTAAGATACCATTTCTGTAATCATTTGTCAAAATGCATTTCATTTATTTATGATCCCAGGACTCACTGCACCAGATGAGCAACTACATCACTTTTAATTTGAGATGGAAGAGGTCATATCTAGCACAGACAGGTACTCCACACTGTCACTGCAGGAGAGGGAGCTGAGAACTGAATCCTGTCACATTGCTTACATTAAGGAGTGCACAGCCTGATCCCCAATATTTTCATCAAGTAAATCTTGCCACCAAGTACATGAATTCCATAGCCAGTAGATGATTCAAAAGTGAGATTTCCATACCTAATTCCTCTTAATGGAAGGCAAGATTCTGGAGCTGACATCCAGTCATTTTGATGACCTCGTTAAATTATCTTCCCAAAAAGAACTGAGGGATTTATACACCAGTAATTCCCCATCCCCAAAGTAAAATGGCTTGTTAGGCTCATGCATCTGATCCTTCCCAATCTCTAAAGTTAAATAAACTCTTATTAATTTGCACTCTAATGGAAATTTTATGTTAGCTCTCATGTAATAAATCCACACCGTGCACAAACTTTACTCAGCTGCAAAATAACTGGGAGCAGGGGTACAAAAAAATAAAGGTTCTGCCTTCCTCTCTTAATTCAAAAGGCACTTTAACCAACAAGCTGGTGCTTGATTTTGGCACTTCCCACTATGTTGTCAGCACAATTAACTTCTTAATCTTCAGCCTCAGAGATAAGCTCAGGAATGAGACAATGATTATATTCAATTTACATTAAATGCTATTAAAATCTTCATTAAAAAAACAAAACAAAACAAAACAAAACCAAAACAAACCTTGAAACTCCACTCCCTGCAGCATTTTATTTTCATTTGTAATGGTAACAAGATATGTTGTTATTGTTGTTATTATTAGTATTATTAGTATTATTATCTGTCTTTATATTCCTCTCCCTATGGAAGTGTGAAAGTTAATTAAAGGGTTGTCTTTGATGAATAAAATTTGCCTCTCAAAAGAGTTCTCCACACAACAGGAAGTTAATACTCAGTCTGTGGAGTCACCAAGTACCTAAAATATAAACGTTGTAAAAGATTCACCTGCCTGAAAACAAGCACTCTAACAGTAAAAACTGAAAGGGCGTCTCTTAGGAGGAGAAACAACTCTTGCTGAGCATTTCTGCATGCACAGAGATTGCAGAGACAATGCACTAAATAATACAGGAGAAGCCACAATGCTGCCCAAGAGGTGCCTGTGGTGGCTGTTTTCTGTACCAGAGGAGCACAGTCCACTGAATCCATAATCACTGAATCCATAATCACTGAATCCATAATCACTGAATCCATAATCCCCAGCTGCTCCCAGTTGGTTCCCTGAATGACCATATCTCTAATTTATTTATCCACTTTGAAGGGGAGCACTGCAAAGAGGCAGAGGCAGCGATGGCTGCTTCCCTTCCCCGCAGGGACAGAGGGAAGGAGCTCAACTACTGTTTGTGCTGCTTCTTTGAGACATTTGATGAATGGCCAAGTCAGCAAAAGATAATCAGACCCCAAATGCAACAGCAAAGACCAACAAGGGAAAGACTTCTCCCTGCCTCACTGTGCCTGCTGATCCTTACAATAATCCCAAAGAGCTTTGTTTTCTAGTTCCAGCAGGAAATGGCATTTCCACTCATAATACAAGATATAGCTTATTTTACTTTCATCTGATCCTGAATGGGAGAGCAATAATAAGTTTTTTGGGTACAATCAAAGGTTTCTTTACAGTACTGGTTTAAACATCATTAAATCCAACATCCCCTCTGGCACAGGGCATAGCAATGGGGTAGGTTTTTTGCATTTAAGAGCTGAGTGGTCAAGTAGGTTTGACTGGAGTTAAGCCAGGTAGCTCAGCATGATTCAACTTGTGTCTTTAACAGCTGCTGTAATGTTCACTGCAGTTTTGTTATCCAAAAAAGGTAAAAATTATAGTATGTGGAGCAGAGCACTGAGCTGCAAGATCTGTGGCTTAAGCAGATGTAGTTTGAATAGCTGCATTTACATTTATTCCATTGTTGTTGCAGACATAAATACATAAAGGTGCATCACACATGCATAAGGAAATTGTTCACACCACAAGACATCTCTTTCCTGTCCATCAGATGGATTTTAGGAAGGACTTGTGCCTGTGGGAACTGATGTCGGTGGGAACTGATAGGTCCCAGCAAACTTTAAATACATGTAAATATAACTCCATGCACTGGCCACAGGGACAGCCATGGAGTAGCAATGGGTACTTAGTCCCTGAGGATCCTACTCCCCTCTCTCCACCTACTCAAGGTGCTTAAATTTAGAGCAAAGACAATGGAGGTCCTTTGTGGTCTGTGGAGAGGGGCATCTCCAAAGATGATGCAGAGAAGTCCACACTTCAGTAGTAACCCACCATTTCTGGATGTCTCCTACACAGCCAGGATGGTCCTACAGCAGAATCAGAGAATCACAGAATATTCTGAGTTGGAAAGGACCCACAAGGATCATCCAAGTCCAGCTCCTGTCCCTGCACAGGACAACCCCAAGAATCACACCATGTGCTCGGAAGCATTGTCCAAATGTTTCCTGAGCTCTGTCAGGCTTGGGGCTGTGCCCACTGCCCAGAGAGGCCTGTTCCAGTGTCCAACCATCCTCTCGGTGAAGAATCTCTTCCTAATATCCAACCTAAACCACCCTGAAACATCTTCATGCCATTCCCTTGAGTCCTGTCACTGGTCACCAGAGAGAAGAGATCAGTGCCTGCCCCTCCTCTTCCCCTCGTGAGGAAGCTGTAGACAGCTGTGAGGTCTCATCTCAGAGCTAAGGATATTTCCAGAAATGGAT
Organism: Manacus candei; assembly: GCF_025592945.1. Lineage (NCBI taxonomy): Eukaryota > Metazoa > Chordata > Aves > Passeriformes > Pipridae > Manacus > Manacus candei. The sequence continues at coordinate 298,352 of NW_026138236.1, read as the reverse complement.
GATCCAGGCTGATGTGTTCAACAGTTGTATTAACAAACACTTATTTAAAGGCTGGAAACTTTTGCTGCATTAGATTACTGTCCTTTACTGCCCACAGACAGCCCCAAACCTCATTCTCGAGGACTCCCAGGCTCTGCTTCTGCATGATGAACTCAGTGGGCATTTCTCAACCCTAAGTATTTATTGCAGATGTAAACAAAGCAGAAAAATGAGCTGGAAGGAAGGTCTATTTTATAAAATCACAGAATGGTTTGGGTTGAAAGCAACCTCAAAGACCACCCAGTTCCAACCCCATGCCATGGGCAGGGATGCCACCCACTAGATCAGGTTCCTCAGGGCCCCATCCAACCTGGCCTAAGTTGTTTTACTAAGTTTCATCAAGCCCTAAAGTCCATTTACTATGTTGTTTCAGTCACCAAAGCAAGAAAGGTTCAATCTACTTGTTCAGGCTCCAAAATGACTCTCACAGCCTTCCCCCCCACCCTTTCTACTTAGAGACCTAACTGTGCATGTTGAGGAATAGTTTACAACAGGGTAAAATAAGAGCTCTAATTCTGATCTGTCAGCAAACCCCTTTGCATAGGTGTAAATCATCCAGCAGAGTAAAAGTCAGGAGAAAAACGGGCTGCTACTTCCAGGCTTCAAGCCCCACAATATTCTAAAATAAAAGCATCATGGATTTCCAATTTGCCTGTCACTTGAAAGTATTAGGAGAGGTGGTGCTATTTTTCTTACAGGAGCTTAGGGGATGGCCTGTGGTTGTGTGGGAAAAGAAGAGGAGGTATTTCAAATCCACCTGACAGTGGTGAAATACCATCTCTGGAGAGGAACGTGGCTATAGGTTTGCAGTTGTGTTCTTTGGTGGTTCTGCATTAAAACAGAAGATTTTTTGTCAGATAGCACGTCTCACAAATTTCATCCCAGAAATGCAAACCTTAGCAAAACTTTTCATGGTTTTTTCAATACCTGTCAGGCACCTGCTTTATCATTGCTGCTTAAAATTAAATAATAATAAATAAAGAAGCAGTTATTACTGAGATAAGGAGAATTCTTGCTCCCCTGCAGAATTTGACCAGCTGCAGGCAGATGGTTACTCATTAACTTGCTACCAGAAATTCAGGTTTGCGTTTTTCAACTAAATTATCTCCAGAACAGTCTGTAAGAAGCCTCTCTTAACCCCTCACCACCTACAGATCAGTTCAGTATCACCCCAGACTCATCTGTCAAGTCATTGCTGACAGCTCAGCCCTCAAGAAGGACCCCATGGGAAGCAGTTTCACAACTTCCCTGCCATTAGTCACCTCTCAAGTTAGTTTTCCTCCTCCCACCCATACTATTCCCAAGTCAGTTTTAATTTTACAAGTTTCACTTTATTTCCTAATGAAAGAGCCCCTTGGATCCTTTGTAAAAGCCTTGCAAGCGCTGAGCTATATTCACCTCCCTCTCTCTCATTATCCATAAGCCTCTTAGCTTAGGAGAGACAGAAATTAATTTAATTTGCCATAATTTCATTATGATGAACCCTGGTGCCTACTGATCGTGATAGTGATTTTTTTTCCTCCTCCAGGTGCTGATTTATTTCCTTTTAACTGTTTATTTCTATTTAAACTGTTTATTTCTTTTTAACTACTCTTGCAACTTCTCTCGTGCAGAAGGAAGTCATCTCCCTGCACCACATTCCTGCAAAAAGCAAACAGATCCCTCCCTTCCCATGCCCAGGACCTCGGTTGCCCTCCCTGAGCTCTTAATATTCACCAGAGTTTCCGGTATTGCCCCGATAATCCTTTTAGTGCCCGAAGATAAATGACATCAAACCGTGACTACTCTGATTGCTTTGCCTGTGCTTTCTAATTCTGTCGTGCCTTTCACATTCCTGCATTAAGGGGTGGACCAGGGCTTAACATCTGTCAGGGAAAGGCCGCTGGGATGTTTTCCTGCAGCAATTCTCAGCCTGAGGTTCCTGCAGCAATAATAGAAAGCAAGTTAGAGACGTACAACCTCCACACTGTTGTTAGCACGCCTTTCTTCCAGTAATTTACTGCAGTTCCTTGCAGTTCCTTGGATTGGAGCTGTCTTTCCAGGTTTTTCAGAGTTGGAACTAGATGATCTTTAGGACCCCTTGCAACCCAAACCATTCTAGGATTTTATGATTAAGTGATCAAGCCCAGCTAAAGATTGTTGCATTTAGGACTCTGAAGCAGGAGTTAACAGAGCCAGTCAACTTGAAGGGAGAACTGGGGGAACTACACACTCCGAGTCCTGCATGTACTTCAGAAACACAGAAAAAAAAATATACACTGTAAAAGTGTGTTAAAAAACAGTGGAAGGTGTCCCTGCCCATGTCAGGGGGGTTGGAACCAGATGATCTTTAAGGCCCCTTCCAACCCAAACAATTCTATGATTCTGTGATGGAACTGTCCCTCTTCCCTGGGAACTGCAGAGACGTGGATGTTGCCTTAGTTTTACCCTCAAATCTATTTATGTGTGGACTCCAATATATGCAAACCCCCTCTTATAACTTCCCTGTTACAAAACACAGGCTGGAAGGAACAGACACAAAATGCAATAAAATATCAAATCTCAAGAACTTCATCCAGATAAAAATGCTGACTGACACATCTGCCTAAGTAAGTTCTCTCATAATTTATACTCCTGTAGAGATTTGCTCAGATATTTCAGAGCAGAATCAGAAACACTGCTTTGAGGGAATAGAAATGTGTAAGAAAGTGTCCTACACACACACACACACACACACACATGTATGTAGGAAAGACAGGGACAAATGGACAGGAGATAAATGGTAGTGCAGATTAATTTAGCCTATTATCCCTCCCACACTCACTCTCTTGGTTTTAGCATTTAACATGCATTCAATACTCGATCTGGCACTGTGAAAAGCAAAGATGAAGGGCACTTTACTGAGGGGAATGAATGATCGATTGCTTCAGCCCTCCTTGAGAAACTACCATGAAACTCTCATTAATAAAGGAGCCAGCACTTGGTGGATGAAAAGTTTTGGTGAATAGAGATGTAGAAATTTTTTTTTTTAGGCTTTATTCTGATTTTAAAAGTTGCTTCTGCTGGTTCACCTTTTCTTGCCACCAGATTTTTTTCAGTGGCAAGAGCGAGCAGAGCAAACATCTGCAAAAAGGGAACAAATCACACCAATTTCTGAGGTGTAGGCATTTCCATTCCAGAAAATACATGTTTCACTAAAAAGAAAAAAAAAAAAAAAGCCAACATTGCTTAAACCCAGGCAATTTTAATTGAAAAATGAATCCATTTCACTCAAACGACTGTGAAGTGTTTTGTTATTTTGTGAAATGAGCAAGAAATCAAAGGCAAACAAACAGCTCGAGACACTTTTCAGTTTGCTGGGGTTATTTGTGTATTTCTAGTTAGGGGCATTAAAGCACAAATGCTCCTGTGTGGATGCTTAAATTAAGCAATGTGCCTAAACCCAGTTCCTCGATCAGGATTTAAGTGAGAAGGAAAAGGCATTAGCAGCAATTGTAGCACTGAAATTGTCAGGGTGTAGCAAACAGGCTGTCTCATACAGCAATGAAAAATGCCCACTCTTGGACTAACAAGAAATCTAAAAGGAAAGGCAATGACCAAGCAATTCTTTTACAGTCTAAAGAGCAAAACCAGGTGGTTTATCATCTCTGAGAAACTCAGCTTCAGGAATCGGCAGACAAACATCCAGGGCACTGCAGCACTGCACAGATATGATGGCCTCATGTCAAGCCAGGGCAGGAATCAGGTGCTGTGGGTTTCAGAAGGAAGCAGGTCAGCAAAGGAAGCAGTTAATGAAGTTACACTGACCGCCCATTCCACTCCAGATGAAAAATTAAGGAGATGTCACCACAAAGCTCACGGACCAGCCTGGAGGAAGGTTTGATACACACTGGTTTCCTTAATGGGAAATATGAAGAAACTATTTTAAATGAGCAGCACCAAGGGACACCAGGTTTGCTAGAAATCCACCTTTTAGGCACTGTAAAAAGCCTTCATAAACCTCCACATGGAAGTTAATAGATGTTGCACTGTAGATATCAATTACTGAAGCTGTCTGGGCAATGCAAGTGGACTGGCACCTACAGCAGATGTTGAAGATGATGCAAACTCCTCTAACAGTGAAGTAACAGGCAGAGGAACCCAATATTCAGCAAACTCCTGATCTATTTGATTTGCTTCAGTACTATCACTGGCAGAGGTAGTGGAATAGCCTTTGGCTTCCAAGCCAGATGTGTGTGGATCCTACAACTTGGGTTTCTCTTGACATCCCTTTCTTCTCCATCTGAAAACTCCATTCAGATGGGACACGATGATTTTGGTTTTATTCAGCTGGGATTTAAATGCATATTCACAGACAAGTCTATTTAAAACATGGCTGATCCCTAGAGTCCAGATCCAATGAGACCATATCCTTCTAAATAGATAAACATCTTTTGGACCTCACTATATGTAGACCTTTCTGTCCACAAAGAATGTGATCTTAATATGCTTTTTTTATGTATTCAAATGTGCTCATGTTCCCAAACCAGCCCCTATAACACACATCCCACTGTCCCACATCTCATCTCATCTCCCTGGGCTCAATCACCACTCTCACATGTCCTAAAGTGAATGAATTAATTTCCCCTCCCTACCATTTCCACACCCCCAACAATACACACTTCACCAAAACCAAACGTCAGCCACAAGTTCTCCAATTCTTCGAACAAACAAAACCAAAAACCTCCAAAACAACTTCACACCAAGAGTTTGCTCCTGTACCTCTATACCAGTCTCCCTGAACTCCTCAAATCCTGTGCCATGTGCTCTGGGATGACCCTGCTTGAGCAGGGAAGTTGGACCAGATGAGCCACTGTGGTCCCCTCCAACTGACCCATTCTGTGATTCTGCGATTCTGCATCCCCAAAACATGTCCCAGCCACATCCCCTGAGCTGGGACATGACCTCCTGCCCCACTACATCTCCATGCACTTATGAAGTGTGGCCACACACACCCTTCATCCATCCAACTCCATTAACTGAGACCAAGATAACAGAACTTATCACTCTGGTTCCCTGATCACATTTTATTCCCTGATATGGGATGTCCAAACCACCTCCTCACCCATCTAAAATTCATCCCAGGTTTCCACCCACTACCATGTCCTGAGCCAGAACTGTGGCTCTCAGCCTGCCTGGTCCAATAATACTGAGACCAGACTGGGAAGCTGCAAATTGCTACTGCTTCAGACAAAAAAAAAGTGACCTTCATGACTCCTCCTGAAGGTGACAACTTCCACTGCTGCTGAGAATGACACCTGACTGTTCCACCTATGATGGGCTGGGGACCTCTGCTCTAACCAGTGTGACCAGCTCCATGACCTCCACGGCAAGAGCAAACTTCAAGTGCCACACAATTTGTTTTTTCTCTCTGTGCTCCACCTCTTCCTCTGCTAGAAGGCACTTTGGAGAACAGTGGGATGCAGATAGGGAAGTCAGCTGGAGGAAAGAGAGCTTTTAAAGTACAAAGTGAAGCCCAAAAGTTGATGTTGGTACCAGTGGTGGTGCTTTCTGAACACACTCCCTTAAGGAACTTGTGCCAAGATCGATATTTTCTGATTTTTTTTTTTTTTTAAAGCAAAAAACAGGAGAACAGAAAAACGTGAAAGTAGTATAAGGCAGAAACCAGCTTTAAAATATGTTTACTTGAGAGGATTTTTTGCTGTGGCTTTATTTGTTTTCATATTGCACTCTGTTCTCAAAAAGCATGGAGCTGACTAAAAGGAATTGTGCTGGGAAGAGAAATGGATCTCAGCAGCCTACTTACTACCTATTGCTCTATCCCATATACTTCATATGCCTCTTTAAATCTGACACCTCTGCAACTTTCTGAACATAAGGGCAAGCTGTGAAGTACAAGGGAAATTAATATATTTATCCTGCACAGAGTGCAACACACTCAAAATATAGAGTTCTTGATCTCTAAATACTTTTCTATCTCCTTCACTGTCTTTTCCACTTACATTTCACTCTACCTTGCATTGCTTTTCTAGCAACACTTTAATTTGGCAGGCAGACAGATGTACCTGTCTCTTTTTAGCAATTTTTAAGTTTCCGAAACAGAGGCAAAATCTTAAAAGAAACGCTACTGGTGAGACTCCTCTGCTCATCAGCCCCACATTTCATTAATTTAAAGATCCTTCAGACTCTCAGGTGACAATAATACATAATTCCCAATGTCCCAGAAGTCGCTCTTCCCTACCACCCCCCAGCTGACAGCAGCCCATAAAGCAGCCCAGCAGTTGGATTACAAAAACACAGGGCACTTTATTGGCCCATAAAACACCCATAAGAGCAGCCATGTGAATGAAGACCCCATTTTGTGGGGCAATAAATATTGCACCAGCACCCAAAAGGCACTGCTATTCCAGGAATTGTGCAAATCACCCTCTGTGGTCCATGACAAAATGTCTCAGGCCGTGGCCAGAAGGACCTGAACCTCCACAGGGAGAACAACAATTAAAATGCGCCACCGGTCGTCCAAAAAATTAGACTTCGAAGAGATACTGCCCTAATAAGAAAGGGGTACAAACACATAATAAAAGGATAAACAAACAGAATAAAAGACCTGAGGAAGTCCATTATAAATCAACAGGCTCTGAGCTTTGTTTCAGGCAAGGCAAGACTCTCTGCTGGCAGAAGGCAGTGGATGAAGCACATAATGAACTCAGATAGAGCAACTCTCTGTTTACAGGGAGGGCCAAGGGAAATTTCCAAACGTTCCAATCCATTCAAATGTGAAAACTGTAAGCCCTGTTATCAGAAACCTCTGCTGCTGATAGCAAATTTGTTCTCCAAGGGGAAAATGGATTCAGCTTAAGAACCACTGTTCAGGGGCCAATGCAGGTACTTGAAAGAAAATTACCTGATGAAAGATCAATAATGTTTCTCCTCTCCCTGAATCGAGGTGTCTGTGCAGAATAAAAAATTCCAGGGACTGATTCTCTCCCACCTTGCTAAGCCATTGTAAATGTAACTAAGCAAGGATATTACATATTTAGGATCATGTGAAAATCACATTCCATTTGTGCAGGCACCCAAAAGGGAAAGAAAATATTGAAAGCCACACTCAGTGCATCACAAAAGCAGACAGAGCAGCACAAACATGTTTCCTTGAAGTCTTAGAGCTTAAAAACAGGCTTTCCTACAAAATGGTAAATATGCTAAGTTTATGCAACAGCTGCCAAAAAGTTGTGCACATGGATCCAGCTGACAGGTTCCTTAAATGAATCCAGCAGCAATATCCATTAAAGGCCCAGTGCACCACAGGAGAGATGTTACTGAGGCATGTGACTGACCTTTCCTTTTAAAATAAAAGGATTTTACATCAAAACAGGGTCAGGCTGAAATGCAAGAAGCTAAGGAGAGTAATCCTAAATATATATATATTGGTTTTTTCTTTTCTTTCTCAAACAGACAGAAGAGTTTGTTCAGGTGAAAATGGACTTCTGGAGCACAATGAAAATCTGGAGAACTTCAGACACATGAGACCTTGGGTAAACGGTGATGGCTTAGCTATTATGGAGCAGAAAGAGATTTTTCCCTCCCACTTGTTTGTCAGCTCACTCAAATCTATCAGTTGGTTTGTGTAGTGCTAGAAGTAGGAGGCAAATGTCAACTCCAAACTGCTGGACTGCTTTTCAGGGATCTGTATTCACAATGCCACTGCTGTCTAAATAAAACCCATTGAAACTAAAAGTTGAGGATAATCCATTAGATGTGGGTTCCTGCCCTTGGGTCACAACAACCCCATGAAGTGTTACATACCTGGGACAAAGTGGCTGGAAAAGGACCTGGGGGTGCAAAACATGAGCCAGTGTGTGCCCAGGTGGGCAAGAAGGCCAAAGGCACCTGGGCTGTATCTGCAATAATGTGGGCAGCAGGACCAGTGCAGGGATTGTCCCTCTGGGCTGGGGAACCAGTGAGACCACACCTCAAATCCTGGGTTCATTTTTGGGTCCCTCACGACAAGAAAGACATTGAAGGGCCAGAGCGTGTCCAGAGAAGGGCAACAGAGCTGATGAGTTGAGGGAACCAAGGGTGCTCAGCCTGGAGAAAAGGAGGCTCGGGGAGCACCTTTTCACTCTCTACAACTCCCTGAAAGGAGGGTGTAGCCAGGTGGGTGTTGGTCTCTTCTTGTAAGTAACAAGTGACAGGAGCAGAGGAAATGGTCTCAAGTTGCACCAGGGCAGGTTTAGGTTGGATATTGGGAAAAAATTCTTCACTGAAAAATATGACAAGCATCAAAAGAGTGTGCCCAGGGCAGTGGAGTCACCATCCCTGGAGGGATTTAAAAGACATGTAGATGTGGCATTTGGGGATGTGGTTGAGTGGTGGACCTGGCAATGTTGGGTTAATAATTGGACCAGATGATCTTAGAGGTCTTTTCTAACCTTAATGATTCTATGATTCTAAATAATTTTACTATTCTGTGATTAGAAAACAGACTCTCCCTTCCCGAGAAAGAAACATCTCCTGTCCTTGCACTTTTAATTCTGGACTGGCTATAAGACTGTACTGCCCTTCATTAAGTCCCTTGGCTTTTGGGGACTGAACACCTCTGATATACCGGATTTTGGGTCATTTTGACGTTATCCCAAATGGACTTTATTACTATCCTTAACTCTTTAACTGAGAGCTAATCAGCCAGATTTCCCAAACTAGTTCTTGGGTCTATTTTCAGGTCTCTTCCCAATTGTACAAAACCCAAATGCCAGATGAGATCCAGGTTCATAACTCCCAGTGCATGTGACATCCAAGCCATCAATCTAATCACCTACAATCCAGGACTTTATCACCCTGTAGGTACCAAAACACAGAGTGTGGCCCTCTATTTACTTAAAGGTCTGTAGGAATTTAGTGTCTGTTCCTTCCATGGTTTAGAAATACCTGTTGAAAGGAGACAGGCAGACTTCCTGCTCTTGAAGCTCTCTTACTTTCCAGGTTGATGGGTTCCTGCATAGAGAATCCCACAAAACAGTTCTGCTGCTGCCCACAAGTTGTACCATGTCCTCTGGCTGGAGCATCCACCTGGATCCATTCCCCTTATCCCAAAATTGTTGGGAAGATGTGAAGATAAGCCAGCTGAAGGCATGAAGTCAGCAAGGGTAAGTTCTAAGACATTAATGAACTCCAAAGCCTTCCTTAACTGAGGTCTAGTGTCACACGAGGCTCTCAGAAGCCTGCTCAGAGTTGGCCTTGATCTTGAGCGAGGGCTTGGACCAGATGACATCAGAAAACCATTCCAAACAACACCATTTGTGATGTGTTGAGCCCTGATCAGATCACTGGAATGATGTTTTTCCCCGAAGTTATCACCCTTTTCCTAACCACTTCATTCCAAGGGTAACTGAGGGTTATCTCTGGTCAAAAGACAGAGTTTACCAAAAAGTTTGGAAAGCCCTGAAGCAATCATGCAATTTAAATAAAATTAAATATATAATTAAAATAAATAAATAAATAAATAAATCTTTGCTTCCTAATTATCTACTTTCCTGTATTAATCATTAAAAACAAAAATAAAAAAATCTGTCATTTCTTGATGCAACATGAAAGAGAACTGATGGTATTTTTAGCTGCATTGACAAACAGAAATATCCTGTCCATACATTCCATCCCATTAGACTAACATTTAGCTGGGTACTTTGTGGTTGTAGGCTCCTCTAAACAACTTGACCAGACAATGGGATCAGGCTTTGTTAGCCCAAGTCTTTCTGCCCATCTCCCAGCACTAAAGGCAGCCTCTGGTGGGCCCAAAACCAGCTGCAGCCATTCACAACCCTGCCTGTTCACTGTCACAGTCTCAGCTTCACCTCAGCCTATTACACCCTTGGTGAGATGTGATTTTCTGCTGTAGATGTGCCTCATAATCTCGTCACCCAGACGGGTCCTTGTCACGTGCTTCCCACCCAGCTGCAGACAGGGTGCAGGATGATTCTGGGTCTCCTCTTCCTCTTCCCTCCAGCTACGAGGACACTTTTCCTTTGGAGAGGGCACTTTGCCAACAGCTCAAAGGAGCCTCATGCAACCAGTGTCATCATCCCTTGGGTGGATGTGCCTCTCTGACACAACATCTCTGTCACACTGGCAGGATCTTGGTTTTAGTTCTAAAACACTTTCCTTACCAAACAGACTTATAGAAAAGGACCCTTCTACTATCTTGTATAGGAGATAAAAAAAATTCTATCGGTGCAAGATCTCATCTGCTCTAAAAATATTGCCTAAAAGGAACTTGCTGAATCAGCTGTATTCATTTGATTACTCCATACCAATCTCTTACATTAATATATTAATTTAATGCCACTTTGGAAGTGAAGTGTGCCTTATTATTTTTATTATTTTGGAGTTTGGAAGATGTCAGAGATAACTAACAAAGAAAGGTCTTTGGGACTGTATCCCTGAGAACAGAAAATAAAACCAGCAATCTACAGCAGCAGCTTTTGAACAATGACATGAAATCAACTTTTCAAATGCTTGGATGTGCAGCAGGGAACCTGATGGGGGAGTAGGGACTTTTTTCCTAAGGGAGAGAAAAATACTGGGGAAATATTTCTCTTTCCTTCTCTGCCTCCCTTCCCTGGAGAGCTGCCTTTTAACACTCTCAGTGTTGGGGTTGTAGCTCCCCAAATGCAAAGAGGATGACAAACAGCAGGTGAAATTATTTGAAAAAGAAAAAAGATCAATTAATCTAGAAGTTGAACCACCTTCTTTTTCTCATAGATCAAAATAAAATCAATATTTAAAACAGACAATCCAGTAATTTACCAACTCCCCTGTTAACATGAAAGGCAGAATGTCTTCAGCTCCCCTTGGCTCATGGTTCCAGCTCCATTACTTGGCACAGCAAGCTGAGACTTGCCCAAATTTTCATCTATTCAGCATTACACTTTAGTTCAAGCTGCAAAAGTTGCTACCTCTATGTATTTGGGAATTAGCCATTGAGGAACTGTGATACAGTGCTAAGGGAAGTCCATAATTTTATTATTAAATAAGACTTTCTATCACTTCATGTTTCCTGTGTCCTATTGAGAGCCCTGATAGTCATTCAAGTCAAAACAAGTCCTTTATTATTTCCCAACCAGCCTGGTACTGTCCAGGACAGTAAATTAGAGACTATAAAAAGTCTACCAGAGTTTAGACAATATCCTTTGTTAGAAGAGCCCAACAGCTCAGTAACAGCTCTTGTGGTCTCTTGAGAAAATCTGTTTGCAGATGGGATGGTTGGAGGAAATTCAAGGTATTTCAGTTAATTGCTAAAAACTCAGAGCATCTGAGAGTTCCTATGAAGCCACGCAGATGTTAAGTATTAATATTAAAAAAGTAATAAAACTGTGGGATCAGGAGAAAGCACTGACCATGACAAAAGCTATTTCATAGATGTTGGCTTTTGCCATGTTCCCTATTCAGCAAAAACAAATTTTTTTTCTTAAAGAAAATAACTTTTCCTTACCTGCCTGACAGGAAATCTAACACTGTGACTGCACTGGCTGATATAAGTATTTCTTCAGATGTTGACTGAAGGAACAAAAACATTTTTTTAAAAGCTTGAGGAAATAACCTTAAAAAGGAGATGTTTTCCTACCCTGCATTTTCTGTTGGTTTTTTATTTTCACAAAGATCAAAAAACTCAGGTCACCAAGGCCTGCTCCCTTCCAGCCAAATATCCAGCTCTCTCACACCAGATGCCCCTTTCAACATTCTTTTATTTTTGTTTTCTATTTCACAACTGACTCCAAGGACAAGTTTTGCTGCTCGCTGACAGCACTGCCCAGGTACACCCTGGTCCTGCAGAGAGCACAGCCTTTGCTTTTCCTTTTCTAGTACTATTTTAAAAAATGTATTAATGAGCCAGGTTACTTCTGGTTTAACATGCTGGCTTCTTCTCTGCTTCATTTCTGCCTTCCTGTTAGACTCAGAATTAATTTATGCTTCTTTTCTCTTCTTTTGTGTAACTTGTCTATTGGGATTGGAGGTTCTTGGGAGCATCATCCAGTCCAACAAAATGATGCTCTCATTTGGGCTCTCGCTGCTCTACAAATACTAACAAACAATATTGAAATCTCATTTTAGGACCAAGATGTAATTGGGTCTGAACTTACCTCCGGTCCTACACTGATGTAATTCCATTACCTGTAATGGAATTACTCTTGATTTGCACTGGTGTCTTGAACTGAACTTTTGCTTTTCAGGATTTATGTATCTTGTTTTCCTACCACTTAAACAAGAAGCCAGACAAAGTCATTTCCACCTCATTTTTTTTCCTCCTCAATAAATTCAAGCATTATTATAGTTTATCTCTGTGACCTCCACTTGCTCTTGTACATCATCCATCTAATTATTCACGGCTCCTGCAGGACATTGCATTCCAGTATCTTCTATTTATAACCCAAGATGTCTGAGAACAAAAGGGGACAGGGTTCTTCAGGATATGCCTTTCTGGCCTTGTTACAATTTCTCTTCCTTGTTTCCAGGTGCTCTCTGCCCACAGCCTCTCCTTTACCCTCCTGAAATTTGTGTTCTATCCTTTAATTACAGCTTCCCATGACCCACCCTGTGACTGTTAAAAAGAAGTTCCAAAGAGGCACTGCAGAAAATTTGAGGCTTAGCAGAAACATAAAGAGACATTTTACACGATTCAATTTTTGGTTGAGAAAATTTATGGAAACCATAACTGGTGATGTGGTTGGTGATCAGAAAGTAAGAGGTGGGGGACAGGCTTCCAGTTCATCATCAAAAATATTATCTAACCCACACTCTGTAAATTATACTAAATTATTTAGCAGTATAGTTGTGGATTAGTGTTGTAAATTAAAAAGAAAGGGGAGTGATAAAATAAAGGACTGAATATACCTGGATACAGTCACCAAATGGGAATAATCCAATCAAATACAGGCAGTTATATGTCTTGGCTGACTAAAGAGCATTTTTGTGTGACCAGCTCAGTGAAAACAGCTCTGCTGACACATGTGAATCCCTCTTGGTAGGAGAGGGGACCTGCTCACCTCCTGCCCCCGCCCATCTTCCCAGGCCTGGAGCATTTCCTCTTGTTCTGTGAACATCTCCTCAGAAAAGAGCAGTTCAAAAGCTTTTCAGAGACCTGCTCAACCTCTCTTTCATTTCACAGGTGGAGTCAAATGTAGCACCAAAGCCTCAGTGACTGGTGTCCCCAGTTAAGCAACTCAAGGATCTTTGCTAATTGTACTTTTTTCCTTATATTTTTCTGGCATTGACTTCTGACCTTCTCTTCTTTTCACTCTTTCCCTGATTGATTTAAGACCTGCTACTTTACCCCCTTGCAGGGGCTTATACTCTGTAATCAACTCACTTCTCAGCCTTATTTCTGAAAAACAAAACAGACTGTGCTACAAGGTTCACTGAGAAACACTTCTCTTTTTTTTTAAATAGATCTTGATTATGTCTTGTCTTTCCTTAGGATCTTTTTTTTATAGTTGTACCACGATCTTTTAAAATTGTGAACACTGAAAATATTCCCTCATGTCCTGCTGCATAATTCCTTAGTTATACAGAGTGACACAAAAAAATCATCTTCCTTCTCCAAGCTCACTAGTTAAATTTTCATACACCCAGGAATGCCATTCCTGGGAAATCCTGCTGAGTTCATCAGGTCAGTGCTTTGCAACCTGCAGCCCTGTTTTAAAAAAATGGTTCATATCACTTTCTGTTTGCAATAACTTTGTGCTTGGCTGTTCAGAAACGTTCTGCCAGGCAGGACTCAGCCTGTACACCACGTGCAGCTCCTCCGGCCCCCTCAGCAACTTCCCTGATCTTTGTGCCAGCTCTGAATTTTAGTGGAAATATTTTCACAGCCACTTAGCACTGACAAGTGAAATCACTTATGAGGATCAGGCATGATGGCAAACACAGAGAAAACCCATTAGGAATGCTCAGTTTTGATTCCAGTTAACTTTGCAGAGCTGTCACAGTCCTTATCCTGCCTTTCAAATCCAGCAGATGATAGAGGAAAACTCCTCTTAGGTGTGTCCATGTGTACTGGGAGAAGAGGCAGAGAGCTTTGGGAAATACAAATGCTTTTGACAAGGGAGTGTTAGCTCCTCATGAGAGTGAGACCTGGGCATTTATCCTTCTCCCTTGAGTATCCTCTTCCTTTAAAAGGAAAGCAGGTTGTATAAGCCACAAGAGACACAGTACATGCAGCCAGATCTCATCCTGGACAACTATCCTGTGTGATAGATATATATACATATATAAGCAGCCTTTGACACTGATTCCCACAGCATTCTCCCGGAGAAATTGGCTGCTCATGGCTTGGATGGGTGAACTGTTCACTGGGTAAAAAACTGGCTGGATGGGCGAGCCCGGAGAGTGGTGGGAATAGGAGTTAAATCCAGTTGGCAGCCAGCGACAAGTGGGTTCCCCCTGGGCTCAGTCCTGGCGCCAGTCCTGTTTAATATCTTTATCAATGGCCTGTTGAGAGGATTGAGGGCACCCCCAGTCAGTTTGCAGATCCCACCAAGCTGGGTGGGAGTGTTGATCTGCTGGAGGGCATGAAGGCTCTGCAGAGGGATCAGGACAGACTGGATCCATGGGTTGAGGCCAGTTATGTGAGGTTCAACAAGGTTCAATGCCAGGTCCTACCCTTTGGTCACAACAGCCCCCTGAAGCACCACAGGCTGGGGCAGAGTGACTGGAAATTGGCCCAGTGGAAAAGGACCTGGGGGTGCTGGTGACAGCAGCTGAACACGAGCCAGGCTGTGCCCAGGTGGGCAAGAAGGCCTATGGCACCTGGGCTGTGTCAGCAATAATGTGGCCACCAGGACCAGGGCAGTGATTGTCCCTCTGGGCTGGCACTGGTAAGGCCACACCTTGAATCCTGGGATCAGTTTTGGGTCCCTCATGACAAGAAAGACATTGAGGGGCTGGAGTGTGTCCAGGGAAGGGCAACAGAGCTGGGGAAGGGTCTGCAGTTCAAATCTGATGAGGAGCAGCTGAGGGAGCTGGAGAGGCTCAGCCTGGAAAAAAGGAGGCTCAGGGGAGACCTCATTCTCTACAACTCCCTGGCAGGAAGTTGTAGCCAAGTGTGGGTCAGTCTCTTCTCCCAGGTAACAAGCGACAGGATGAGAGGAAATGGCCTCCAGCTGCAGGAGGGGAGGTTTAAATTGGATATTATCAACAATTTCTTTACCAGAAGAGTTGCCAAGCATTGGAAAAAGCTGCACAGGACAGCACAGGACTCACCATCCCTTCAGGTATTCAAAATACATGAAGATGTATTTTGAAGATGCACCTGGAGACATGATTTAGCTGTGAACGTGGCGGTGCTGGGTTAATGGTTGGACTCGATGATCTCAAAGCTCTTTTCCTTATCTAAACAATTCTGTGATTCTCTGATTCTATCACTCTGCACTTGTACAATCCATAACAGATTCCTGTTGTGAGATCTCACCACAAGGGTCAAACGCCCTCACAGCCCCCAAATGACTCTTCCCAGCTGTGTGATTGGCTGAACATCCTTCAGGAGAGCTCGGTTTCACAGAAATCATCTTCTGCCTCCACAGGAGTTGGGGATTTAATACCTTGCTAGTCCATCTTTACCTGCAGCAGGCAGTGAGGAGGCACATATGGCACTTTGTCCCCTCTGCAGACAGGGATCATTCCTGGGACTAATGAGGTAAGTGCAAGTGTCTGCTGTTGGCAGCAACAGGACATGAGAAAACAACACATCTTGTTGTGCACAGCACACTGTTAAAAACTCTGTTATTATGGGCTATCAGACCAACCCACAGATGCACCTTAATTAGAGGAATTTAAGA
The DNA here is from genome assembly GCF_025592945.1 of Manacus candei. Classification (NCBI taxonomy): domain Eukaryota; kingdom Metazoa; phylum Chordata; class Aves; order Passeriformes; family Pipridae; genus Manacus; species Manacus candei. Next base: position 282,504 of record NW_026138236.1, on the reverse strand, counting down.
GTCTTAATTAACGTCACTCAAAACCTTAGATATTAAAATCCATTTGCAGAACAGCAAGGGTGAAAATCCTGCATTTATTCCATTTTTTTTGCTAAATGTTTCTGAGTTCAACTTCCTATTAGCTGAGAGCATCAATCCTTGCCAGCTTTGCTCTGCTTCTTCACCGACCTCAGCCAAAATTGGAGTGATCTGCCAAAAAAAGACCTTTGATGTCCATGCTACCCTGGATTTTGCAGGAAGAAGTTTTCCTTATTCTTATTGAAAAGGAATTGTTTTAAAAGCTGGGATGTTGCTGATGCAATTCTGTTTCTTTAGAAAAAAAATGCACAAAGACCTGCTCCTCAAGTTCAACAAAATGAGGAAAAAAAAAGAAAAGAAAAAAAAAAAGAAAAGAAAAAAAAAAGAAATCACTCGGTTTCTTTATCATCTGCATAATGGAGCTTAACTGTTCCTTGTGGTTATCCAGAGGAAAAGGCAGTCAGCTTTGGGAGAGGGAGGTTATCACAGAGCACTTACACTTGTGGGACCCACCCATATATTTCTAAATATATTTCTAAATACTTCAGAAAATAAAATTACCTCTGAAACCTTTGTTGGCTTTTTGTTGCTGCAATTACTGACTGCAGAACTAAAGGTGCTGCTAATGCTGGGGTAAGGTGTGATTCCACTTCTGATTGACTTCACATTTCTGCTTTGCCTTGTTTTATTTTTTTCCCCCTAATATTCTCCCTTATGCAAGACCTTGAGTATTTATTTTGACAGCTTACATTATTCAGCAAGCAATTAAACTTTCAAATGTATTGTGTTCTCATAGCTTAAAATAGCTTTGGCAACATCAGTAGGGTTTCTCAATCCCCCACACAATGAAGATAAAGAACATCTCTGTTGAATTTTTTTTTCCAGATTGCCTTTTTTAAGCAAATACAGTATTTCAGAGAGTCTTCGTGTTTTGACGTCTTTACACAAACCAATCAAATACTACCTGTGGAAATTCCCAAAAAGTTAAAAAGGCAACAGGCAAACAGAATGTGATACAAGATAATGGAAGGAAACACATGGAGTGTGAGGAACAAACTAGACTGATCAATTCTGTAGGTCCCTCTTGTTTGTGACCCTACCTGTCCCCTGAATTCTGTTACAAGACAGAATTAAACTAATTGTGTTGTGTGATGAAGGGAAACAACATTAAAAGCATTTTCCTTTGCCAGCTTCAACTGCAGAAAGGTCACAGAAGACACAGGACAGTGATGTCTCCACCTGTCACAGATGGTTGAGAGTGACTGCAAAACAGAGCCCTGTACCTCTTCTGCATTGTCCCCAGTCAATCACAGAATGGCTTGGCTTGGAAAGGACTTAAAAGATCATCTAATTCCATCCCCTGCCACGGGCAGGGACACCTTCCACTAGCCCAGGTTGCTTCAAGCCCCCTCCAGCATGTCCCTGAACACTTCCAGAGATGAGGCAGCCACAGCTTCTCTGGGCAACCTGGGCCAGGGCCTCGCCACCCTCACAGGGAAGAATTTCTTCCTGATATCCCATCTAACCCTGCCCTCTCTCAATGTGAAGCCATTCCCCCATGTCCTGTCACTCCAGGCCCTTGTCCCAAGTTCCTCTCCAGCTCTCCTGGAGCCCCTTTAGGCACTGGAAGGGGCTCTCAGGTCTCCCTGGAGCCTTTTCTTCTCCATGTGAACACGCCTGGCTCCCCCAGCCAATCTCCAGAGCAGAGGTGCTCCAGCCCTCGGAGCATCTTTGTGGCCCTTCTCTTGACTTGTTCCAACAGGTCATCACCTTCCTTGCCTTGAGGCCCCCAAACCCCAAAGAAATCCTTTCAAGAACACAAGGAAATATAAGCTACCAATCCTCAGAACCTTGCAGTTTCTCCACATTCCCAAATACAACTCCAGTGCTGTTTTCCTGCTTTTACGGTTTCCCTAAACCTCCACGTTTTGCTGGCTAAAAAACAAGCTTTTGTGTCATCTACTCTTCCTTTTCTTTGGCTGGCAGTCACCTCCCACGTCAGCACCACCTCTGCTCAGGGCTGGGGCCGGGGGTAGGGATGCAAGGGAGTGCTGATGTTCCTGACCTACTGATCCACAGGGAGAGCCTTTAGGTAGCGATTTGCTGCTCAATTCCAGGAAAACGTTGAGGCGACTAATTTGCTTCTCCCATTCAGACAGCGCTTAAGGAGAGCTGGGATGGCTTTTAGACAATTCCTGCTGGCTTTGGAGCAGGATGGAAAGCATCAGGAAAGGTGTTATACCAGAGGGGAGGGGAGGGGAGGGGAAGGGAGGGGAGGGAAGGGAGGAGAGGAGAGGGTCGGAGAGGAGAGGAGAGGGCCGGAGAGGGTAGGAGAGGAGAGGAGAGGGTCGGAGAGGAGAGGAGAGGAGAGGAGAGGGTCGGAGAGGAGAGGAGAGGAGAGGAGAGGAGAGGAGAGGAGAGGAGAGGAGAGGAGAGGAGAGGAGAGGAGAGGAGAGGAGAGGCTGCATGAGACAGACATGATGCCATCCTATAGTTATTATTTCTTAGACCATTTAACATCTCAGTGCCGTTGGACTGAAGGACTCACACCTGGGAGTTCACTGCAACCCGTCATTACAGTTGTCACCACTCCCTGTAAACACACCTTGGCTGTCTCTGCTCAACAGAACAAAGATCAGCTGCTATTTTTCCCTCTGACTTTTAACATGACACAATCTCCTTTTCTCCCTTTGGTAATCTATGCCCCCCAGTAATTTATTGTCCTCCTCCTCCTCTTGGCTTCAACCACCTAGGCCCAGAGAAGAGAAGGATACAATACTTCAGGTGACAGCCCTACAATCTAAAACCTGCCTTAGATTTTCCATCCTTTAAGTTACATTTTCAAATGAAGGGATGTATTTGCAGAGCAGCCTGCGAGTTTCCCAATGGGATATCCTGAAGTCCCAGGACCTAACCTGGAATCACAACAGTCCTAACCTGGAATCACAGCAGTCCAACTACCTGCAGAAAAAGGAGGGTTTCATTCTAAAACACCCTGGACAATCTCCCCCCCTTCTCAAGGTAACAAATAGTAAATTGCTGGGGTTGTGCTGATCTGAGAACATGTGGAAGACACCTTTAGGCAAAAGAAACCTTTTTTATCAAAACAAGTTGTAGAGCTGGAAGAAGCTTTAGGCCTACAAGACAGTTCCTGTACATCTAAAGAAAACTTATCTATTTTTACAACTCTAACACTTGGTCTAATAAAAGATGCCAATTCTTAACACTCAGTCTGAGCTAGATCAGGCCTTGCTGAACAGCACAGTAATGAAACATCCATTTTACAAGGCAAAGCCTAGGCCTGGCCTGCTGACACAGTCCTCCTCCTCCTCACTTTATGACCCCATGCATAAAGTCCTGCTTTTCTGACTTGCTCTGTAAATCCAGCGTTAAGGCTGCTCACACACACACCGCACCACAACTGTTCTTTTCCTTTCCATTAATACAAGAAAATTAATGTAAAAAGAAAAGCCACCTCCAATTTGAGGCTCGGCAGAGGAAACTCATTTGAAGAACTGGCAGGTCCCCCTCACTGCCTTGTCCCCTGTCCAGTCTGTGGAGGAGGTGCTGAGGTGAGGAGATGGATGCCAACACAACTCAGCTGTGCATGAAGGGGAGGAAGGGGCAGAGCGTGCTGAGGACCTCAAATTTGGTCTCTGAGAGGTGGCCACAAAAGGTCACAAAAACCTTGGCATTTTGGATGAGCCACGGAGTTTGTGTCCACCCAGGCTGGCATGTCACAACCTTGGAGGGAGTGGAAGATGGTGAGAGATGTATCGAGGGAGCATGGAACTGTCTGGTTGCTCGGGCAGGAAAGGTTGGTTGCTTTAGCCCTGCTGATTTTATTTTGCTGTATTCAGCACTCTGAACACATTAAATCCTCAGCACAAACAAGCTTTACTCCCCCAAGAGCTTCATTGAGCCCACAGGGCTTATTTCAGGTGAAACCCAACATTCAGGGCTTGGCAGAGCCAGCAGTCAGCTTGTGGCTTGCTCGTGGTGTGTTTGAGATGAGCCCAGATCTCACAGGGCTGCACCCCTGGGGAAATAACACCTGAGGTTACAAGTCAAATATAAAGGTTTAACAGGCTTCAATTTGTTTTTACTCTTTTGTGTATCTTGTGTAAGACAAAGTGACAGTTTGGCCATGAGTGGCACAATGAGGGGGTTCACTGATGGACTCTGGTGAAGGCTCCTCTGGGAAGTGGGGTGAGTTTGTGATTTCCAGCCCTAATCCCTGATGGTCCAGCTTGGATTGTGCAAGAAAATGGCCTTGTGTTTTCCACCAGCCTCTTCTCTTGAAAATAACACCAGGAAAAATATTAAAGGTTAGTCTTGATGATCTAAAGATTGGACTCAATGAACTTTTCTAGGTCTTTTCCAAATTAAATGATTCCTTGATTCTCTGATTCCCATGGCTGCAGCTGGCTGGTAGCAGTCTGCGATTTTATAAGAGACATTTCTTTATGGAAAAAGCCACAGTGCAACCCTAACTGGGTTGCAGAAGTGTCCCTTTTCCCTCCTCTTCCGAGATCAGCACCATCCTATTTGTCTTCTGTGAATACTCACAGGGCTCTCAGCCTGGCACTGCATTAGCTCACACTGTGCTTTGAAGTAGCCCCTGGGGAGAAAAAGCCTTCTCCTCCCATATCCCTCAAAAACTTGATAATGGAGCTCAGTCTCCACAAACCCTTTTGTATTCCAATGATTGATCCCCACCCAGACTGTCCCCACACGAGTAATGAGCCACAAGCATTAGCCCAGTGTTCATGACAGAGAAAGTTTAATTAACAAATTATATTTTTATATGAAATTTAGGATTCAGTGTGTGCAGATGATTATACAAAGTTTGAATACCACCCTGCCAGGCAGAGAAAGACAAAATGTTTTAACTCTCATTAGTTCAATAATTTCCTAATAGTTTAGTTCAGTGCCAGGACAATCAAAAGTGTCAGGGGAGGACACTGAAAGGTCCTTTGAGGTAAAACAAGAATTGGAATTGGAAAAAGCATCAAAAAATGAAGGAAACTCCAGAAGACTCCCAGAAGGTAAAGAGAAAACCTACCAAAAACCTCTCCAAACAAGCATCAGCTGGTGGTGACAGCAGGGAGGCCATGAACAGCCTCTACTTTTCCTTCTCTGGGAAGGTTTTTTGGGAGAAGCAAGGGAGTCAGATGCTGACTTAAAACAGGCTGAATGAGAAGCTATGGGACAGACAGAGCAGTCTTTGATTGAAAATCTTGCTGTTTCTGAAAGCAAAGGCTAAAAACCAGTGTGGGAAGGTGGGACAAAACACAACAAAGCTGAATTCACAAGAGGGGGAGGATAAACCAGATTAAATCTGTATTACTGAGATCTGCACATGATCAGTATAATCCCTTGGGCAAGAAAATATTTTATTAAGGTGGCCTCATCAAATTCTGTGTGACAGTGTTTCTCTGCAACATAGTTGTCCACATGTCTGGGCAAAAGAAATAAGACTTTGGAAAATACCAGTATTTTTTATTTTATCTTAGAAACATGGATTAATTTAGGTTGGATGGGACATTTGATTAGGCTCAATGGGGCTGGTTGTTAAACTACAAGTAATTATTGAATCTCCTGGTGCAACAAACTTGTGAAGACCTGGTTTTCATGCAGGGAAATCAGCACACAGCATCCATCTCCTGGTCTCCTCTCCCTCCCCACTTCCTTTCTCCCTTTGCCTTCAAAACTCCTCGTAGTCACATAGTTTCAATGACCTAAATAGAACACAGATAAGTCAAGCTTAAGCTCAGCTTTATAACCCCAAGTATACACCAAGGTTTATATCTCATCTTTCAGAATCACTGTACCAGACTGAGGCCATATCTAGACCCAGCTGATACAGACCAAAGAGAACAGGCAGCATGAAGGGAATCTTTGTATGGAAAAATGACAGAACTTGTATTTTATGTTTCCCTTTCATATTATTTTTTAGTGGGAGTAAATTGAAATTTATCAGGCATGACAAAATAGTGAGCACTGCCTACACCCCAAACTGAAAAAGAAACATAAACCAAGTGCTAATTAAACTATGCAAGTCCTCAATGCTTTTTCTCCAGTGCACATCCTTCTTTTTGTTCAAGGACACACACATGTGCCAATGTTATTTACACCCACTTGAAGAAGAAGAGTTTTTGGTTCTGGAAGCTATGGAAGACTTTTTGTTGCTTGTGCTATGTGTTGAAACACTGAATAACAAGTATCATTTGTTGCTTGCCCTCAGATTTACTGAATACCCCTGGAAAAGAGGGGCTACACTCCAAATGTGTCAACAGGATTATGCCTTTTTAGAACTATAATGCTTGGTCCTCACAACCTTTTGTAATTAGGGGCATATTGGTCAGTCAGAGTCATTCATTCCCTATTTCAAAATTGTTTCCCAAATCTGGAAGGATTGGGCAAAACACAGTGTCATTTATTATACTGACCTTAACTCTTATAACACAGTCTCAAGATTGGTCTCAATCCTGTTTTGTGGGATACTCTGGGTTATTGTAATTCGCCCACTTCCTACAAATCAACAAGTCACATTTTTTCATTAATCACACCAAAATTTGTTGTTTCTCCTTGCCAGTCTGACCAGAAAAGCAGTCACTAAATTTGATTTTAATGTTATTTAGTAAAAAGCCACAGGGTTTGGCCTGACCTCACAGTGCAGGGTCTCGAGGACTCGACTGAGCTTGTCTTGACCTGAGCTCATCTGAGCTTATTTTAGCTGCAATTACAACTGTCTGGACATTTGCCACTGCCCAGATTTGTTCTAGTTTTGTGTCAGTTTATAGCAATAACAAGCAGCTATTCTGTCTAAGACCTAGATTAAAATGAGGTACGGATGAGTGTAATCACATCTGAGAGTAACAGACATCTTAGTCTGTAAACACAATTCATTGTGGTTCATCAGTGGTCATGAGAGAAGTTCTACCTTGTGATAAAACCAACTTTAGAGAGGCAAAAGAGAACAGAAAACCTGAATAACTGGGAACCAACAAACCAAAAGTACCAGCAATAACAATTTTAACTGTATTATTAATGAACCTTTCTGTAGTAATTAGATAACTTGGACAACCAGACTGTGAAAACATTCAGTGGAATAACAATAAAACCACTATTTCACATAAATAATGTGCTCTCTTTTGCCCAAAAAGATTTGGGGAATAATGGACAGCCCCATGGTCTTGCAAGGTTGGGGTGCCTGGAAGATGCCAGGGACACATTTCCATGTGAATCGATGAGCTCAGTGTGCTTTGTTGGATCCCTCAGTCCCCAGACACTGCTCAAGTGCTGACCTGAGAGACACAGCCCTGTTTGGAAAGTGAAATAGTGATTCTGACAGTGACTAAAATACCTCCCAGCAATCTTTCTCATCCTTATTACTAATACAACTGCTCCTAGCACAGCTGCTGCCCCAGTGAAGTAAACACTGGAGGAGTTTTACAAACCTTATTTTGCTATTCAAAGGACTGCTGACTAAAACCGTAATAAATACCAGGAGCTCGGACATCACTGCAATGGAGGCAGGATAGAGATAAATTCAGGAGTGTGCCAAACCCAAATGCTCAGGCCACGATGAAATATTTTAGGCTTGGAATTTCACTGGTAATATTTTCCCCAGAAATACTGGCTTTAGGCAAGAACTCAAGTCAAAGACCAAATTTAAGCCCAGCTACTTCACCAGTGTGAAGGCTAGACCAGATTAGTTTTTATAGAACATTTTCTGCATGCTATTATATAATTTGTTTTGTTTCTTCGTTTTTTGTTTGAATGTAAATTTTCACAACAATTTACACAAACAAATTTGAAAACAACAGAGCTTTTTATCTGAGGAATAGAAGAGACCCAGGATGGGGCACGGACATCCTGGAGGGACTGCAGCCATTTGCACATTTTCAAACCAGTCAGGTTATTAATCAAAGCAAACATATTAATAAATCCCCCAAATAAATAAGCAAATAAATGATGGTGGGACTTTTTTAGTGTGTTTAAATCAGGCAGCCCCTAATTACCACATTAAGGAGAGTTTTACACCCAGGAAAGGCAGTAACTCCTCTGTCAGAGGACAAAGGACAAATGTGGAGATTAGGAATGAGCAGAGGGCGGGACAACAGGTTTCATATACCCATTTTTACCCAAGCATTCCAGTTTTCCTCTTATAGAGGTGCTCGGAAACTGGATGGTAAAAATAACACGGACTATTCTACCTACATCTTCAAAAAGAGAGATGCCAACATCATCTAAAAGCATAAAGCCTCAATCAGTGTCAGGTGCTTTTTCGGGGCATGGAGGTGGTCAGGGCTCCTCTGTTTCTCCCCCTGAAAACTCCAGAGCAAGAAGGAAAGTGGTGACACACCAAATTATTCATTCTGCACTGCAGCAATTTAAAGGCATTGCAACAAATTGTTTAATAATAAAATAACGATGGATTATACACAAACAAAACATTTTTTTTCTTAACACCACGTCCTGAATAAAATAGGGATTGGGATGGTCATGAGGCCAGACTTCAGGTTTTATGGCTAAACAAAGCATTGTATAAATGTTTTGTTCCTGTTTGTCCTTATTCTCACCAATGTGGATTTCAGAAGTCAGAGTTAAATGTTCCACAATACATAGCTCAGACTCTGCAGCCATGTGTTAACAGCAAAAAAACTAAAGAGGAGAAAATGATTAAGAGGGGATTACAAATAATCTGTTCATTGTTGTTTCCCATATTGAGTAATCACAGCTGTGACAAGTAAATTGGATTAAAAATTACTCCAGTCCTTGAAAACCCCCAAAAAACAAACCCAGAACATAATCCTGACCCACAACTGAAGGAAAATACAACTCATTACAAACAGTGAGCATTATTCCCAAGCCCTCAGACATTTATATACCAAGCAGCACCTCTTTAAATACTGAAAAAACTTACTTATGTACACAAATGGCTGCACATAAACCTCAGACAAGCCCCAGGTGAATTGACACCTACTTACACCTGTGAGCTTTGCTTGGATCTTAAAACTTCAGTTAAGTGAATCTTTTAGAAAACCACTCACCAGTGGTCATAGGGAACTAGGGTATCCATGAAATCAGCATTTAATTCAGAAGTTCATAATATGTGATTATATTAGATCACAGAAGGTTAGAAAAGACCTTTAAGATCACCAAGTCCAACCATTAACCAGTACCACCACCATATTCACCATTAAACCACGTCCCCACGTGCCACATCCACACATTTTTTAAACATTTCCAAGGATGGCGACGCCACCACTTCCCTGGGGAGTCTGTTTCAATTGTTGACAATCCCTTCTATGAAAATTTTTCCTAATATCCACTCTAAACCTCCCCTGGTGCAACTTGAGGCCATTTCATCTCATCCTGTCACTTTTTACCTCGAAAAAGAGACCAACCCCCACCTCACTAAACCCTCTTTTCAGATAGTTGTAGGGAGCAATAAGGTCTTCCCTGAACCTCATTTCCTCCAGGCTAAACTTCCCCAGCTCCTTCACCTTCTCATAAGACCAAATCTTTGAGCCAGAAAAATATTTAAGAAGAGTGGGCAAGAAAATACAGCAAATTCACAAGTACAATAAATAACAAATCACAGGATACAAGTGATAGGACAGGTAGATCAGAGCATAGATGTGCTACTGCATCCACCAAGGTGGAAGGCATTGGGCTATAAAATCCATGCAGTCATATTTCCATGAAGAAAGGGAGTGGTTTTTGAAAAAAAAAACCCAAACATGAATGTTTATGGGTACAAATGAAAGGCTGGAGTCAGCTTTCTGTATTTTATTCCACTTTATTATGTACAGCATTCTTTTGAAGTCAATCCTGTTCTTCATTTCGCCCAGGAATTATTCAGAGCTTGTGTTTTCTAGGCATCTTTGCAATTTTACAATCATCTTACACTGTGCCAAGGGTAGTTTAAAATATAATATGAGGTTCCTTACTTGTGTTATTTATGTTTTCCTGGTTTCTCTGAGCACTGTTTTGTTCTTGCTTAGGCAAACTTTGATTTCAGCTGGAAACTCTGTTCCTCCATGAAAACAGGAGGCAATGGGGAAAACACTGAGCCGTTCACATGCTTGTCATAAATCTCTCCTCTCTCACAATAAACAGTCCATCATGTTCCAGCTCCCCCTCAATGCTGGTGATTTTCCCACTCTACAAATGCCAGATTTAATGCCTCCTTCAGATCCTACTCCCCTCTTTGTGCCTTCATCTGCACCATCATTTATGAATAAAATGCTGCCTGTATCATCATTTATTGAGGTACCACATTTCCTTGATAGGTCCAACAGCTCATCCTAAGGCACTGTGTGTACAGAGAAACCTCAGAGAGGAACATCAGAAACTGTGGACCCTCTCATAGAATGATTTGGGTTGGAAGGGACCTTAAAGATGTTCTAGTTCCAAATCCCTGCCATGGACAGGGATGCCACTCCCTAGACCAGGTTGCTCAGGGCCCCATCCAACCTTGCCTCAAACACCTCCAGGGATGGGGCATCCACAACCCCTCTGGGCAACAGCAGACATGGCCCTGGTCCGTGGGCTCATGGGACACTCAAGGGAAGTTTCCTTTCCAGGGCAATATTCACATATAAGGCACCACAGAGCTCATCATCTTGCCTGCTTATTCTCCTCCTCTCATTTTCTTTTTGCAAGGGGTGAAGAGAGCAAATTGCAAGACCCTAATGCCATTTGGGAATATTGTGGTTCCAGTTGAGCTCCATCTGAGCTCCTGTTCAGGTGTTGATCAACATGAAAAAGCAGATTTGGCCACGACTCAGCAAGGACAGCTCCTGGTGAACTATTCAGAGTATCCTGCGTAGCCCTTTGCACCACGTCTTAATTCTCATGGATTTTTTATTTTAAGTCTGATCAGCACTGAATAATTAGTTAATGCTTTAGAAAATAACAAGAAGTTAGGGCTGAGCCAACAAAGATTGAGTTTGACCAGTCCCTTCCAAAACCTAAGGAAAAGATCAATGTGAACACAGTCCAAGACACAATTCCCCACGAGCAGCAAGCCTCTGAATAATAGAACTACACTCCATGCAGTTACAACAGCAATAAATGACTTTGATCCTTTGGTACTTGTCATTTGCCTTGAGTCCTGCAAAATATGGAGGGAAGAGACTGGAGAGGGAATCCACCAAGGTGCACTTTTCGGGAACACAACCCATCTGCACGGGAATAATCTGCTTTTGCTGAGCAGGCACAGCAACTCATGCATAAACCAGCTCCTCCCAGCCCTCTCCATGTTGCAGCCCCTGCTGAATGCAGAGAGGGAAGCAGGTGCTTATATGGTTTTGTGTATATTGCTTGGATGGGTAGATTGGGAAAATTGCTCGGACCAGTCCAGGGAAAATGTACTTCCTCTGAAAAGGGAATCTGGACAACGGCAGTAAGAGATGCTCTGGGTTTCTAAGAGCTGCACAATCACTCTATGATCTCACAGCTGGACTCAGGGGTGTCTTCACAAGTAAATATAATGTATTTTGCTTTTAGCAGGATATCAGCATCACTGACAAGCATGAGTATCTCTTTTTTTCCTCCTTATCCATCATCTTGCCATTTGACAAGTGTGAGAAGAGCACTGTACACAGTCATTTCATCTCCCAACAACAAAGAAAAAAAAAGAGGGTCAGCAGTCTTGAATGAGAGAAGATCCCAATATTAAAATATTCAATATATAATGAGTTTTACAAATTAGAAATGGAAGAAGAGGTGTGTAACTCTTTGACTATATATCCTTGCTATCCACTTAAAATAATTTCTGTATTTATTAGAACCATAGAATAGTTTGGGTTGGAAGGGACCTTACAGATTATCTCATCCCAAGTGGAAGGGAACCTTCCACTAGACCAGATTGTAATTTTACATCTGATACCTCTGTTGCAGGATGGAGCAGGAGGAAACCTTCTCAGTGGGAGCAGAAAATATTGCAGCAGGATCAGGTACTGTAACTGCTCCATTGGCAACAAAACTGTGTCCCTAAAGCTGCTGAATGGGGCTTTGGGTTAATAAAATTCTCGATCTTTTTTTATTTCATCTCTTTCTGTGCCTCAATTTATGTGTCTGTCTGGCAGACAGACACCCCTCACGCTGACACACAAGACACTTGGAAACACAACACAAGGTGATTATTTTATATAGCTACTAAAATGTTTTATGTATTTCTCTAAGGGTACTGCGCACAGACACACACATATATATACACACCTACATACACAATGTATCTATAGATATATACTTGGGGGAAAAAATACAGTTCAATGCTAAAATAATGCTTGTTGGTTGCACTGCTTGAGCAGAGAGAAAATGAGCCCCGGTGGCTTCATAAAAATTAGGATGAAGCACAGCTGACATTTCCTTGGCTGTGACTAATACGCACTAAACATCCCATATGACGTGTACACCAAGCACTTCCCTCTCAGGCAGTGACCAGGGACCTGGGAGCGTGACTGGGATTCCTGGGTGGCAACATTATAACCCATCTCCCAAATTCTCCCGGCTCAGCACGCAAGGGACCTTAGATCTGGGAGGAGATGTGATCCAAAAGCCCACAGCTGCCTCTAGAGGAAAAATCACAGTGGGAAGAGCTGTGTCATAGGAAATGGGGGGGTTTAGCCATGGATTTTGTGTGGAGTCAGTTGTCAAAGTCGAGATCAGTTCCTGGTATTAAGGTGTCTCACGTGTCAGCCCCCCAACAAAAGAGCTTGGATATGTGAAAACACATGGAATCACAGAAATGCCTGGGTTGGAAGGGACTTTAAAGATCGTCTGGTTCCAACCCCCCTGCCATGAGCAGGGATGGGTCATGGCCTTCCACTATCCCATCTTGCTCAGAGCCCCGTCCAACCTGGACTTAAACACTTCCAGGGATGGGGCAGCCACAGTTTCTCTGGGCAACCTGTTCCAGGGGCTCACCACCCTCACAGGGAAGAATCTCTTCCTAATATATAATCTAAACCTCTTCTCTTTCAGTTGGAAGACATTCCCCCTTCATTCCAGGCTCCTGTCATTCCAGGCTTTTGTAAATAGTCTCTCTCCATCTTTCTTATAGCTCCCTTCAGGTACTTGAAGGCTGCAATCAGGTCACCCCAAAGCCTTCTCTTCTCCAGGCTGAACAATCCTAGTTCTCTCAGACTTTCCTCACAGCAGAGCTGCTTCATCCCTCTGATCATCTTGGTGCCTCCTCTGGATTTGCTCCAACAGCTCCATGTCCTTCCTGTGCTGGGGACCCCAGAGCTGGAGGCAGCTCTGCAGGTGGGGTCTCAGCAGAACAGAGCAGAGGGGCAGTCACCTCCCTCACCTGCTGCCCACACAGCTTTGGATGCAGCCCAGGATACACAACAAATATTGTCCTACATCCTTTGGTTTCTCTCTCCTTCTCTAGCAATGAGTCAGGTGGCATTTCCTACAAGGCAGGACAGGGAAAAGCCATCCCCCTAAGGTCCACCACCTCTACCCAAAACATCCATCCATCCCTTGTTTCCCAAGAAGCAGAATGTGGAGAAGCATCCTGGCTCTTCTCCAGGGCTGTGAGCCTGTTACAGGAACTGTGTTGGGTGGCACGTGCCCTGTCTGACACCCAAAAGCATTTCCATTGCCACTATCCAACTGCTCATCCCAAGAGCATCAGCAGTAAGCCACAATCCATTTGTCCAACATTTTGCTGTATGGACAAAGCCAGGCAGCTCAGGAGGTGCACACACAGCCCACAGCTTTTAGAAGAGTATTTTCCAAGATTTCTTCTTTTCCTTTTTTTGTTTCCTTATGGCCACGTTTTCCATCCCTCATCTTCCTGCCCCATGCAGGAAACCTCCACGGCTCATAAAATGCTCTTGCCATAAAAACAGATGCTTTTTAAATTGTCCATCTCACAATCATAATTGGTTGAATGGAGAGACACATAAAATAGAGGGAGCTTCCCTTGGCTGGTGAGAGAAGAAAAAAACTTCCTCTACCAGCCTGAGAAATGTAGTAATTTAGGTGAATCCACTTAAAATTCACTTTTCAATGCTATAATTAGCATGGTCTGGTCCTGTCATGCAGTAACCTTTACCCTGTGGCCCTGCTTTCTCTTTTTATGGCTTGTTAGCAGTGTGGTCACTCAGGTAGAGCCAAGGAAAAGAGATACATATGGAGCTATGAGATGGCAAAGTGCCCTTTGCTGGGTAAAATGCATCGACTCATCTACTTAAAACTAACATTTCTTACCCTATTCCAATCAAATCTATGCAGGAAAAAAAAGGTTATTCTGGTTTTTTGGTCATTTGTTCATTGTGGGAAAACTTTCCTCTTGTCAGCTCAGTCAGCTGTAGATTTACCCAGGATGCAAAGACCCTGCGCTCCCAGCACTGTGTGAAATCACATCCAATAAAGATGATAAACAACCAGAATTCTGCTAGAAAAGAATAAGAAAAGAATTAAAAGGAATAATTAAAAAAAAAAGTGTGGCTTCTTTTTATTTAAACTTGGTTTGGTATTTGACTGAACCTTTCATGATAGACTCCTTCCCAACTTTGTCATTAGTTCACTGTAAAACCTTAAAATTTTAAAAGGCTTATTTTATCCATTTGTAAAATGAAGAACTAAAACTAGGACCTAGGTTTTCAGCATTTCCACCAAGGCTTTTAAATGCCTGTTGCTATAGAGTTGTGAAATCTTTTTACAAATGAGTCTGAAACATTATCAGCACTCTGAGAGTTAATTACAAAAGAAAAAAAAAACACTATTTTTCCTGTGTCCTTTACAACCTTTAAACCTAGATTTGTAATTGAAGTGCAAACTGACCTTTACAACCTGTACAGCATCACTAAAATACATTATTCTACAGGGCTTGGGAGAATTTTCCATGCTCAGCAATTCAATAATCTTACTTCCTTTCATTTCTGTTCTTCAGACAATGTGACAAAGCTGGATTTTCCTTCTAACTCCAGTCACAAATCAAGCAGGAGAGACTGAGGAGCTTTATCAACATTATTATCGAAATCTCCCGTCAACTTGCTGCTGTAACCAGCCTTTTGGTGAATAACTCAGCTGTTTTGCCCACCTTCTCCAACATCTCAGCAGTTAATACCAACCCATATTAAATCCCATCTGCAATCTGCTCCCTCAGACAGTTAAATGGTCTATACAGGGAAATGATCCATCAGCACCACTTGAACCATCTGAGATGATTTTATCTCGAACCTTGCTGTCTAATAGCACAACTGCAATCATGTGCAGTGCCATAAACACACCAAAATAAAATGTCAGGCACTGGGCTTTGCTGCTGGGCAATTACCCTTAAAGGGGCCGAGTGCACGTCGAGCTGCACAGGGGAAAAACGCTGCAATCCTGCACGTAAGTGAAGCTCTCCAAGTATTGATTTCACAAATCCCTTTCAGTCCTTGGGAGTCCATCGACACACAGTCGTTTTAACACCAATCAGCCCTGCCCTCTGCCAGTACAACCCCAGTTTCTCCTGGTTTAGCTGAGTTTGCACTGTCTTAGGAGCCCAGGATCATCTGGGTTGGAAGAGATCCTTAAGATGACCAAGTCCAACTGTTAACCCAGCACTGACAAGCCCACAACTAAACTATGTTCCCAAATGCCACATCCACATGTCTTTTAAATCTCTCCAGAGACTCAACCACTGCCCTTGGCAACCTGTTTCAATGTTTGATCACCCACAATTTTTCCTAATGTCCAGTCAAAACCTTTCCTGGCACAGATTGAGGCTGCTTCCTCTCGTCCCATTGCTTGCTGGCTGGGAGAAGAGACCCCCGACCTGGCTACAACCTCCTTTCAGGGAGTTGTGCAGAGCAACAGGGTCCCTCCTGAGCCTCCTTTTCTCCAGGTTGAGCCTCCTCAGCTCCTCTCCAGTCTCGTGCTCCAGACCCTTCCCCAGCTTTGTTGCCCTTCTCTGGACACACTCCAGCCCCTCAATGTCTTTCTTGCAGAGAGGGGTTCAAAACTGAGCACAGGATTTGAGATGTGGAACCTCCATCTGTACCTGCAACTGCAGTGCAAGGCTCTTATCCTGCTCTCACCTCCTTCCTTCCACCAGGGACAGGTTCACCTCAACGAGTGTCCCTAATTTACCTCCCCACTCCTCCCACAGGCAGCAAAGTTTCTGTTCATCAAACTTAAAACAACCTGTAACCCCCCTTCCATTTTATATCTTTGCTTAGTCATCTCAATGAATCTCCTCTGAAGTGCTGCATAAAGCCATGTTCAAAAATGCCTCTAGAAGCAGCATTTTGACTCAAGTGTTGTACAGGCTTAGACAGCACAGAACAGCTACTTTTGTTTGCTATTTTTGACCATATCCAGGATTTTCAGTTTGTACCTCCTGGGAGTCAGCACCATAAACAAAAGCTGCTGCTCCTTCCTCTGCTGCTGTGTTTGTGTTTCTCTCCCAGCCCAGGTTTTGCCTCCAAGAAGCAAGACTGGACTCCAGCCACAATCCCCTCCTTTCAAGGCAACATATTTATCCATTTTTTAAACCGAAATGAGGGATATCATCACTTTTAACACCATCTAAAAGGGTGTTAGACAAGGCTTTGGCACACAGGGTTACTGTTTCCTGCAGCTTAAGAGAAAGAAAAGGAGAAATACAGCTGAAACAAACCACTTATTCAAGGCTGTAGCTTTTGAATGTTTTAACAAGTTTGCTTTGTCTGCACCTTTCATAACATGATTGTTGCCATGGGACCAAAGTGGCAGAGCACTTGTGGTACTCACAACTCAAAACCACTCAAACTTTATGGAACTGTTTACTGTCCCTGCAAAGCACAGGGAGTCACGTGTGCCATCTTAACCTTCTGGACTTATTTACTGTATCAATATTAATTAAATCATTTTTAAAGGAGGATGAAAATTCCTCCTCAGTTAGTTTAACCCCTAAGGAGAGTACTGAGGAACTCCATTATCTTAAATCTAGAAATAAAATTCCCATTTTGTGACATTGCAATCTAGGAAAGAGGCATGACATTACTTGTTCATTATTCTGCAAGACTGGATGCATGAAGATCACAGGATGAGAACAGGGAAAGTTTCCCTGTACAAATTGCATCTATGTTTTCTGAACAAAGAGAGAATATAAGTAGACAGCAATAGAAAATGTCCTGGTAAACACATACAACCCCCTTGAGGTTTAAATTATTTCAAAATAAAACACATGTTTGTCAAACACTTGACCTTCAGCTTTGTTATTAAAGAGGAGGTTGTGTACTCATGGCTTATCATCATCATTTTCTGGAATAAATCTCCTAATTCTCATGCTAAATTCTAAAAAGCTGTGATATCAGTAACAACCAATCAATGTTGTGTTCAAGTTCTCTCTTTTCTTTTTCTTCTTTTCTTTTCTTTTCTTTTCTTTTCTTTTCTTTTCTTTTCTTTTCTTTTCTTTTCTTTTCTTTTCTTTTCTTTTCTTTTCTTTTCTTTTCTTTTCTTTTCTTTTCTTTTCTTTTCTTTTCTTTTCTTTTCTTTTCTTTTCTTTTCTTTTCTTTTCTTTTCTTTTCTTTTCTTTTCTTTTCTTTTCTTTTCTTTTCTTTTCTTTTCTTTTCTTTTCTTTTCTTTTCTTCTCTTTTTTCTCCTCTCCTCTCCAAACTTCTCCTCTCCTCTCTTCTCCTCTCTGAACCTCTCCTCTCTCTTCTCTCTATTCTATTCTCTCTTTTCTCTCTATTCTCTTCTCTCTATTCTCTATTATCTTTATTTTCAATTTTCACCTGGCATTACTCACTTCTATTCCTCCAAGCCATTTTCCCAAAGACCATCCTCATCTGCCTTATCTAGATTCACTTCAAACAAGGCAGAAAAAAGGGTTTAAGCACAATCTCTTACGAGATTTCCTCCAATCTTCCATTCCTGCTCTCTGGAAGTGTTAAAGTGTTACTTACCAAAAACCCTCTCTGTACTCAATTAAAACTCCCAATGTCCACACAAACAGCCTAAAGATTTTCTTAACCCCTGCTGTGCCCCCTGCAATGGGTGGGTGCCTGCTGAGAGGGTTTATTCCTGATGGAGAATGGTGTGAGAGGAATCATCCATTAGAGCACTGCAGGGAAAAAAATACAGAGTGACTTGTCCAACAAGCAACTGCTCGGTGGATCCTCCTACTCTTCTCTGAGATTGGACTCTACCTGTTTTTATTCTTTTTCCCCTCTCAAGCCCAGCAAACCTACCAGAGGACACTAATTGCTTCCACTGACAGCCTGCAGAAACAACAGGTCACAGGCCACAACAAACCTCATTCCCAGTGATGGGACCGTTGCTCTCGGCTTTATGGGCAGCATCAGATTCAGAGAATAAACCAGACCTTACACGAAGCCAGTAGAAGTATCCCAATAAGCATCAGCATGTTTGGATTGGTGTGTCCAAGCCCTGGAGGACTCCAGGGCACAAAGGATGCTCAGCGTTGACAACCCCACACTCCACTCCTGCACACGGGAATAATTAAACCAACTTCATCCCCCCTGTGAATCAATGTGAAGCTTGTGGCTGAACTCGTAACTAAAGGCATAAAAACTCACCATAAACATGTCCTGTCCCCCCTTTAAGAATTTTATTTTTTCTTTGGTCTAAAAATTTTACAAAAATTTGTACTTAAAAACCCAGAGGGAAGTTACTCCAATCAGGATCACAAGTCATTAGATAAACTTCCTGCCCGTGGACATTTCTCCCCAAATATACAATTGTTTGCCCTCTGCAGGCTGTACTAACAGAATGTGAACTTGTCCTGCACTATCTCTAATTCTGCAGGAAGAAAGTGGCAAAATATCTGAAGTTGGTTTGTTTTTCAAGGAGAAGGAAGATGAACTTTTCTCTGTTGATTTAAAATGCCAATTTTTAACCAAATCAAATACCACATTTCATTTCTAATGCAGGAAAACGGCAAAAGAAGTTAAATCCCAACTAAAAAGCTACTATTTTGGTAACATTAAGACGGGAAAATTGCATATTTTTCAATGATTAATCTCAGAAAAGCTTCTGAAAAATCAGAAAAAACTATCATGGTGGCCTAAGAGATTAAAAAAGAAGGAACATTTTATTCTATTTATTTATTCCTCCTTCTGTCACCCATAAAACAAACAAAAAATAGAACAACATCAGTGTGAAATCAGCATTTCCCAGATAAATATCTAAGAATAAATGTATGAAAAAAACCAAACATGGCAGTATTTTTACACATAGAAATATCCAGCTACACTTCTGGGAGTGGAAAATTTTCATGCTACAAGTAGAGTTCTCACTGGAGGATGAAGTTGGCTTCCAAACTGGGAGCTGGAGTGGCCTAGAAGGTAAAGGGGTTAATGTGTATGTCTCAAACATTCAGAGCTGGATGGCTGTGGAGCTGAGCAAGGATTGTTGGTAAAAACACACTGAGAAAGAGCAGGATGTGGCTGGAGAAGGGGCCACATAGAGGTAAGGCAGCACTTTTCTTGGACAAACATTTTTATTTTCTTTCTTTCTTTCTTTCTTTTTTTTCTTTCTTTATTTCTTTTTCTTTCTTTCTCTCTCTTTCTTTCTTTTTCTTCCTTCCTTCCTTTCTTTCTTTCCTTTTTTCTTTCCTTCTTCCTCTCTCCCTCCCTTCCTCCCTCCCTTCCTTCCTTCCTTCCTTCCTCCCTTCCTTCCTTCCTTCCCTCCCCCCTCTTTAATTCATCTCTTTCTCTTCTCTTTTATCCTTTACACGAACTCCACTGCCTTGTGCTCAAACCAGGAGATCAGGGACTAACTTATACCAATTTTCATGCCAAGTGTATGATTTCCTAATAAACCTTTGTAAGCTTTTGTGGTTCCTCTGACTTTTGTTGTTCCTTTGGACCATGAGCTTCCACAAATCTTGGATGCTCCCTCCCTTTTGAACGTGGGATACCACAGGAGCATTCAGGTTTCACCTGGGGCATCAAAGGGGGCCATGGGGTGAGGAGAAGGCTTATTTTTACAATATCTAATCATTGGCAGAAGTCAAAATACTTCTCTCTGTTTACCCAGGTCTGTCCTTTGAATGGCATAAAGACCACAGGACATTACTGCAGATCCTTGGAGGGAATGTGCAAGGACCTGGGCTCACACTGTGGTAAAAACTTCTCCTGGTCCTCACTTCCCCTGGAGTTCTTACAGCCATGGTGTTCAACCAGCTGGACCTAAAACCGAAGGGCAAATCTGCAAATTAGGGTGGGAACAAGGGTTTGTGGGAAGACCTGGGCTCCCAAAAAACAAGGTTTTCACCTGCAGAGACACCAGCAATGAGCAGACTCCTTTATCCTAGAGTCTGTAGAGCTCTGTGGAGAAGGATTTGGGGGTCCTGGTGGACAACAAGATGTCCATGACCAGCAGTGTCCCTGTGGCCACAAAGGCCAATGGTATCTGGGGTGCATTGGAAAGAGCATCGCCAGCAGGTCAGGGAGGTGATTCTGCCACTCCACTCAGCCCTGGTGAGGCACATCTGGAGAGCTGTGTCCAGTGCTGGGCTCCTCAGGACAAGAGAGACATGGAGCTCCTGGAGCAGATCCAGTGGAGGATTACAAAGATGATGAAGGGATGGAGCATCTCTCTCATGAGGAAAGGCTGAGGGAGCTGGGGCTGTTCAGCCTCAAGCAGAGACACTGAGAGGGGACCTCCCCCATGTCTGTGTGTGCAGGGAGGGGGCAGAGGATGGACCAGGCTCTGCTCGGGGGGGGCCAGCAATGGCACAAGAGGGAATGGGCAGGAACTGATGCCCAGGAAGTTCCACCTGAATATGAGAAGAACTTCTTTGCTGTGCAGTGACCCAACACTGGAACAAGTTGCCCAGGGATGTTATGGAGTCTCCCTCCCTGGAGAAATTCCAGAACTGTCTGGACACAACCCTGTGCCATGTGCTTTGGGATGACCCTGCTGGAGCAGGGAGGTTGGACCAGATGACCCACTGTGGCCCCTTCCAACCTCACTCTGTGATTTCATGACCCACCATTCCACTGAGGAGAGAATACAAACCTTGAGCTGAGACATAAAAGCATGAAAAAATTACAGAAGCAGCAGTGGCAGTCAAAGACCTTCAAGAGGAGATAGCTTGTCCCCATCCTGCATCTCCTGGAGCATCCATCACTTGCCACAAGCAAGTAATCATTGCTCCATCACTGCAGGGCTTAAAATTCACAGCCTATGTCCAAAGGCTACTTTGACATGGGAAGACACTCTTGCTTTGGCCACCTCAGACCTCTGGCAAGGACAATTCGAGAGGAAAACACTGAAAAGAAAAACTTCTCTGACAGATTGATTTGTAGTGACCATTAGAAGCTGTTCAGGCATGCGAGGGGATACTCCAAGGGCCTCTCTACGCAGGGAAAGCGGTCAAAAGCAGATGAATTTATCATCATTGGAGAGTTCTGCAGTTCATCCCCAGCTTTTGTCATTTATCACAGGGATGTCACATATCTGGAGCTCTGGGATTCTTAAGGGTGAGATCTGTCACATAAATACAGTTACTAATGCGGCGACTGTATTATACAGTTAAATGCAAATGTTGCAATCTGGCAACCCATTTTTCCTGCCAAACCTAGAAGGTTTTTCCTGTCAGGAACTGATGGGAGCAGCGATAAATGGAGGATAGATAAAGTTAATCCGACTGCTTTGAGTTGAACAGGGAAGGTATTACTTTGAAGGGTTTAACATATTAGCGGAATCAAACGACATTTCAAAATATTTATGGAAATCATTTTCTTTTTTTTTTTTTAAGCTTATACAAGCATTATAACAAAACCATATAAAATATTATTAAATCCTACCCTTAATTAAACATGCTGACACTTAAAAGCTTCTGTCTGATTTACTTGAACAAATCTTCTTTCAGTAAATTATGACTTTAAAATATTTTTCTGCTCTAAAGGAATCCGCATTCCAGAGGAATTAAAACCTTTTTAACAGAAGCTTTAAAAAAAAAAATGTTTAAGCTATATTTCCAACTTATCAAACATAGTGGTAAAATAGGGAATGAAAAAGGAAACAATACACATAAATGATAAAAATTAACTGAGAAAAAAAGTCTTTATTATTTCATGTCTATTCAGAAAAGCTGAGGGCATGGATTCATTCACATCTGCAGCAGGTTGGTGAGTCTCTAAGGCATAAGGATAACCATTCATCCTCCCTGGAGCACACTGAGGAACTGGGAATGTGCAAAGATCACTTTGCTCCAGCTAAGGTACAAATGATCTCACAATTCTCCCCAAAAAGCCAAGGGTTACTGCATTTCTTGGTATGAATCAGGTGGGAAGGAGCTGTGTTAATCATTCACCCTGAAGGGAAACTCCCTCGTTTGATTCAGGAGTGGTTCAGGTGTCACTTGAGATGTCCTGGTGTGCCACCACACCTAACACTGCCATTTCAGAAGTGAAAGGACAACAAGTCCTGTGTCAAAGCTGCCAGACCCACATGTCTCACACTCCCTGGGGCATTTCAATATCCTCAAGAGTAGAAGATCCTGCAGCCTAGAAAGCAAATCATATCCTGGGCTGCATCAAAAGAAGCGTGGCCAGCAGGGTGAGGGAGAGGGTTCTTCCCCTCTACTCTGCCCTTGTACACCTGGAGCAGTGTCCAGTTCTGAGACCCCCAACCCCAGAAGGGTGTGGAGCTGTTGGAGTGAGTCCAGAGGAGGCCACAAAGATACTTAGAGGGATGGAGAACCTCTGTTATGGGGACAGGCTGAGAGCTGGGTGCGTTCACCTGGAGAAGAGAAGGCTCCAGGGAGATCTAAGAGCCCCTTCCAGTGCCCAAAGGAGCTCCAGGAGAGCTGGAGAGGGACTTTGGACAAGGGCCTGGAGTGGCAGGACAAGAAGGAATGGATTCACACTGAGAGAAGGCAGGTGTAGCTTTGATATAAGAAGAAATTCTTTCACTGGCATAGGTTGCTCAAAGAAGCTGCAGCTGCCCCATCCCCAGAAGTGTCCAAGGCCAGGCTGGAGAGGGTTTGGGACAACCTAGTCTAGTGGAAGGTGTCCCAGCCCTGGCAGGGCAGGGTTAGAACTACACAGTGTCTAAGGTCCCTTCCAACCCAAACCATTCCATGATTCTATGGCCTTATCGGGATGAGCTGAATCCTGACAGACACCACAGACTGAGATGACACAGGCACCCACTTTAGGTGTCTTATCCATCAGAAGGTGCGAACAACTTGTGCCACACAACCTCACAGCTCAGTCCAGTCCATCTTAAAATTATTGGTTACACCCTGAATGTCAGTGTTTCAGAAGTGCTTCTACAAATCCAGCAAAGCTCCTCAGACTGAGCCTGAGAGCTCGTTGCCACAGTTTAATTGACTCCTGCTGTTCAAAGTGGCTTCAAGCTTTTCCAGGGATGCTTCTCTTCCCAAAAGCATTGTCAAACTGACAATACTTCACCGTAAGTATCCAGTGATTTTAGGGTTATGTGGTGGCAAAATAAACTTATGAAGTGCTTTTACTCATCACTCAAAAAATTTTCAGGTGATGTGGCAAATTTCCCAGAGAAGGGTGTGGAAGATGGAATTCTCTTTAATTCCAGTAAAGAATACAGTGATCCATACATGCATTTTAGCAGATCTTGCATGTCCAGGGAAAATAGGTGCCTTGTGAGGTTAATTTTTGTCCAAAACACAGGTAAGAGCAGCAACACAAAAGCTGAACTTTTAGTTTCTTCCAGAACAGTTGAACTTGACTCACCCTGAAGCAGCTCAGATCTCAAACTGAGCTTTCCTAGGTGGAAAATACTTTGAAACTCCTTTGTGGCCATAGGAATTCTTTTCCATGCACCATCTTATCCAGGATTGTGCATCAATTCAATGAGAAAAGCAGCTTTATTTTCTCCCACTGTACAGATATAGAGCCGAGGCCTCTCTCAGGTGCAGGAAAAAAATCCCACGTATTTCAATAATGTTCACTTTTCAAAAAAAAATTAATGCCAATGGGAGAAGGGAGGCAAAAGCTAAAAGGCTTTTTTCTCAAATCAGGAGAAATCAACACATTTTTTAGTAAATCTCATCAGTGCTAAAAGCCCCAAAAATATCCTTCTTATAACTCCTCCTTAAACAGGGAAATGCTTCTGCCACTGACTCGTAAAGCATCCAGAAGTGCCACAGAGTGAAGACTCTTGGGCTACCTCCCAGACCCACCCGAAAATGAGTAATAAGCTGTGATGGAGTCACTGTCCTACTGCTCTTCACCTTGCAGTGAGACAAGGTCAAACGTGCAGTAAGGAATCAAACTCCTCACTGAGGTGAGCAATGCAGGAAGCCTGGTTTGGAGAGCATGGATTGCTGCCATGGCCAACCAGCCTCCATGGAAAGGACATCAAGGCCCCTTCACGCCACTTAGAGCTCAGTCTCATGGCTTCCAGGTAGCCAACAAGTGCTACTTGCAGCCTGCACAGCCACTTCTCTTGAGATCACAATGAGACAGGGTCAGGTTGTGAAAAAATGAAAGCTTTTGGGTTTTATTCTCTTCTTCTATCATACTCCTCAGAGAGCATTGCCCAGGTTACAGGGATGCTTTCATTTCCAGCCATTTTGTGGAGGATGTTGGGAGATAACCCAGGCATATCACTCACAAGAAAAGAGACTGGTTTTCACTGTCAGTGCTCGATCTGGGCATTTAATTTGATTTGCCTAAATTAAAAGCCAGTTCCCTTCAGTACCTAATGCTGGAGAACCCCCTCATCCCAGAAAACAAACCAGTTGATTTTTCCTGCAACATATCAGTACTTAACACGCTGTTTGTAGCCAAGCACCACTGGCAAAAGCTGTTGGTGTTGCCTCCTGGCCTTAGCTCCTCATCCCAGCTCCAAACACCTTCTTTCCTTTTGCTCCCATTCTCTCCCCATTTAATCCAGGGTCAGTTGCATTCAGCCAACTGCATTTTATGGACATTCATGTTTCACTTGCCAGGACACCCAGCCCCAAGCACGGGGCACACAAGGATTTGTGCTGGCTCTGGGAAGAACTTAGACCAAGATCATCCACTGTTGGGTCTCATATGCACCCTGCTCACCTCAGCAGCCAAGTCTGTCTCTCTGACTGGAGCTGGCATTCCACTGGGGATGAACTCTCCCAGATTCACTCGCCACAGATACAACCCTTATTCTGAATGACTCAGCTCTCAAAAGGAGAGAAACTATTTCAGAGAAGGGAATAGCCCAGTTTGACAGTCAGAAACCTGCCCTCATCTGATGCCTTTGTGAGTCCTGTGCTTAAGAGGCAGAAAGTCTGGGTGAATTTGAAAAGGAATCAGGTAACCTTGGTTTTATTGTGTTTTAGCAGAACCCTGTAGCCAGATAAGCAAACATGCAGAATACAGACCATAGCAGCTGAATGTCCTGTGTGGCAGGATCACCATTAATCCCTATTCCCAAATACTCTGCCTCCTCTCATCTGCATAACAGCCTCATTTTAGGCAGAGTAAGAGTCACTTAATAAGAAAGTAGAAATTGTGGCAAGTTTACTATTTAGATACCCACAAACATCATCGTTTCCCTAATAGCCAAGGCTATAAACCTACCAAATGCTCACTCCCTGCTCCCATCTCCCATGTTAGAGGGTGTTCAAGGAGAAACATGCATCAACCTGTGAAGGAAGGGGGTCAAGTGGCAAAGGAGGAAGATTAAGCCATGATTTGCAGCTGGGCAAGCAGAAAACACTGCCCCAAAGGTCTCACCTGAAGAGCTGACCCCCCTGAGCAGAGATATATCAGCTCTGCCAGCTCTGTGATTCATGGGGTGCTGCTTTCTGCTGGTGCAGCTCTCAGGAGAAACAGAGATTCCTGTAGAGCACTCAAGGCTGTTTGCCTAGAAAAGGGGGCAATGGAAGGACACCTCAGTTTTAGGAGAGGATTGAGGGGGAAAAAGCTGTAGGTCCTCCTCTGCAGAGCACCCTGGAACTGTTTGTTCTGGAGATACAACAAACCAAATGGGAGGAACCAGGAGAGACCTGCTGGAGAATGGGGAGAAGGGATGAAGCAGGAGGCAGCTGGAGGAATTCTGGGGCTGATAAGAAGGGTAGGCAAGCATGTTTAAAATAAAAATAAGCTGCACTCAACTACCTGGACAATTAATGATAACTAATGATAAAAATAATTAGTGCAATTAGTGCCTCATTGGTGCCTATTTATGTAACTGCTCAGGAAAGAAGGAAATTATCTAGCCATGGTTTTGGAGTGCTCTGAAGAGTCAAGGAATTGATTCTTAAATTAAAAAAAAAAGAGTAATTTAGGAGAGCAAACATAATAGCTGTGTGATACAAGACTTTCCTGGGCTAAGGATCTCCACTGATTAAGGTGGTTTGTACTGCAAATAATTTTGGCCGTGGAAACATCTCTCCTGATCACATCAATCTCCACAGACTGACTTTGTACTCCTGCATCCTCTCCAACCTCCCAAATTTACTTTCAAATCTTCTGACTATTATTACTATTACTATTACTATTTTTAATCCTCTGGTTTGCAAAACAGACTAGATGTGAATTAGGGCAGATCTGATGCCCTGAGGAAACCAATGGAGAGAGAAGGAGAGAGACTGAAAACCAGTCTGACAGTTTATATTGCATAGAGAAGGTCAATCAGGTCCATCAGGCAAATTACAGTTGTGTAAAGGTAATATAAAGAAATAAACCCCAAAATCCCTTTTCTTCAAAGCCAAATCTCAGCAGGAACTTCACTTATATAAAGGAAATCAGAGCCACATCCTAAACATTTGATTTTTGCATGCAAGCTGCATTAAGGGAGGCATCTTTAATAAATTGGGCTACATTTGGAAGAGCCATTTTAATTCTCTAATTAGCATGCGTGCAATGAAAGCCAACTGTGCGTGTTTGTGTGTACACAGCTCTGGGAGAGGGGGTTTAATGAACTGGAGCTACTGCAACTTCAACTGAAGTTTCATTTTGTCAGTGTTGTGATGTTGGGATGCAGCTTTCAACCCCACAACACACTTTTCCACCTATAAAATATCCTCTTCCCTCTTTTTTTTTTTTTTTTTTTTTTTTTTTTCCATGGAGTCATAGAATGATTTTGGCTGGAAGGGACCTTAAATATCATCCAGTTCCAACCCACTACCATAGGCAGGGACACCTTCCACTATCCCAAGGGGTGCTCAGAGCCCCATCCAACCTGGCCTTGGACACTTCCAGGGATGGGGCAGCCACAGCTTCTCTGGGCAACCTGTGCCAGGGCCTCCCCACCCTCACAGGGAAACATTTCTTCCTAATATCCAACCTAAACCTACCGTCTTTCAATTTAAAGTCATTCCCCTTTGTGCCATCACTATGTGCCTTGTCAAAAGTCCCTTTTTACTTGGGTTCATGGACTTTGGCAAAGTGGAAGAGGGGTAAAACAAAAGGAAAAGCTACACAAACATGTGTTGTGGTTTAGCTCCAGCCAGAAACTAAACTCCAGAGAGCCACTCACTCCCTGCCCACTCACTGGTGGGGTGGGGTGAGGAGCAGGAAAGGCCTTGACTCTGTATAATCACTGCTTTGCAAGAACTAGAACATCCCTGGGTTATCCATGCTGCTTTTATCCCAAATCCAAAACAGCCTCCTGCTCACCACTATGAGGAAAATCAACTCCATCCCAGCCAAAACCACCGCAGCATCCTACTCTGGCTTCACTTTAAAAACAAATAAAAAACCCCCAACAACAAAAAAAGATAACAACCAATAAAAAAATAACAACACAGACAGACCAGACCCACAGAAAGCCCTTTCACTGTGGGTCATCTTTTTCTTTATCTACCACCATTCTCTGCCACCTGAAACCAGCACAAGCAAAGTTTTATAGGATCAATACACATCCTACCACCATTAATCACCAACAGAAACAAAAAAAAAAAAAAAGAAGTGAGCCAGACAAAAAAATGCCATAAAAGGGCTGAAGAAAAGGTGAGAATAGATGAGGGAAAAAATGAAAAGGCTGGGACAAAGAAAGACCTGCAGCAATTTAAAATAAACTTACAGTCCATCCTGCAGCTCTTGAGTATCGTTTGAGGTCCCCAGAGATCGAAGACTTCTTTCCAGAGAGGTCACTGTCAACAGCACAGAAAGAAAAGATAAAGGAATAGGACACTTTTCCAGAGAAAAAAATACTGGATTTTAGTTCAGTTGTTTGTCTGGTAATTTTATTTTGTTGTTTGTTTTTTTTTAAAATACAATGAAGTATTTGAACAAGTAACCCATGAGACAAAGGGGACACCATCCAGCAACAGCCATTACAACAGAATGGATAAACTGAGTTCCCTGGATGCATAAACGGTGAATCCATGAATCTGTGCCATGACATGATGGAATATGATCCCTTGTAAGAGCAAGAAAACCTCCATCCCATGGACCTTGCACAGGTCTCTGACTCTTCCAGCCTTAGGATGGCACAGAGATATGCATGGAGCATCTCCAGCTGGAAAAGTACCCCCAGTGAAGAGGCAAGAAATTGCATAATAACTATTTATTGCTCTGAATAAAAATTAAGAGGCAGAACATTGATGTTCACTCCAATATTTTCCTCCTTCTTGTTCAAGACCTTAGCACTCAAAATCTTTTCTATTTCTATTTTCTATTTCTATTCTAAAACAGAGCCCTTTGCTGTGATCATCTCCTGTGTTGGAGAAATATTTGGGCTTTCCCATCAGGAGAGGAGGATACTCTATCCTAAGGACACCAGGAAAGTGGAAATAAGGTTTGCTTTGCTTTTAATGACTTCAGATTTAAGAAATATATATATATGTCTGTGTGTGTATATATAAAAGTAACAGAAAACTAGGAGTGCTAGTGTAAAAACTAGTGTAAAAAGTAGTGTAAAAACTAATCTTTTTACACCCTTGAATTTCACTGTCTCAAATTCACTTTCAAATTAAAAACAGGTCACTACTTCTGGACTTAGCACAGCAAGTATGAAAAGCATTTGAAGATTTTCCACAATGAAACATGTTAAATAAATTACATTCTTGATATTTACATGTGGAATTTTTCTCAGGATGCTCCCAGTTGTAAAAACTCATCACCCGTTATCAGTCACGCTTCAGTATTTAAGGAAAGAAAGAAGAGCAGATTAGAAACATGGCTCAATTATTTCTGCAGAAATTTAAGAAATCCTCTGTTTTAATGACTCTGCAGACTTGGACTTGGCCTGTAATTTAACAAGTCACTTAATTATATTTCCACTGACAGACCAAATCCTCTCTTCTCTTTTGGGCTCCACTGGCTTGACACCAAAAGTCACTAAATAGCACAAAAAATAACTAATGTGCCTGAAGAACATGAATATTCAAACAAACATTGAATACGACCATATATTTCTACCCCAAATGCTAGATCTCCATAACAGATTTTAGTGTAGAGTTTGGAGATTCAGTAAGATAAAGCCTCAAGGAATTGTCTATAACTGAGCTAATAATTATTCTTCTTTGCAGGAAGTACAATGTTTTAAAGAATAAATTGGAATTTTTCACTAATAACCATTTGCTTCTGTAGAAGAACAGATCTGATCCTGCAGAGATCTCATGGATATTAGAATTCCTTCTCTTCCCCTCTCTGCTATCCTAAAAACCCAATCCATTTCAAACCCAAGCCTTCCATTTCAAATACAAAATTTTACATCAACTAAAAATACTTCTGGGCCCATCAACCCTTGGAAACAAAGCAGAATGTGGTCCTTGGAGAATGGACAGCATGTCAAGGTAAAGAAAGGACTTGTGTGGACATTGAATTTGTAAGAAAGTGTTAATGTCATTTGTGCAACTCCAGAAGGAAAAACAGCAGCTGGAGCATCCATGAACTTCCCCAATCTGGCCTGCAAAAATCAGGACAATTCAAAGTGAATTTTGCTACTGCCTGCTTTGGAGAAGATTGGAGTAGGAAGCAGCTTTTCTACTGTAAAATACCTTTCAAAACTTCACACACATGCCATTTTACACTGAGGTAAATCCATGAGCTATCAGATTTGTTAAGGATTTTGGAAAACTTACATAAAAGGAAGAGAATCTGAGACATGAATGCAAGAGATGAGGAAAGCACTTGTCAGTCAGGTGAGAAAATGACTCAAGTTTAAGTCCCTATCCAATAATTTTACCCAATATTCCAGTTTGAACATAGTATTTATGCACTTACATAAAGGTCAGTCATCCTAAAATGATAAGACAGGCTCTTTGGAGCAATCAGAGGTCACCATTTGATGTGCCTTTTACCTGGAAAATAGTGGGACTAAGATTCCTAAATCTCAGGAAAACCACTCATGGCCTGGGCTGCATCAAAACAGGAGTGGCCAGTGGATCAAGGGAGGTGATTCTCCCCCTCCACTCTCCTGCCAGGACACCCCACCTGGAACACTGTGACCACCTCTGGGACCTGTTGGAGCAAGTCCAGAGGTGGCAACGAGGATGCTCAGAGAGCTGGAGCCCCTGTCCTATGGAGACAGGCTGAGGGAGCTGGGGTTGCTCAGCCTGGAGAAAAGAAGGATCCAGGGAGACCTTGGAGCCCCTTCCAGTGCCTGAAGGGGCTCCAAGAGAGATGGAGAGAGTCTTTTTAGAAGGGTCTGCAGGGACAGGACAAGGGGTAATGGCTTAGATTAAGGGGTAAGGGAAGGTTTAAATCAGGTTTCAGGAATAAATTCTTGGCTATGAGGGTGGTGATTAGAACAGGTTGCCCAGAGAAGCTGCCCCATCCCTGGAAGTGTCCAAGGCCATGTTGCACGGGGCTTTGAGCACCCTGGTTTAGTGCAAGGTGTCCCTGTCCATGGCAAGGAGGTTGGAGCAAGATGATCTTTCAGGCCCTTTCCAACCAAAGCCATTCCATGATTCTGCGATTAAGTCTGAGCTATTTTGGGCTAAATCTAACCTGCTTTGACCACAAATCACTTTATCAAAACCCGTGCAGTTCCTGTGTTGGATGTGGAAAATCCCTCTCAATTTACCAGTTCTGACCACGTGAGCAGCAGCTCTACCAGAGAAGCAAAACATCAAGCTGTGCTGGGGAGATGCTGGGAAGCCACTGTTAAAACAGGTATCTTATTTTAAAAGCCTTGTACTCTTCATTTTTAACAGGACCAGCGTGTGCTGGTCCTGCATGATGAGGCACATCCACAAGGGATCACTGCTGTTGGAACTGCCCTGATTTACAGAACCTGAGGGTTTCAATCCTTTAAATCAACGGGGGATAAGAAACCATTGTGAGGTGACAAGGGAGACTCCATCACACCTGAGCTCAGCCTTTAAGATCAAGGTAATGTGCATGGCACTAACCTGTTATGTGCAGTCATTAATGAGCAAGTAACAGGAATTAGAAAGGGAAGAGACTCACTAGAGCCCTCAGGTTCTCCATCTGGCCAGAACAGGTCTGATTCCTTCAGTATATCCTCCACTGATCAGACAGGATGCACCAAAGCAACCCCATTTAGGAGTGTTATTTATTTTACTTATTTATAAGACACTTAGTGAGAGGCAGCTAAAAGCTGTACACTGAACAAAATGTAAAACCTTGACAAAAATATACAGAAAAAAAAAACCATAAATAAGACAATTTCAGCCAGCATTTTGGCTTCTTTTTGTGTGCTAATAGGAAAAAATCAACTAAATTAAATAACCCATGAAAATTGCAAAAGTCAGAGCACTATCAAACAACCTGGTCTAGTGGAAGGTGGCCTGCCCATGGCAGGGGGGTTGAAACTAGGTGATCTTTAAGGTCCCTTCCAACCTAAACCATTCTGTGACCCTATGAACCTATGAACCTTCCCTATGGTCAACAGGGACAGACCCAAAAGATTTAGAGAAAGAAAGCAGATTAAAAGAATAGGAATAATCTCCCTCTACTCCTTCACACTCCTGTAAGAGATGGCATTAAAAAATGTCTATAAAGCTCATGACCTGGCAGGAGAGTGATGCAGTAGCACATAAAGAGAACCAGCTGTCCTGACTAAGATTTTTATTCAACACATGAGGAAGATTTCCATTTTCACAGCACAAAAAAGGAGCAGGAATCATTTATGTGTGAGATCAGCCCCAACCAGCTCAGGGCTGTAAAAATCCCCCTTGGTCAGGAAGGAAGTCCTAAAGTGCCCAAAAAGGATTTAAATCACCCCAAAGGCTCAGAACTCTGTAAAAAAAGAGTAAGGAGAGCAAAGAGGGATAAAGCACACGGTGTTTATTACCTGTGCAGTGTTACTCAATAAAATTCAATGGTGCTTTAAAATCCAGGTACAAAGTTGACTTCTTGTTTCATTAAAAATAGTCACTCCCCAAAGGTAGAAAAAATATTACTGAGATTGCCCACAACCTGGAATTTTTGGAAGCTAAACAACAGAAGCATAACGTGGGACATCTTGGAACAGCCTGATCCAGGGACAGGGTGGAATCTCAGTCCCTGGAAGTGTTTGAAAATGAGTTGACATGGTTTAGAGGGTTTGGTGTCATTCAGTTAAAGGTTGGACTTGGTGATCTTGGAGGTCTTTTTCAACCTTGATGATTCTATGATTTCATGATCTTTAGCATCCCAGGAGGGAGAAGAACCTTCCAGGTGCATGGTTTGGCCTCCAAACACAATGGGGAACCTGAAAAACCCCAGAGAGGCTGCGGCAAGTTAGGCAAAGAAGGAAAAGAGGAACTGTGATGGGATTTATGCTTGTAGGATGTTCAACACACCATGCCCAGCACAGAAGGAGTAAAACCCCTCATATGGTATAGGGCAGAAAGCATCATGGGCATTCTTTCCCATTTTCTAACCCTAAAAGTTTCTTTCCCTAAAGTGGCTTAGCTGTGCCAAATCTTAACATCCCTCTCCTGTAAAGCTCTATCCACTTTTGGGGGAAAGACTATAAAACCCACACATATAAACTGAATGGAACTGACTTTATCAGACAAAAAATAATATGAGTGGTGAACAGAGCAACAACAGTGGAGTATCTTATGGGCATTTCTTCAACCTGAAAGCACTTTAAAAGGCATTATAAATTCATAGATTCATAGATTTTAAAGGCCAGAGAGAGCAATTCTGATTATCCAATCTGATTTCCTCCCATAAAACTTTGTCCTATCGCTCCCACATCAAGACTCCAGACTGCAGCTGGACTAAAGTATATCTTATAAAAAGACATTTGAATCTTGATTTAAAGTTTCAAGGCAAAGCCAAATCCATCAGGTCCCCTCCATAAGCAGCTCTAATGGCCAGTTATCATCGTACAGAAAGATTGAATTTGTCCAGCTTTAACTCCTATCTCCTGATCTCCTTCTGTGTGAGAACCTTAGATTAATGAGTCCTTTGCTATTTATTTGATGTCTTTCTTCCTACAGAGGTACTTACACACCATGGGTGAGTCCTGTCAGATCTCTCACACAGACATTTGGACGGCACAGATTTTAAAGTCTGGTTTGCAGACTTCAAACAGTTGTGTCTCCATTTTTGCAAAGTAGTTTTAAGCATTTAAAGTACAGGCATTGTCATTACCTGCTTCACAGAGCACTCAACTCAGGCAACTCTTAGCAGAAAACACATCATCACCATCTCAAGAGGAGAAACAAAGGCCAAGAGAGGTTGTTCAATTGAATGGATTAATGCAATTCTAACAAAGAATGAAAAGAGAAATTGGGTTGTGGCATTTAAAAAAAAAAGATGTGCCACTCATCTTGAGGTGTTATCAGGATAAACTCCACGACAGTAGGAGCTTTGATTACAGAAGAGATGTATCAACCTAGTTGGTTTGGATAATAGTTGATATCTGTAACAGCACACACAGGCTCACAGGCAGGCTGCAAAACTTCAGACTGAGCCCTCAGTTTGGAGCAGAAGTTACTGCCATTCATCACTACCACTGCCAAATTAAAACTAGTAGTGCTGGAGCAACCAAATTTGATGCTACTGCAGGTATTTCTGTGAGTTCTGGTGTGGTTGTTCACCCACCTGCAAGCCAAGTACCCATGGTCACAGCTGGGAAGTTCAAGCTCCCACAGGGGCCATAATCCCTTGTTTACATGGGATGTGTGTCACCAACAGAAGGGTCACAAAACCCTTGTAGTCATGGAAAATTCGATGCTGGAATTTTCCTGGCAGTTAGAGCATACACAACTCCTCTAAAGAAGAGATGACTATGTTTTAGAAGTTTTGCTTGCCATCCTTTTTCTACAAGGATCCCTTGCTGCAAGGACTGGGGCTCTGCCCCTGGACACACTGGGGCATCATTACACAAACAAGGAGGCACTAAAATCCTCTCCCTACACCAAGGCCAGGCCTTTCTGCCACCCAGTCCCTACAGACACAGAACAAAACAG
The DNA here is from genome assembly GCF_025592945.1 of Manacus candei. Classification (NCBI taxonomy): domain Eukaryota; kingdom Metazoa; phylum Chordata; class Aves; order Passeriformes; family Pipridae; genus Manacus; species Manacus candei. The sequence continues at coordinate 248,225 of NW_026138236.1, read as the reverse complement.
ACACAGAAGGTGTCCAGGTGGTTCCAAAGCAACTTCAAGGTCTTTTGTAAAATCAGCACCAATAATTTTTGATTCCTGTCTCACATTAGTGTATTTTAGAACTGGGGTACCATGACATCAACTTCCATTCAGCAATGTTAGTTTACATCTGTCTGCAAGATAAATTCCTCCAGCCTAATCCAACAAAACTGATGAGCCAGACTTGTCTCCAAAGGAGGGAAGCACTCTGCATCTCCAGGGCCTGGGGATCCAGGAGCTGGAGTAGCATCTCTGCTCAGTCTACAGAGTGAAGAATAACAGTAAAGTCTTGGTGTTGGTGTTTTTATAAGGGAGATGGATGTTCTGCAAGCTCACAAGACAGGCTCTGAACACAGTAGTGCTGCAGCACATTAGAAAATAAGTCTGGCTTGTTCCACCTTTCTGCACTCTAACTCCCCATTGTAACAGATGACACAATTAAAAATAGAAAAGGATGTGGTATCAGCAAGGATTGGGATATATCTGTGCCTGTTTAATGGAACATATGGTGGAATATTTTTACATCCTATAAAGGACTATATTGGACATGTGCTGCTGCTCGAGAGATGCAGCAGCAGAAAAGCTGCATTAATATTTGCTCTGTGACAAGAGGAGCTGCCACACACCCTGTACAGGCACAGGAGTCATCAGCAGGACAGCACACAACTGACTGGGAAACCTTTCATTATACGCACCATTGGAGTTAATTCGGAACACGTTGGCTGAAGTCTCCTGAAAAAGCTCCTGCAGTTCGCTGGGATCAATCTGGGTGGCTGTGGAGACAAAAAGGGAAGAGATATTTTAATACAGGAGGTCACTGATCACTTTGAAAGGAGGATGGGCCTTTGAAGGGGGGTGCAGGTTCCTCTTTGCTGCAGAAATTTAGCCCAGGGAGGGTGGTTTGCTGTAGTTTTACACAGTGTCTGACTGTGGAACTTGCACTGGACTGGCAGATCAGCCCCTCAGAACAGTGAAGATGCTGCTGCAACACGGTGGATAGCGGAGACTGAGACAGCATTTGTAGGAATTATTAGCAACTGGAACTCAGTTATCAAGTGGGAATATCAGAACCCCAACTGAATGAGAAACCACAATCACAACATCACTTAACCATCACTTCCCAGAGCAGGAGGGCAAGCGAGCAGCTCCTGCCTGCATGAAAAGGGAGGAAGCAGCAAGCAGAGCACAACTGCTCCATGGGTTGAAAACTTGTGGGACTTTTAACCCTCAAGAGATGCTCCTCATCTTCCTATTTCTTCCTGATAGCCCAACTGCAAAGGGCAATGAGTCAGTGCCAGGAATTGCTATTGCTATTGCTGCTGTGTTTTTTGGGTTTTCTTTTAAGCTTTGTTTCTTCATTTTCCAACTTTAAACCCTCTTAAACTATCCCAAGCTTCTGCACAGCTTCACCACCTCCTGACAAGGAGTGATGTGAGGTTGTCCTGGGCTATACTATAGAATCATAGACTCATAGGATGGTTTGGGTTGGAAGGGACCACTTAGTTCCAATCCTCCAATCCCCCTGCCATGGGCAGGGACACCTTCCACTAGACCAGGCTACTCTGAGCCCCACCCAGCCTGACCTTGAACACTTCCAGGCATGGGCATCTACAGCTTCTCTGAGCAACATGTGCCAGGGCCTCACCATCCTTATAGTAAAGAATTTCTTCCTAATATCTAATATAAACCTACCCTCCTTCAGCTTAAGGCCATTAATTATGGCCATATTACACAGAAGGGATACATCACTTAAAGAAGGTTTAAACTGGTAGGTTTACAGATGGCTGAGCCCTATTCTGTTGCCCAGCTGTGTCAGCTTTTTACAGGTTTCCCAGAAGCTGCTCTACCTGAAACTTTGGTTATATCCAAAAGCACCCCAGGGCTTGTACACCTGACACACTACAGTGCCTTCAAACAGCCCTTGCTATCAGCAAGGTGCTCCTCTGAGACAAAGCATTAGAGAGACTCAAACAGGAGCTATGATTCATATCTTCAATTTTTATAACACACTCCGCATCCCTCAACCAGATTTCCCTAAGCTGTTAAAAAGCCACATGCCCAACCCGTGCTTGGAAGAGCAGAAAGTCAGTGATGGAGCAAGGCAAAAACCCAGGAAAATGGAATAAAATGAGAACCCCACTTGATGCACTGCTCAGGTTAGTCCTGAGGATGCATCTCCTGGCACTTGAGGACAAGTTTGACACCTGAAGGCCAGATTTTCCACTGCTTCTCACACTCATGTGAGAGGGTTGAGCCCTGGAACAGCTGTAAATAAAGTCATGGATCAGCCTCTCAGGTTGACACAAATCCAGGGTATTAAATGATGTTTCATCCAAATGCACAGGGGCTCATTGCTAGAGATTTTCCCACTTTTCTCTTCCAGCAGTTCCTCCTAAATCAGCTGTCCCAGACACCCCTTTCCTCTGCTTTATAGAGTCTGTACAACACCAGAAATGAGCTGGAGCTCCCCCTTCCCCCAGGAATTTCACTTATTACCAACAAGATCCAGCTCTCATTAAATCACTGGTAAAAGAGCAGCACAGGATAAGATTTTTAACTCTTTACAGACAGTGATGACCCCCATTTCAGGAGGTTTTCCTTGGATTTTCAGGGTGCTGACATGCTGCAGGTTAGTTATGGGAATATGAGCAGCCAGGACATGACTTCAGCTTGGCAAAATTTCCAGTTGCATGTGCTGAGAGGGCTGGGCCACACATTTTGTGACAGAGACTTTTTTAGATAGATGGCAGGCTTTTTTAGTTGTTTTTTTTTTTTTTTTTGAGGGGAGGGGTTTTTTTACCCCTTTATTTCCATTCTTTCCTTAGAAACACTGGATTTGCCTTAATGGATTTTTAGCCTGGCCCAGTGATCCTGGATCCATGTGCACTCAGGTGTTGAACAAATCCTCAGATGAACCATGAGGAACCAAACCAAGGGTTGGAAACTCCTTCAAATCCTCAATTATTACATTAAACTTCCCAAAATAATGCACACTGCAGACTTCAATGTGTCTCCACATGGGGACATTCCTGCAGATCCACATCATCCATTGGTGTGGAGACATTTAAAATGCCCAAACTACCCCAAAAGTAAAGACGAAATATCCCAAATGTTGCAAAGGGCTGGAGAATCACCAATTTCATTCCAAGGACTGCCAGTTTTATTCCAAGGAATGCACACCTGCATTTTGGAGTCCCTGTGACACCGTGAGAAAGAAACACTGAGCAACACTATGAGTCCAGAGTTGTTCCATGAAGTTAAAAACTACCCAGAAATTCAGGTGCTAATTTGGGAGGGTGAGATTTATTTAAATTTATTGGTGGGACACCATTTTTCTCACCCTCTATCTCATTTCCTAATGGAAAAGAGGGAAAATGTAACAGGACAATGTGCAAGGATCGTACTGTGAGGATATGGAAATATTTTTTGAAGCCTCTGCATATTCATTTTAGCCAAATGCAAGAGGACTGTAAGATGATGAGTTCCCCATCCAAGGCCTGAAATCTCAATCTATAAATATCTACCAGAGTGCACCATATCACCCCCACAACTCAAAAAAAGCAAATTAAATTTAAAAAAAAAAATCAAGGCAGACAAAACCTTTGGCCAGAATTTCCAAACAATTACTTTGCAAACGCAGTTCTTGGAGAATGGCTGAGAAAATCACACTGAATGTGGCTTCCAGTTCCCTGCCCCTGGGCTTTTATTTCATGTCACAGCATGCTGCCAGTTCTGGTTTTATTTTGTTTTTTATTTTACAAAAGAAAAAAAGATAGTAACCAGGAGGTTATTTTAACTACTCCAATCTCGAGCTTCAACACATCAAGCCAAGATGTTGTAGCTACTCAAGGAGGATTCAGCAGCTCAAGTAGACAAGCAAAACAATTTAAAAACAGCAGCAGAAAGCAAAGTAAAAATGCATCTGTACTACCAAGCTAAGGAAGACAACACAAGAATGAGAAGGAAAGTGAAGTACATTTGTGCCTAATAAAAAGTTAAACATCTTTGATTACATCAAGTGAATTCTAAAATATTATGATTCTCCAAGAAGGAGTATGAGGTTTCTGATGTGCATTAAATGCTGCTATGCATTAAATACATGTCCTGACACTATTAGAGTTCAGGGCCACAACTGGGAAAAAATTACTTTTATTTACACTGTGGGTCCTGGAAGCTGTGAAGCTTTTGCTGTGAATATGTTACAGAATCCCAATGCAAATCTTTCCTCCTCCACTTCCTTAACTGGACAGTTCCAAAAACACTTTTACAGTTTTTACATTTATTTTCCTCATTTGTTTTCCAGGAAAATCCCCTTGGCAGGAGACAGAACAACCCAACTTGCTCTGCTATCAGTTCCACCTTGTCCCCACCTAGCAAATAGTGACAACCTGTTGTATTTATTGCAATTTATAGAAATCACAGAATGGTTTGGGTTGGAAGGGACCTTAAAGAGGTTGTTCCAAGCCTCCCACCATGGGCAGGGACACTTTCCACTAGACCAGGTCACTCAACTCCCCATCCAACCAATTCCTAAAGCAGCAGCACCCACCAATGGCATTTATCTGCTCATTTAAATCTTATTCTGCCCATGTAACTCTTATTTCTTTTGCTTGAGAAGCTACCCAGACACCAGGTAGGTGCAAGAGATGGAAAAATGAGCTTTTCAATCCATGCTCTGCTAAAGCAAAGTGTGTCAACACACATCCTGGCCAACTGCAAGGGGAGATCTCAGCAGGGAAAGGGATTGTAAGGAGATAATTCAATTTGAGTGTGGTGGCCTGACCATGACTGGACACCAGGTGCCCACCAAAGCAGCTCTGTCACTGCCCTCCTCAGCCAGACAGGAGGAGAAAATATGACAAAAGGTTTGTGGGTTGAGATAAGAACAGGGAAAGTAACTCAACAGTTACTGTCACAGGCAAAACAGACTTGACTTGGGGAAATAAATTGAATTTATTACCAATCAAAACACAGTGTAGGATAATGAGAAATTATCTGAAAACACATTCTCCCCTCTCTTCTTCCCAGGCTCAACTTCACTCCAGATTTTCTCCACCTCCTCCCCTCCAGTGGTGATGGGACAGGGAATGAGTGCTGTAATCAATCCATCACACATTGTGCTCCTTCCTCCTCTGGGGGAGGATTCTTCTCACTCTTCCCCTGCTCCACTGCTGGGTCCTACCCAAGGAGGTAGTTCTGTAGTCCTTTCCACATGTCCTTTCCACGGGGTCAGTCCCTCAGGGCACCTTTGGGGTGATACCCCCTGGGGTCACAAGTCCTGCCTGAAGAACTATTCCAGTGTGAGCTCCTCTCTCCACAGGTCCTGCCAGGAATCTGCTCCAGCTTGGGCTTCCCATGGGGTCACAACTTCCTTTGGGCATCCCCCTGCTCTGGTGTGGAGTCCTCCATGAGCTGCAGGAGTATTTCTGCTCCTCCATGGACCTCCATGTGCTGCAGGGGCACAGCTGCCCCACCATGGGCTGCACCACAGGTTGTAGGGGAATCTCTGCTCCAGCACCTGGAGCACCTCCTGCCCCTCCTTTCTCATTGATTTTGGTGTCTGCAGGGCTGTTTCTCTCCTATTCCCACTCCTCTCTCTTGGTTCCATGTAGGCAAATTCTGGCACCTTCTCACGGAAACTATCCCTGCAGCCCCCCAGCACCAGAGCCTCGCAACATAAACCCAACACAAGGAGGTAGATCCTTCTCATAATCCATATTCCTGCAGTCCTGGAAAGACCTGTATTGCCAAGACAGGTTCAGAAGGTGTTCTGGGGATGCTTTATCCCAGTAATTGCTTCCTCCAGGCAAAAATCAGTGAGACTGCAGCAGGTTTAAATCTGCACATGCAGCACCATCTTAATGCCTTTCTGCTATGAGGAGGTGGAATCTTGACCTCTTTGCTACCTCTTTGTACTTTGGATCAATGCCAAAAAGAAAACAAACAAACAAGCAAACAACCAAACCAGCAAACAACCAAACCAAACAAAAAAACAAAAACAAAAAACAAAAAAAAAACCACAAAACTTGAACCATAGAATCATTTAGGTTGGAAAAGACATTTAAGATCAAGTCTAACCATTAGCCCAGCACTGCCAAATCCATCACTAAACCCTGTGTCTAAGTAACACATCTACACATCCCCTAAATCCCCGCAGGGGTAGTGAGTCAATCACTTCCCTGGACAGCTCCTCCCAATGCTGGACAACTCTTTCAGTGAGGAAATTGTTCCCAATATCCAACACAAACCTCCCCTGGCAAATCTTGAGGCCATTTGCTCTTGTCCTATGACTTGCTACTTGGGAGAAGAGACCAAACCCCACCTAGCTACAACCTCCTTTCAGGGAACTGCAGACAGTGGTTGAGAACCTTAAAAATTCATACAAGCCTTACACAGGGTTTTTGCCACCACTATTCCAGACAACACTCAGAGTGGGCTGCTTTCCACTTTCCAGTGCAATTCTTTATTTAGTCTTTATTTCTTTATATTGGATTCCTCACACTTTTGTCCACGGGAGACACTCAGGGTGAGGACTGACCACTCGTGGGATGTGGTGTCGGTGCTTGGAGCAAAACACAACACAGGAATCAGTGGTTTGCTTCCCCCAGTCCTGATCAGGAGGGGGAAAATGCTTCTGATGCATGTGGGGCTCTCAGGTGCTGTGACAGCTCCAAGCACCACGGACAGTGGCTTTGGAAGGGAAAGGAGAAATCCCAGCAAGCTGCTGAGCAGGAATCTCTTTCAGTTCCTCTTCAAGACAAGCCAAATGCAAAACATGACCAGGCTTATAAGGTCTTGTCTCTAGTGATCTGGATCTAATTAATGCCCAAAGGGAATTGTAGAGGTCCAGGACAACACACGTGGTAAAGGCACCTACAGGAACATCCTTTTGCCTAATGTTAATGAAAACTGCCTGTGTTTGCCACGTTAATCTTCCCTGCCTATTAATTATTTCACACTAATTTGAAGCTCCTAATGGCTTTTCTGCAGCCAGGTGAAGTCAGTTGCCTCCCTGAACTCAATTTTGCAGCAAACCCAAAATAACTCATAAGCTCCAGAAAAGAAGCAGCAATACTTGACGTAACTCCAATTAAAAAGGGGGAGAAGAGGAAAAACAGGACAAGAATTTGATCTTTTTACTTATAATACTTAATGTGGCTGTAGCAAGGCAACTCGGTACCTCAAAGTGTAATGTATTTATCCCCAAAGCACCACCAAGAATTATGTCTGTATTCTGTTAAAGAAAGTCACAGATTTCCTGCATCTGAATCTCTCTTTTGAAAGCTTTATGTGAAGCTACAGCATCATCTTTTGCTGAAGAAGCTCCAAAAAGAAAGTTCCTTGGTATCCAAACTGCTTTTTTTTTACCATGAGACACCTGCAAGGAGTAAAGAGCAGGTAGGGAGCAACCTGCTCACTCTGATTTCAATCCATGCACCCCAAATCCTCAGTTTACCTCCACCAACATGGACTAAGTACCACTGCACCCAGCCCTGGGGATCAACCCCTTCACAGCCCAGCTGAATGGATAAATCTCACCCATCCAGCATCTTGTTCCTTCTCCAGGACCACAGGAACAATTACAAGGCTTCAATTCCTACCTTGAAGGTTTTTCATAGAATTATCTAAGAGAGTAACTCTTTATTGAAGATTATGATCCACAATCCATGTGCTTCTGGCACTGGGAAGTGAACTCAAGGGTTCATCTCAAGGAAGAGTTTGATTTCCAGCTGCTGGCCCAAGAGTAAGACATTTGCTCTGGAGCAAAATGGCAAATCCATGTCTTTATTTCAGTTTTTCCGGAACAACTAACATAAAAATGAGAAGGTGGAAGAAGATGAAAGACGCAAAGGGAGAAAAAGAGTAAGGACAAAGGAGCAGATTGTCATGGGAAGATGAAAATCCTTAAGAAAAAGACAAGCAAGAACTGGTGGGTGCACAGACACCTACACCCACTCCAGACGTGTCCTTTAGCCACCAGTACTTCGCAGGGTGCTCCTCCCTGGGGACTCTGGTGTCTGATCCCATGTTTCATACCAGCCCTTGGTCTCTTCCACTGCAAGAACAACGATTTGGTCTTCTGCTGCCTTTCCATTTCATATAAACCACAGGAACCTCATTTCTCCTCATCACCTCTGCTCTCCTGTTGAAACTGGTCAAAAAACCTTCAACAAGTACCAGAATAGAAGGGATTGGCCAAGAGCATGTTTGAACAAGGCTCCTTTCCTCAAGGAGAAGAGCTTAAAATAGAAGAGAATGAGAGAAGCAGCATCATGTCTAATGTTGCAAAGTCGCTCCCAGCATTCGAACGTAGGAGGTCTTTATTTCCTCCTGCTGAAGTTTGAGAGAAATAAGTGATAAAGGAAAATGTAAGCAAAAAAATCACACTCATCAGGCAGCATGATTTTCATCAGCGTTGGAAAATGTGAGGCTGTTTCACATGGAAAAGCTCTGAGGGTCTTTGCTGCAGATTTGGGCAGTGACTTGGACAAAAAAACCCGACTCTCCTCGGCACAAAGATCACAAAGAGGGGGCACTGAGGGGATTCCATGTTTAAAAATGACCTGGAGCTGGTGTCTGCACCAATCCTCTTCCCCTTCTCACACAGTGGGGTCAGTGTATTCTAGAACACAATTAGCTCTGCGTTAACTCAAGATCTCTGCATTAACACTTGTAAACTCCTGTTCATTTTTTTTTAAAATCATCTTCCTGATTTGTCCAAGTTCTTTTGAACATACAAAATAATTTTTTTTCCTAGCTTTAGAAATGAAGCTTTACCTGAAGGTGTCTCAGGTGGAAGGACAGATTTCATCCCACCCATCTAAAAAGGAGATGGGATAAGTATTGAAGTACCTGCCTCCTCCTCCTCTCACCGAGAGAAAACCAAGAATCACAGAAACATAGAATATCCTCAGTTGGAAGGGACCCACAAGGATCATCAAGGTCCAACTCCTGGCCCTGCACAAGATAACACCAAGAATCTCCTCATGTGCCTGAGTGTTGTTCAAATGCCCCTCGAGCTCTGCCAGGTTTGGTGCTGTGCCCACTTCCCTGGGGAGTGTGTTCAGTGCCCAACCACCCTCTGGGGGAAGAAGTATTTCCTAATATCCAACCTAAACCTCCCCTGACACAACTTCAGGCCATTTCTTCAGGTCCTATCACTGATCCCCACAGAGAAGAAATCAGTCCCTGCCCCTCCACTTCAGCTTCACCCTACAGACTTACCCTGCTCCCAACTTACTTCCCCACCAGACACACTTGAAAAAATATTGAGGAAATCAAAGAAAAAAAAACCTCCCATCTATTTAACAGCTCAGATTTTTTTCTTTGGAAGTCCTACCACAGCTACAGGAAGTTGACAAGAGGACACAGATATTTTATAATCTCTAAGCCAAGCTAAATTCAGGGCCTAAACTCCATGAGCTTACCAAGGAGGTAAAGCAGGCAGGGAGAATCATTTCAGGTTGGTAAGGACCCCACCTAGGCATGAATTTTTTTTCTTGGGCTCTCTGAAGCACTTTCAATACCTAAGCCTTTTTTTCCAGACTCTGAGATTTGTGCTTTAATTAACATGTTCCCAGAGAAGTAACTGCAGTGTACAGTGTCCCCAGCACAAATGTTCCCGGTGGAGCTTGTAAGTTTTAACTGGAGCTCAGCATGGTTTTTCCTTGGAAAAGCCTTGGAAATAAAAAATTAAATAAGCTTTACATATATATGCAATACATATTTGTGAGAGAAATATTAAATATAGAGCCTATCCCAAGGAAAGTCTAAGAAGTCAAGGAAAAAAGGCTATTCAGGCAAAAGCTTCCCATATAAGTGAGGTCCAGGGCAATGGGACCAAACTCTGCATCTTGGCAAGTGTCTGTGTTCTGGTGGCATCAAAAGGGACAGCCCAGTCATGGAGAATCATCCCTCGTGGAATTCAAGAACATAAAGGATGAGCAATAACTTGCAGTGAAAGAAATTAGGGAAGACACAGAATTAAGAAACCCTCTCCTTCTCAACCTACCTGAGGAAAAGGGCTGCACACAATTTGTACACTTCCACTTCAATCAGCCAAGAGGTAAGTTTTTCTAACTAAGCCACTTGAAAGGAGCATGAAACCCATGGGTGCCATATTCCCATCCTCCCTGTCATAGTTCGAAATCCCATGCAATTCCAAACACAGCACCAAAACTCAGCCACCAAAATGCAAATCTGTGTATACTTAAGGAGGGCTTCCAAGAGAAAAGGAAGCATAAAGGAATGTTGGAGATCAGTGAGGCACTGGAAAAGGCTACCCAGAGAAGCTGTGGATGCCCCATCCCTGGAAGTGCTCAAGGAAAAATTAGATTGGGTCCTGAGAAACCTGGTCTAGTGGAAAGTATTCCTGCCCCTGGAATGGGGTTTGGAATGAGATGATCTTTAAGTTTTCTCCCAACCCAACCATTCTGTGGGTCTATGACTAATTATTTTTTTTACAGTGTAATCAAGATTCAATCAGATCTGCTTTGTGTTATTTCTAGCTAAGATGTTTCTATTCACTTTTGTTTCCTTCTCCAGCATATGTGCTGATAATAAACTGCTGAAGAAGAAACTAGTGAGACTCTTTAGGTGTTAAACTAGTGCTGGAATCTTCTCAGCCCTGCAGATCATCACCCTGTGTGGCCAGAACAGCCCAACTGCACACACTGCCAGGGTATCAGTTCCTGTAAAAGGAGATTTGCACCCATGAGAAATCATAGGATGGTTTGGGTTGGAAGGGACCTTAAAGACCACCCAGTGCCAAGCCTACCTGCCATGGACAGAGAAATGTGTTGGCCACTCATTTTTCAGCTGGCCAAGTGGAGAATTCCTCCTTGGTGAGCACCACGTGGCACCTGTGGCCATGTGAGCAAAAACAGCCCGGCCCAAATTTGCTCCAGCTCTGAAGGTGGATTTTGTGACTGAACAGCAAAACCACGACCTAAATCCTGGAGAGTCTGCATGTACAACCTTGACAAGGAGCAGAGAAATCCCAGACAGCATCAGCAACAGCATGAAAGAAAGTTTCTGGCATAATGTGTTACCCGGAAGATGAGATACAGCACAAAATACAAGAAGAGTGGTGAGATGAAGCAGAGATGCTGCTTCCAACTGATGACTGGGAGGAAGATAGCCAACAAAACTCGTGAGAAAAGTCCCAACCAACCAACAGACTTTGCTGAATTACTAGCCCAGCAGTTTATTTTAATGTATTATGAACAAGTTCCCTGCTTTTGCAGGGCCACTGGGAATTTATCAGATTTTTTTCCCAGCACTGGGTGACAGTTTGTGCTTTTCAGTCTTTCCTTCTCAAGCTCATTAGAGATGTTATAAAGTGAACATCAGCCTGATATTCTCTATATCCACATTAAACCACACTGCTGCCAGAAAAACCTGTTCTTATCCTGCACTGCTTTTCAGGCAGCAGTGAAAAAAAATAAAAAAACAACCAGCATGAAAACATAAACAAAAGAACACTGCCTTCTAATTTCTACAACAAGAAAAACAGCAGCTCTGGTTGATTTAGTAGAAGGAAATGTCAGAGACTCACACTCTTACTAAAATAAAAAGCCTATCAATTCATGGCTGCAACACGATGGTTAAAAGTGATTTGAAGGTCAGGCACGGTTGGCAGCCCCTGGAAAATGAGTTGGGGGGATTCTCAGCCCTGTTTCACCTGCTCAGATCTCTGTAAAAATGAATAAAGTGATTCAGAGAATCACTACTTTCACCACAAAGCCCCACAAGGGCTGAGGGGCTCTGGTCCAGACAGGAAATTTGGGAGAATGTTGATTTTCCATGATGGTTAAATGCAAAATGGACTTAAAATTTTAAGCCAAACTTTAGGCAGAATAAGTGCAGAGCAGAGCTGTGCAACGGATTAAGAAGCTGCTAATTCTGGAGGTGTGGAAATTTCTGCTTTGGTTGGACAGTTTTACAATTAAGAGTTTTTCTCCATTTTTAAACAACTGGGAGACAAAGTTTAAAAGGTTTTGCATAATTCTGATGTATTAAATCACTTTTAAATAAAACAAAATCACTTTGGGTTTTTTTATTATTTTTGCTGGTGGTGGATCAGGAGAAAGTTAAAAGGACAATTCATTTTTGACTGAAATAAATCAATGTACTGGAAAATACCAATTATTTTGCAAAATTCCCCTATCAAATCCTATTTCTTCCTGCTTTCCAAGATGGAAAGTCTAATCATGTTCCCTTCTTCATGCTTCAAAGCAGTAGCAGGAGCAAGAATTAAGGCAGTGTCTGTGTGTATTTTTGAAAGGATACCCAAGTCATTAAGGGAAAAAAAAAAAGGCAATTTAAGATTGACAGTTTGTTTCATTTTTTAATGATGATGTGGTGCGAGTATATAAATAAAACCTGAGTGAAAGCAAGTTTTGTTTACACTGCTCTTTTCCAAGGATAGTCTGCAGCCCTGTGCTAATGCAAACCCAAACAGCACCAAGAGGATGTGAAAATGCAAAAGAATTGCCTGAAAAGCAAAGTGGAAAAGATTGATTAATGTTACCCTTCCTGCCCAAGCTGTGGGACACGTAACACGAAAACAGCCAGCAGAAAAAAGACGAAGAGCCCAAATATTTTTGAAACGTCGTTATTTAAAGATGTATTGGCGATATAAATCATAAAATACTGTTTTTATTTTTAAACTAGCACTTAATCAGCCCTCTCTTCTGGTCTTATTAATGAACTCAGCACTAATTGCCTTCTTAGAAAATATCTTTTGAATGATCCAGGCTATTAATGACAAAATGGAGATGATTTTTTTTTCCCCTGATTGAGTCTATGTGATGCAAGGAAGTGGTATCAGAAAAATCAACCAGAAAAGAAAGAAACCTTAAAAATATTACCTCACCACAGTTTCCAGTTGAACACATCTATTAGGATGGGGTCTTGTGGATACTCCATCCCTGGAAATGTTCAAGGCCAGGTTGGATGGGGCTTGGAGCAATCTGGTCTAGTGGAAGGTGTCTCTGCCCACAGCAGGGGTTGGAACTGGATGATCTTTGAGGTCCCTTCCAACCCAAACCATTTCATGATCCAGGTGAATAGGTATTTTCTTCACTCCTTGTAAATTATGGTTTCTACAAACAAAATCCTGAAATCTAGATAATAATGTGTGATCCCAGTGGATATTATGGATAATTCATGAGCTTATCCTTAATACCATTTTACCAGAGGCTCCAGGGTTGGGATGAGTCACTATTCCAACAGGAACAATGAGAGAGGAGCCTCAGGGTATCAACAGTGATCACACTGAGATGGAGATGAACATGGGGTGGGAGAAGGGAGCACTCTCCTTGATGCCTTGGGCACTGGCACCCAATGACCTCACTCAGCCTCTCCCCAGCCCCTTGACCTTTCCAAGTCCACACAGAACAAGAGTTGTAGGAGGACAGGAGACCCTGTGCATGAGAGCTGTGCAGGTAAAGGATGTGTTGCTGGACCCTCAAGTTGCTTCAGAGTCAAACACACTTGTTGCAGCACGAGGCTGAAGAAGCTCTAGTGAAGAAAATGACTTTTCTTCCCTTTTCTTTCCTCTTCATCACTTCCTTCGTTGATCAGGATTATAATTTCAGGCCACCTCAAGGATACAGAAGACAAATTGTCCCCGCAGTAAGTAAAAGCAAAATTCTTGGAGAGACCTTGCAGAGTCATTGAGACCTGCCCGGAGAGTTTTCCTACAAACTAGAAACCCTCAAGAGATGAAGTGAGATCTGGGATGACAGGACAACAACCAAAACAAAGTGGATGCACTGGGAAACAGCCATGGAGCAATGCAACAGCTGGAATCTATCTGTGGGGAAAAGTGGTTTGTGCATGGACAGTATTGCAAGTGCTGGAGCAGATTTCCAAGTTCAGAATAAAAGTACCAACAGATGCACCCTCCTCTTCTGGAGAACTTCAATTCTCCAGCAGAAAAAGGAGCAATGTGATTTATTAGATGTCCTGAAGAGGAACGAAAAAGTGCAATACACCCTTTGCCATTTATTTGTGATCTTTATCTACAAGTTTAAATAAGAAAACTATACTGCTAATTTATGCATAATACTTCATATACCTTCTCAGCATTTACTGAACGGGGGAAGGAAAATTACTTTTGTTTGCTTAAGATGAACCATAATAGAAACAATCTGGCTCAAAGAGCCAGTTCTTTTGAAAGATATCACAAAACCCATACAGGGTTTTATAATCCATATGTACAAAACCCCATACAGTGTTCAGGAAGATGAAATACCATCTGCCAGAGCTTCTGGAGGTCTCCTGGGTTTGTTTCTGTGGGATATATTTTGGAGATCTAGCCATCCACAGCTTATGGGATCTGCAACTGGTCAGCAGAGGTTGTAGCAATGACCATAAAATGTCCCGTTTTCTTGTTCCACAACTACTGCTGGAGTTATTCACGGGAAAGGAAAGGCTCAGTTCCCTCTCCCTGTGATTCACATGGACCAAATTTTGGGTTCTCAGACCCTGTGCAAGTTACTGGCAAGCCCCTGTGTTGATCATCACTAGTGAGATGGTCAATGTGGGTAAACATAGAGTTAGTCTTTTATCTTCTGTACACAGAGGCACATCCACTCAGCAACAGACTCAGCAGAAGCAGAGTGGATCATCTTATGTAGGAAAAAAAAAAAAAGACTTTGCTGTTTCACAGACAGTTTCAGGCACAATCATTGAGTTGTGGAGTGGTTGGAGTTGGAGGGGATGATAAAGATCATCTCATTCCAACCCCTTGCCATGGGCCGGGACACCTTCCACTAGACCAGGTTGCTCAGAGCCCCATCCAACCTGGCCTGGAACACTTCCAGGGATGGGGCAGCCACAGCTTCTCTGGGCAACCTGTGCCAGGGTCTCACCACCCTCACAATAAAGAATTTCTTACTACTATCTAATCTTGCCCCTTGTCCCATCTGCACATGCCCTTGTCAAAAGTGATCTCACAAATCTCTCACTGCACAAGACAACCCCCAACCATGCAGAGCAACACAGCCTGTGACAGTGCCAAAAACCAAAATTAAAATAAAAGTTCATTAGAAACTCTTAGAAAGCTACAGATGAAATGTAGTCACTCTATGTATGATGTGATTTGGCCAATGAACTTTATTCTCATTCTTGCACAAGAAAAAAGGGAAAAAAAAAAAGAAAAGGACTGTATGGGTGTTAACATTTATTAGACATCAGTATATCACCCTCTGCACCTTTGGACAAGCAAGAATCTCTCTTCCCCAAGGGGAAAACAGCAGAATTACAATGCACTGGGGATCAGCCCTGACATGCAGGACACTGATCCACCCTCAGGCTCATCTGTGCCTTCATCTGCAAGACAAAAACTGGGGTTTTTTGCTGTTTAATTCAGCAGAACTTGTTTCTCATTCTCAGCATGACTCATTAAATATCTGCAGCCCAGATTTTGCTCTTCATCCTAATTGAAAAGACTCCATTATGCACTTGAAGGAAGACTTTCTCCCTTTCTTTCAAAATAAAACTGAGACAGGGGGTTGAAGTATTTGCCTAAAAAAACCCCAATTCCATGGCACTGTGATCCTGATGAGTGTGAGAAAGTGGAAGTGACAGAAAACTGATGAAGAAAAGGCTGAATTAAATTTTTTAGACAACTGGTTTATTAGCTGAAGCATTCTGGTTTAGATCAACAGATCCTAATGCCAAACTCAGTAAAGCTTGTTTTCAGTTGAAAGTTTTATTCTTTCTCCCTTTGCCATAGTTGAAATAGCTCATTGCAAGTTTTCAGAGGGAAATGTTTTGACATTTTGAATCAAAATACTGTGTATTCTCAAAATTTTCCCACACTGAAAACCCCCAAAGAGCAAGAAAACTGGAAAAAACAAGTGGTTTTCCCCAAATATTTCAGTCAGTGCAACATTTCTTTCTTTTTTCCTTTTTCTTTTTTTTTTCCAATTTGCAGATGAATTCTAAACATAATTGTCAGCCATAAGGAGGAAAAACTTATAAAGTAAATAAAGATCATTTACATCACCCCCCTGAGTACCAGCACCACTGCTCATGCAGAGAGAAATGGATATACGAGACAGAGAAGAGGTGGAAAACAAAATACATCTGAAAGGTTTTGGCTCCAAGTGCAAAGCTCTGGGAGATGTGCAACCTCCACAGGATTTTGGAAAACATCAAGGAATCCCAACGTGGACAATCATTTAAAGGCAGTTAATCTTTCAATAAATCCAACAAATTCCATTTTGAACAATTTCATGTCACTTTTCCTCTTGTAGCCTCTCTTCAAACATTCTTGCAAAGTGCTACAGGAATTTTCTGACGCTCCATGACACATGTGATAGAAGCACAGAATCACAGAAAGGTCTGAGTCGGAAGGGACCTGAAAGATCATCTCATTCCAACCCCCTGCCATGTGCAGGGACACTTTCCACTATTCCAGGTTGCTCCAAGCCCTGTCCAACCTGGCCTTGGACACTTCCAGGGATGGGGCATCCATGACTTCTCTGAGCATGTTGCTGCAGCTGAGCTCAAATGAACCCTTTTCCATGTCTATTCCCCATCAATTGCTCATAGAGGGGTTAACACCTGATTTTCAGCACACCTACAACCACTGCCTTCAGTGTGCACACCTCTAGTAACAGTAAATCTGAACACATCAGCAGCGTGGTGTTGCCAGCAACGGCTCTCTGGATTTTTGTCGATGTCAGGATTGCAATAATAAAATATAATGTTCCAGCAGAAAAAAGAGGAATGCTGCCAAATCCCTGCTCCACCATGTTCTCCTGTGCTGTTCCTGCATCCACCAGCATTAAATAGTTGGGACAAGCAGCTACAGCCTGTGCTTGGTGTGGCTGGGGCAGGGGCTTATCCCAGCCAGCAGCAGTCACTTGATGGGGATTTATCTTGGGTGTCTGTCTGGGGATGCTGGACTGTCTTCTCTTTCCTTGTGGATGCTCCATTCCTTGAAGTTGTGGATGTATCATCCCTGGAAGTGTTCAAGGCCAGGTTGGATGGAGCTCTGTGTAACCTGGTCTAGTGGAAGATGCCCCTACCCCAGGCAGGGGGGTTAGAACTGGATGATCTTTAAGGTCCCTTCCAACCCAAACTACTCTATGATTCTATGATTCCTTTCATCTCCTTTTGCCTCCTTTTCCTTTCCTTCATTCCCTCAGCCTCTCACTTGCTTTTCCATCCACCACTTTTGAAGTCAGCAGCAGCTGCTGCCACACAGAGCTCACGTAGCAGCTCAGGGAGACTGAGATGTGCCCCGTCCCTCCTTGGGCAAAATTCCCTCCTCACCGCTTCTTAGAAAGAGAAGGTTGAAACCAAAGGGCCCCCAAAACTCCCTCCATCTCTGTTGCCAGAATGGTGCATCCCCAGGGACTGTGTTCATCTGCGAGAAGCTTCAGCTCATCCTTCCACTTCTGTCTGGACATGAACCCGGGTACCCTGGCCCTGCTTGAGTAGGAAGACTGGACCAGAAGAACTCCAGAAGTCCCTTCCAAACTTCAGTCATTCTACAGCTCCTCAAGAGACCATTCATGCTCCTTAAAAGAAACAGTGATGAAGATCCAAAGATCAGGAATGCTATAGTTTTCTAGTCAAAGATTGGACTTGATGACCATTGAGGTCTTTTCCAACCTTGATGATTCTGATTCTTTTGTGATCATATCCTGCCTTTCTTTCTCCCACCACGGTTTGCAGAGTGGCCTGGCACTGGGAAGCAGAAACTCTTTCAGAATTGGGCTACATTGCTGCTCAGACAGGTAAAATGGTGCTGCTCAGGGGCAACCAGGGATCCTTAAGTGGTCAAAAGTTGCCTCCCACAGATTTTCATCATCTTGAAGTTCCCAGGTGTTAGCCCTGCATCAGGTGTTATCCCTGCACTGCATAACCACAAGAGGGATCACATACACTAGGTGGGGCACATGGATCTTCTGGGAAAGATGTTTTGCAGGCTGATTCCTTCCACTGCTGGTCAGTACTGGATGAATGAAGTTCAGGAGAGCACAGGCAAGATCACACTGGGTATGCAAAAGTTACAGTAGCCAATTCCCCCAGAAACAGAAAATAACTCCCACTGGATACAAAGAAAAGAGGTTTTGAAGGCTTACAGAGAAGGTAGGGATAAGCCTCAAAGCACTCATTTGGTTCCAAGGAGTTCAACCAAGGTCTGGTTGGAACATTCATCATCTGGTGGAAGTCGGAGTTTATTGGTCTCACTCACTCGCAGTCCCATCTCACTCCCTGTGCTGTGCTAATTCCACACGTTGAGATGGCTGAACCTCCTCCAGGGATCTGAGGAGGAGGCCAATCAGCACTTCTGCTGCAGTTGTGAGGAGCAGTCTGAGCAGTTACCAGCAGTTATTGTGAGTGAATTGATTTTATTGGAATTCCTGCTGCCACCTTCGTTCGTGTACACGAACATGTCTATAATTAGAGCACACCAGGAGAGAGGCAACTGGTAAGGAGAATGACACCACTTTCTCAGAAAGGTGTTGTGTGGATGTCTGGGGGGAGAAGCTTGAATATTCATGAGGAAATTGTCTGTACTCACGCCACCAGGCATTAACTAGAAGCCTAATTGCTTTTGTCTTAGTGTCTGACAGTCCCAAGCCACAAAAAAAGACAAAAAAACCCACAAAGGCACACACAGGGGCACACGACACACCCCCCTCAGTCACCTGTGCTTAGTCAAAGACAAGGCACACAGAAAATAACCATGACATCAGCCAACATGGGTCTGTGGATCTGTTTACACTGCAAAGGCATTAGACCTATGGGAACAAGCCTGGGGTATATTTATGTAGGTTGAGATTTATAACAGCATAGCACGTGGTGCTCTGGTCTGTGCTGGTGTTGGTGTTGCTCCAGAGAAAGAGCATTTTGGTCTAGCAAATCCCAAAGCACCTCTGTTCCCAAATATTTAAATGAGCTTGCTGGGGAGTTGTATCCACCAACTGCTCCTGGGTTCTGGGGTTTAATCTGGAGAAAAGGAGAATCAGGGGGGACTTACTGCTCTCTGTTCAAAGGAGTTGTGGTGAGGGGAGGCTTGGCTTCTTCTCTCAGGAAACTAGTGACAGAACAAGGGGATAGGGCCCAAAGTTGCACCAAGGGGGGGTTCAGGTCTGATATTGTGAAACATTTCTTCACTGAATGGTTGGTTAAGCATTGGAACAGGCTGCCCAGGGAAGGGTTGGAGTCACCAAACCTGAAAAGTGTTCAAAAAATGAGTTGATGGGGCACTTCAAAATATGGTTTAGTGGGAATGGTAGTATTCCATCAAAGGTTGGACTTGATGACCTTGAAGGTCTTTCCCAACCTTATGGATCCCATGGTTCTATGATTCCACGAAAATGTTCCCAAGGCTGTTGGTTTGGAGCAGCTCAAGCTTTGGGTTCCAGCTGCGAGGAGCTGAATGTACACCAAATAATACTGCAGTAAGGTTTTAGTGTATAGGTGATTCAAAAAGACTGACAAAATAATCTCATGATCCCTTCTAGCTTTAAAATCCATGATTGCAAGAGCTGAAAGACATGCTAGGACGAAAAAATATAATGCTACTTACTGTTAATGCCAAGGCTAGACATATTTTCACCCAAAATCATGGCTAAATAACAGCATTTCAAAACTTCCAGAGAAGTTTTGCACCTGTAGACTGTCTGAGTAGGTGGAAAACAACACTTTTAAAAGGAGTATTTCCAGCAGGAACACATCATTAAAAGCAATGCTGTGCCTAAATGAGCTGGGACTATGTCTGGGGACTTCCATGCCATTGTCTTAAAACACTGTAAAAATAATAATAAAAAAATAAAAAAAAAAATCAAGCTTCACAGACAAAGAAAGTTAAAATTCTTGAGCCACCATTAAAAAGTTTCTCAAACAGGTTTTTGTTTGTTTTAAGTACAAAACTCAGTGGTCATAAACAAGATTCACCTTGTTTATAATTCATCATATTTTTTTTTCTCTTTAGTCAAAATGTAAATTTTTACTCCAGAGGTTGTAATATACAGATTTTTTGAAGACTGTTTTGTTCTTACCCTGTTTCCCTATTTGAAGTACACTAAGATGACACTTCAGGACGTGGTTTTGTGGTGGACTTGGCAGGGTGAGGTTTATGGTTGGAGTTGATGATCTTAAACATCTTTTCCAACCTCAATCATTCTATGATTTTATGATATTGGCCATTGGATATGAACAGGTTGCCCAGAGAAGCTGTGGATGCTCCATCCCTGGAAGTGTTCAAGGCCAGGTTGGATGTGGCCCTGAGCAATCTGGTCTAGTGGAAAGTTCCCCCCCCATGGAAGGGGGTTTGGAACTAGATGGCCTTGAGGGTCCCTTTCAACCCAAACCATTTTGTGATTCTGTGACAGCTACAGGGTGGTGTTTGCACATAATAATTAAAGCACAGATATTTAAGGTCGTCCTACAAGAACATGACATTAGGAAAGGCACAATCCTATTCCTTTTTGAAAGCTGAGCTCCCATCATCCCATTACTAATCACCCTTCACGCAGCAGTTATGGAGTTCTCCCGAAGTTTTGTGTACTCCCCTGCTTTTGGAATCACCAAAAATTCTTCTTTTCACGGGAAAGAGGTTCTTAGAGCCAGTGTGCAGCAGCAGTCACAATAACAGAGGAACAGATTATCCTAATTGTCTTAAAATAGACCCCTTGGAATGTGCCACTTTGTACTGAAGATGCTCCAGAAGATCCCAAGGGATGCTCCTATGCTGGCACTGGATTACATACCACAGCATAGATATTTTTACAGCTACAAGAAAACTCCTGTTGCACTGATGCTAAAGCCTAAAATGTGTACAGGGCCGGTGGGATGCGGAGAGCAGACTATTCTCAAAACAGCCTCTGTTCTGAGCAGTGAAAAACTCAAGCAGCAGTTTCAGCAGAAATCACCTGCAGTTGAAATGATTCCACACTGGTGAGGCACTGCCTGGAAAACAGGTTATTGAAAAAAAAATACCAAAAAAAGAAATATGTTTGCTGCATGGATGAAGGTACCACAGTCCTGTCTTCCCTGAGTTTTGGTATTGTTAGAAAACAGCCCCTGGCAGCTGGTGATCTCCAGGACACAGGATGACACAGGAGAGCTCTGTAACCCCTGCTGGTAGCTGAATTTTAGCTACACCAAGCTTGGACAACCTAATACCAGTACTAGTACCAGTGAAGTGGTACAGCCCAAGCTCCAGCACACAAATATCTATCAGATATTGGTCTTTTTAAAGAAAACCCATCTGGATGCCCAAAAAAGCCTGCAAATATTTCCTGCCCCTTGTTCAGCTCTCATGTGACTGCACCTCCCCTTCATCCATCTGAGGGAGGGCAGTTTTCTTGGAGACACCAGCTCACCTTGGACAGGGGATAGAGGACACACCTGAGCTGGAGGGAGCAGTACCAGCCAAGCACAAGGTAAATCTCCCAGGTTGGGATGTCCACACCACGAAGGTGGTTTTGTCTTACTGTCTGACAGTTCTGAGCCACAAGAAAGACAAAAACTCACACAGGCACACACAGGAGCACACAACACACACCCCAAGGTCATCTGTGCTTAGTCAAAGACAAGACACACATAAAACAACCACAATATCAGCAAACGTGGGTCTGTGGATTTGTTTACACTGCAAAGGTGTGAGAACTATGGGAACAAGCCTGGGGTATGTTTATGTAGGTTGAGATTTATAACAGCATAGCATGTGGTGCTCTGGTCTGTGCTGATGTTGGTGTTGCCCCAGAGCAAGAGCATTTTGGTCTAGCAAATCCCAAAGCACTTCTGAGCTTGCTGGGGAGTTGCATTCACCAACTGGTACTGGGTATACTGGGTACTGGGGTTTAATCTGGAGACAAGGAGGCTCAGGGAGGCCTTATTGCTCTCTACCTGAAAGGAGGTAAGTCTGGAAGTCCTCCAGCTTTGTCCTCCAAGTGAGCATGCCCTTAGCTTTGTCAGGGTAGCCTTCCCCCTCTCTATGGGGTCAAGAGCTGCCCCCATCCCTCCCCCCAGGCAGAGCTGGCACTGAGCAGCATTCAATTAGGAGAGCAGCCTGCAAGCTGACAGAGAGCTGAAGCACAGAGGGAGGAAGGAGCCAGCTCAAATAAATGGATAATTGCCATTTAATTCTCACGGATTAGATTTGGCAATACTTGCATTACAGTTAAGTCAATAAAGCAACTTTGAGTCGAGCTTGATTTGAGGATGGGACAGACCAATCCATCTGTCTGAGATGCAGCTCCCAGCCCTGCCAGGGAGCCCTTGAGGTGGGGACAGAGGAAAGGCCACCACATGCTGAGGGAAATGATCCTTTATGGACCAAAAGGAGTATTAAGCAACGATCTCATTCATGCTTTCCCTAAATTAGGCAGCGCAGTCATGGACAAATGCATCCCCTTGTTCCTACACCTCAATTATGCTGCACAGCAACAACTGGCCACCCTGCTGGAAAGGTGTTGCTGTGCCAAGCAAGTCTGTCCATCATGTCTTAGGACAACTTAGGAGGCAAGTCCACATAGGAAAATTACTGTCAGGGAATCAGCCCAAGAGAGTGAGCTAATTAAAGCTGCAGCAGAGACACGAAAACTTCCCTGTGCTGTCTCACAGCTTGTCACTCCCACCTGGCTGCACATCAGGAGAAGCTTCACTGGGAAGGATATTCATGAAACCAGGCACTGACAGTGGGAAACAGCAAAGGGCTGCAAAGGAACAGCCACTGTAGATGTTTTAAGTCCAAATCAATACTAATAAACGTGTTTCCTGGCATCCAACATCAATAAAATATAAAATAATTCATCTGCTTTACAGTGCAGCTCCCTTTCATAGAGACATGGGAAGCCCTTGCTATTTTGGTAAGCTACAATGTCCTTTGGGATGGACAAACTGCCTCCACCACAACACAGGGCTGCTCATTAGAGTAGGAGGAAAACAAGTGAAACCACAGGAATTTGAGTTCAGCAGAAAATACACAAAGACAGGAATGCAACCAAAATAGAGAGATATGTATTATTTTGTAATACATTGCATTGTATAAAATAGAATTATGCATTAAATAGATGCTCTAGTGACTTGTAAGACATCTGCCCTATCCAATATGCACAAGAAAAGCAAAGAGAAAGCCATGACAAATTGTTTTGGGTGAAAATACAGCCAGGCATTGCACAGTCTCTCAGCCTCTACATTCTGACAAACCTGGAAATCCCTGGAGATATTGCCATTAGATTTGGTGGATTTAACATATATAGGGCACAGGGTTTTGCACTTAACAGCAGGAATCAGAACAATATTCAGCCATATAGACTGAAACTTCATTAATATGAGGTAGAGGCTTGTTCATCCCTCACTGCTCTATAGGAAATGAAATAGAAAACCAAGAACCAAAAGACTCACCAAAAAAATCTAAGAACCCTCCCAAAATGAACCCAACATTTATTTTATGATTTTCAAAGCCAGTAAATTAATGAAAATATCCAAATTCCTCTGTTCATTTGTTAATGTAAGAGTATTAGTGATAATTCTTCACCTTGTAGTAGTTGTATGTATGTGATGTGTCACACACCCAGATACACATAAAACAAATTGTATAGAATATTACGTTCTCAATGCAAATATTTTCCTAAAATGTCCTATGAAGTGAGAACATTAGAAGCACCTGCTATTAAATCTTTGCTAAACCCTCCACACTTCTCATGAAAATTCCAAGTGTGCTGTTAATGAAATTGTTGAGTTTTTAATGTACGTGTCATTTTGATGAATGTAGAGCATAATTTCCATAATGCCTTACATGTTTCACACACAGTTCTAGGTATTATACCATCTCCTTGGTATCCCAGGTAAAGAGATTATTAGCACAAGCTGGAAGGAAAACAGAAACATGGAGCCAGGTATGGTTACAGAGAAATTGCTTCAAGGTAAGAATCACTGCACAAAACTTCCCAAGCGCTTGCTCAGTTCTCCAACCACCAGATTAATACTCTCCAATCCTTGGAATAATTTAATTAAAGTGATCAGCAGACGAGAAGTAATTCTGCACCACAGAACCTAATTAAACTTCAAGTTTATCCTCTGGAAATCAAGAAAAATACATATTTCTTCAAGGAAAGACATCCATTTTATTCTGACAGAGCAGAGGATAAAAGTAAAAAAAACCAATCAGTTCTGTTGATAACATCTCTCTCTTCTCTCTCTTCCCCCACCCTCCAAATGACAATGCTTCCCTGGCTAAATAATCAAATAATAAGCATTTTGCAAAGCTAATCTTCCTCTTCTGAGCTGTCTGAGCCACTTTATCCCTTCCCACCCAAGTCACTGTATGGCAAAACAACGGTGCCTTCGAAAAAATAGCAACAAGAACCAAATGGAAGGGAGGTCTCAACCATGTTGGAACCTGCCAAGAAGAGAATCATGGAATCATAGAATACCCTCAGTTGGAAGGGTCATCAAAGTCCAACTTCTCACCCTGCACAGGACACCCCAAGAGTCACACCATGTACCTGAGAGTGTTGCCCCAATGTTTTGTGAGCTCTGGCAGCCTTGGTGCTGTGCCCACTGCTCTGGGGAGCCAGGTCTGTGCCCAACCACCCTCTGGGAGAAGAACCTTTTCCCAATATCCAACCTAAACCTCCCCTGACACAACTGCAGGCCATTTCCTGGGCTCCTGTCACCGGTCCCCACAGAGCAGAGCTCAGGGCCTGTCCCTCCTCTTCCCCTCCTGAGGAAGTTGTAACTGCAGTGAGGTCTCCCCTCAGTCTCCTCTTCTCCAGCTGAACACACCAAGTGACCTCAGCTGCTCCTCATACAGCTTCCTCTCAAGGTCCTTCTCCATCTTCATAGCACTCCTTTGCACAGTTTCTGAGACTTTTATGTCCTCTTATACTGTGAAATAAAAATTTAGACCTTCTTTTCCCTCTATTTGGCAATTTTACATCTTACATAAGGTTCCCCCTCCACCCCTGTCCCATGTAGGCAGTGACTCTCTAAGCCTGACTGGAGCTTTGTGCAAAAAATAAGTAGGGATAACGGGAGGGAGGATAATCCACCCTAAGCAGGCAGCAACAAAATGACCTGTGGAGAGATATCCCACTTTCTGCTGCCCAAATCTCTGCTACCAAAACCAGTATGTAAATCTAGGTATTGTCCAGCACTTTCTCACTATGGAGGCCCACACACAAGCTTGTCAAGTTGTGTTTGCAGACATAACCACCATCTCTTCACTTGGCTTTCTTGAAAAATTATGCTTAGAGTCATTGAATCACAGGATGGTTTGTGTTGGAAGGGACCTTAAAGATCATTTCGTTCCAACCCCACTGCCATAAGTAGGGACACCAACCACTGTCCCAGGTTGCTCCAAGCCTTGTCCAACCTGGCCTTGAGCACTTCCAGGGATGGGGCAGCCACAGCTCCTCTGGGCAGCCTGTTCCAGTGCCTCCCCACACTCACAGGGAAGAATTCCTTCCTAAAATCTAACCTAAACCTACTTGCTTTCAGTTTTAAGCTATTCCCCCTTGTCCTATCTCTTCTGCTGCACTGAGGGTTGGATCATACCCTGCCTTGGGTAAACCATCAAGCCAGGTAGCAGAGCTACAAGCTCCTCTGATAGCTGTTTATTAAAACCAACACAGGAACATGAGATGTAGCAAATGAGATCTTTGAGGAGGGTTGAGACTACTCAGGTCTCTGATGAGAGTTTAACTTCCAGATTCAATGAACCAGAGCCACTTTTCATTATGGCATAGTGAAGGATAAACACCAGTGCATTAGTCAGCTCCCAGCAGTCGGTGTTTGAAGGACATCGAGTGGGTGGCAGAGAAAAGCTGAAAGCAAAGGGAAAAATCAAACTCTGCAGCGTGGCATTATTTGGAGCTGGTCTTCTGTTCTTCATGACACAAGGCCACTCTCCAGCCTCACCAAATGCAGATCACAGTGTCCAACTTTACTTCTCTCTGTTGAGCATCTCTCAGGTGTTTATCCTCACCATGGTGAGGCAGCTGTGCCCCTGAGACCCATGAAGGTTCACAGGGGAGCAGAGATCAATCTACAGCCCATGGAGGATCCCACACTGGAGCAGGGGGAGGCCTGAAGGAGGTTGTGACCCCATGGGAAGCCCACACTGGAGCAGCCTATTCCTGAAGGAATGCACCCCATGGAAGGGACCCATGGTGGAGCAGTTCATGAAGAACTGCAACTCATGAGAAGGACTCAGACTGGAAAAGCTCATGGAGGACTGTCTTCCATTGGAGGCATCCCATGCTGAAGCAGGGGAAGCGTGTGAGGAGTCCTCCCCCTGAGGAGGAGCAGCAGAGAAGACAAATATCTGATGAACTGACCATGAGCCTCATTCCCTGTCCCCCTGCACTGCTGGAGGGGAGGAGGCAGAAAAAATAATGAGTGAAGTGGAGCCCAGGAGGAAGGGAGGAGTGGGGGGAAGGTGTTTTAACACTTGGTTTTATTTCTCACTTTTGATAGGCAATGAATTAAATTCATTATCCCTCAGCCGAATCTGTTTTGCCAGTGACAACAGTTGGTGAGTGATCTCCTCCTGCCCTTATCTCAAACCATGAGCATTTGATATCCTCTTTTTTCTCCTTTGTCCAGCTGAGGAGGGGAGTGATAAAGAGGCTTGGTGGGCACCAGGCATCCAGCCAGGGCCAACCCACCACAGTCAGAACACACTCCAGTACCTTTGTGGGTTCTTAACAACCAAAAGTGCTGTGGAACATTAAATTTCCACATGGAGGACAGACACCTCTGTAGGACCAAAGCTGGTGTTGCTGCTGAAAGAGGTGTTTTAGGGCCAGCTTGTCCTTGCTGAATCCTTCAGACACATACAGGATATCTTCTTCCTAGCTAGGTCCTTCAGAGGGCCCTGCATCTGACACCTGAAGGTGACCTTTGCTGCTGTGACACTGGACCCAAAGAACAAACATTTGATTAATACTTCAATACGTACATATCTAAAAAAAAAAAGTAAGTAGACAAGTTGAAGATGCTGCTGCCACAAGAGAAGAACTGCAGTAACATCAAGGAAAGGTTTATTTTTCTCTATCAGTATTAAAACATTTAAAATAGATTAATCAAATTCTTAAAATCACTGAGGCAGACAAAATCACTGCCTCGTGTTTATCACTGTCTGTGCATGTTTGCAGCCATAAACTAAAAGCCAGAAACTTTTAAACACCAAGAAGTGAGATTTAGAATAGATTTTGGAAAGGGGTCCTTCCCTGTGAGGGTGGGGAGGCCCTGGAACAGAGAAGCTGAGGCTGCCCCATCCCTGGAAATGTCCAAGGCCAGGTTGGATGGGAATTGGAGCAACCTGGTCTAGTGGAAGGTGTCCCTGCCCATGGCAGAGCATTGGAACAGGATGATCTTTAAGGTCCCTTCCAACCCAAACCATCCTACGATACCACCACCATCCCAGGAAAGTGAGTGCAGCCTTTCCACATCAGATTCTGCCCAAAACCTCTCCATAAATCCCTTCCTTTAAAGAAGATATTCTTCCACAAACAACAAAGCCCACAGCACCAGAGACTGCTGGGTGGTTTATCAGATAATGAAATACTTATAATTGCAGGAATGACGAGAAAAAGTAGGTGGAAACTCTAATCTTGTAACATCTGTGTCTGAAAAACAAAATGTATCTCCAAACCTCACTTTCCAATATACCTCAGAATTGTGAGAAAGGCAATAATTATCCCTAATTTACAGAGGGAACTGTAGCAGAGAGAATTAAAGGCTCTGACTCACACACTGTAAGGAAAAAAGGGGCAGCAGCAGGCACTGTTTTACACCAGCAAGTGCTTTCCCCACTGGTGTGGTTTGGGTAGATGGATGATGCCAATCATTGCCCAAAAGATTCATAAAAACTCTCTTTTGTTGGTGCTTTTATGCAACATCAGGCGAAAGCCACAGATTCCCTTGGGAGGCAGCAAACTCTAGAACTGAGCTGGACCTGGAGCCAACGGTGCACAAAAACATGGTAAAACTCCCCACAGGTCAATCTGAGCCCAAAATGACACGAGTGAAGTCATTCAATTGGAGTGTTTGACACTCATAAGTCCCCCCACCTTGTCTTTAAATACCTAAAGGTATTAACCAGGTGCTCAGCTGCCACAAAATCTGACCTGATGGGAAAAGGAGTGAAAGGGGTCTGATGGAAAGGAGATAATGGAAATTTTAGGGTTTCTTCTGTGCTTTCTTGATTGAGCTCAGGTGATTACTTATGAAATAATTATTTATGTAGAACCAAGGCATAAAAATATACTTCAAAATACATTTTTGATAGGTTTGCTCATTACTTCAGACTTTTAAAAAGTCTTTTATTTTCTCTCTTTTCTCTTTTCCTTTCTTTTCTTTTTTTCTTTTTATTTTCTTTTCTTTTTTCTTTTTCTTTTCTTTCCCTTTCCCTTTTCCCTTTCCCTTTCCCTTTCCCTTTCCCTTTCCCTTTCCCTTTCCCTTTCCCTTTCCCTTTCCCTTTCCCTTTCCCTTTCCCTTTCCCTTTCCCTTTCCCTTTCCCTTTCCCTTTCCCTTCTCCTTTCTTTCCTCTCCTTTTCCTTTCTTTTGTTTTTCTTCTTCCACTGTGGAGTTCTTCCACTGTTTTTATCTCCCTGAAGCTCCTTGTACAAGTAGGCTGAATTCCATGATTCTGGCCATAAGGACAGGCTGGCAGGATGACTCAGCCCTTGTGCCAGTCAAATGATCACTCAGAAGCCCTGCCACGGTCTGCAGGACTAGGAACAGGAGGTTTAACACAGTGTTCCAAGGAATTGCACCTAAATAAATTCACAGAACCAGAAAATATACGACAAAGGGGAAAAAAAAATCCATACATGGATTTATATACACACAGAAATGGTCTGCAACGTCAGTTTTGGGAACCGATTGACAACAGCTTACATGTATTAAAGGAGATAACAACCAAAAAGAGATGTGTGTTCAAGATTTAAGAACTTTAAGGAGAGGAAGAGCAGTTACATCACACAATCACACGTGTCCACACAGCCACAGCAGCACAAGGGACCCAGAGCAGCTCTCAGTGACACTCACAGTGAATCTGGCACCGTTTGAGACCAGACCTGCAAAAGGCACCTCCTCTGCTGAGAACTCCTTCAGCTTGCAGAAATGAGACTGATGCATATTGTGCTCCTACAAATAACTTACTTTCTCATATATGGGTCAAATTAACCCTGATTTATGGAACTGGAGTTCCAATTCAAATGCATTCAGAAGTCCAGGAACACAAATTCATTCTTATTACAGAGCCTTAAAAAACTCACCATAAATTTCTCTGTTATGATGAAGAACCTGATATTTTAACCTAGAAGAGACTTTTGATCCTTTCTATTAGAACATTCTTAGAATTTGCTAAATGGAATCATAGAATCAATCATAGAATGGTTTGGGTTGGATGGGACATTAAAGATCATCAAGTTCCAAACCCTCTGCCATGGGCAGGGACATCTTCCACTAAACCAGGTTGATCCAAGCCCCATCCAACCTGGCCTTGAACACTTCCAGGGATGGGGTATCCACAGTTTATCTGGGCAACCTGTGCCAGTGTCACATCAACCCTTCAGTAAAGAATTTCTTACTAATATCTAATCTAAACCTACCCTCCCTCAGTTTAAAACCATTCCCTCTCGTCCTGTCACTCCATGCCCTTGTAAAAAGTCCATCTCCAGCTTCCATGTAGGCCCCCTCTAGGTACTGAAAGGCTGAACTTGGATGACTTCCAAAGGTTCGAGGAAAAGAAACTCAGGCTTCTCAGCTCCCCAAAATAAATCTGAGTCTTCAGAGGAGCAGCAATGGTACCACTGGTTTATTATAAGAAATGCATCTCTCCCTTTAACAGTACAGCTTGTGATGTCTTTTCCAGAGGTTTAACTGGACTTGACTATCACAGAATCATAGAATCATTAAGGTTGGAAAAGACCCCCAAGATCCATTCAGAGCTGCTCTCAGTATCTACAACACCATACAGAGAACACCTGTGCATGCTGAAGAGCCTTGTAACCACTTTTGTCTCATAGAATGGTAGAGTCAGAGAATGGTTTGGGTTGGAAGGGGCCTTAGAGATCATCCAGCTCCAACCCCCCTGCCATGGGCAGGGATGTCATTCACTGGATCAGGCTGCTCAGGGTCCCCTCCAACCTGGCCTTGGCTGGGTGTCGTATCAGGACATATGCAGAATTCCACTGTTCATCATGTTGCAACTATTCCATACATTTAGTTCCCACCCAGAGACCACTGATCTTGCAAAAACCTACCGAGAAGGCAAAACTGTTATTCAAAGAGCACCAAAAATACTCTTAATGCCTATGTAAAAGTTTTCCCTTTTTCTAGATAGCTTTCTTAAAATTCAGACAGTCTTTGCCCATAATTAGTAAAAGAAGCTATTGTCTGTTCTTCTTGACAAGACACTTATCTTCCCAAGTCTGGCAAAGTATTTCTTAAATACTGACAAAGTTCCTCACTTCGTATTAATATTTTTCTACTTAAGCTCTACCCCAAAATAGTAACCAATTATTTCTTCAAACACTCTTATGACACTGGTGTGCAAAGTGCTTGTTGATCCAATAATGCCACAAGGATGTTACTAAATTCAGCCTTGTGTTCAGAAGAGATTCCCAAATATTTTGCATCTCAAAAGTAGTTTACATCAAAGTAAACTTCTGAAGGCTGATGGAGTGGCCTGGCTTTTGCAGAAGGATGTGACCCAGGCACCATCCACACCTTGCAGGGGGCTACATCCAACCAGAAAGAGACCTCTGAAATTCAATAATCACTCTTAGAAAGTAGAATTCAGTGGGAATATCTGTGGGGTGCCCTGTGCAGTTTTAAGCTGAGTTCTTGGTGACAAAGGAGAGCGATTGGTGTCAGTATTTAGGACTTTGGCTTCAATGCACAACCAAGTCACACCACTGAACTGATGGAACCAAAGGCCAACAGCACACCAAGATAAATCTGCCTTGCTTGCACCCACGTGATAGATTTAGGTGAGTGTGTTTTATCTCACATTTGCATCAGGTTCAGCAGACAAACAAACCACAGCAACTTGTTAAATTGATTTGGTTTTGCTGCTCTTCAGAACCCCCAACACTCTCTGATCTCAGCAAAGAGCACATCTACTCCTTTTACTCACCCAGGCCTTTCTTTCAGATCAGAAGTCCATTTCCTTGAGGCAGAGGACCCAGTGGCAGCAGAACTCTCAACTTGTCTGTTTTTCTTTAGATACATATGCAATGAAGTATTAATCTTTGCTCTTTGGGCCCAGTGTCACAGCAGCAAAGTTCACCTTCAGGTGTCAAATCCAGGTCCCTCTGAGGGACCTCATTAATTGAAAACCCAGTGAACACTTTTTCCCCCCAACCAAAGTCCTGATTCTACCTTTATTCACCATATTTGAAACTCAGCAGCAATAAAAACGCATCTGTGAGACAAACCATGAGCACCACAAAGCTGTTTTATTCACCTTTCAAACCATGAAAGAAAATCCCATCTATTGCTCCAATTTCACTATAATATTCAAGATACATTACATATTGCACAGTGTTGCTTTCTGGCCTGATTTTTTTTTTTTCTAATAGTAAGGTACAAGTTGTCTTCTGAAACACTTGGCATATTCCTACTTGACAGAGGCAGGGGTTTTCCCAAGTATTTCTTAAACTAACTTGACATTTCATATAATTAAATCAGCAACTAGAGAGTAAGCATTTGAGCTATCACATTATCCGAGCTTCACGTATATGAAAATAATTGTATCCTATCTCCTATCTCCTGAATCAGGGAAAAGACACAACCAGACTGGTTAAACCCTAGTATTAGTGGAATAAATGGTTATAATTTTATTAATCACCATTTTTGCGCCAGTGCCGGGGATGAATTGCTCCCCGACGTTCCATCGCGCCAAGCTCTGCACAAAACACGCCTGATTAAACATTTCCTCCCCAGAAGAGCTTGCACTGGATGTTTCTTTGTTCCAGCAAGTCCGTGAGCTTGCCATGCGTGTAATTAAATCTGCTCTTTGGGGTGGGCCCGATCCCGCAGACATATGTCTGTTAACGGCTTCTCCAAGAATAACGAGCTCACTTGTGTGTGAGGCAAGGCTGGAGCCCCCAAAAAATAGTCAGGATTAAAGGCAGGCACTCTATTATATGGTGTTTATTCACTTAAGGCAGCCAGGCCTGTCTTTTTCAGACGGTCTGCAATGACTGTTTTTTTAAAATGGAAATTATACTTACACCACACCGTGTCCTTGTTAGGGAGACACATCCAACCCTCTCCTGGAAAGTATTGATCCAGCCCTCTCCTGGAAAGGACACATACAACCTTCTTCTGGAAAGGACTGATTCAACTCCTGGAAAGGACATCTACCACCCTCTCCTGGAAAGGACATCTACAACCTTCTACTGGAAACTACAGTTCTGAAGAAATGAGTGATCTTCTCTACTTCCAGCATATTTAAGTCCTACCAGTCCTTCTGTGCAAAGAACAAAGCCTGATCTACCTGATATATGTATCTAATATACCCAAATATGTGCATTCAGCACTTAAAGGGGGCTTATGAAAAAGAGAGAGAGCAACTTTTTACATGGGAAGATAGTGATAGGGCAAGGTATGATGGCTTTGAACTAAATGAGGAGACATTTAGGTTAAATATTAGGAAGGAAATCTTCCCTGTGAGGGTGGGGAGGTCCTGCCACAGGTTGCCCAGAGAAGTTGTCGCTGCCTCATCCCTGGAAGTGTCCAAGGCCAGGTTGGACAGGGCTTGGAGCAACCTGGGCTAGTGGAAGGTGTCCCTGCCCATGGCAGGGGGTTGGAACTGGATGATCTTTAAGTTCCCTTCCAGTCCAAGCCATTCTATGATTCTACAACTACATATATTTCTTTACACTTCTAAGCTGTGGGCAAATTGCAAGTAACAGCAATCCTCCCCCAGAGCTGAAAATAAATTAACCCCCCAAAATTTAGCTGTTCTTTTGACCTCTTGTATTTTTTTTTACAGACTCCAGTGATTAGTATTTAGCCAATTTTTTGGCATTGCTGAAGCACAGGGAAGAACACTGGCCAACTTCAGTGAATCCTCTGGAGGCTCAAGGGCAAGGAAATAATTTTATTGGCATAATTGACAGTGTTCACAGAGACTGTGAGGAAGCACCTCTACTGAGCTAGCATCACTTTTCTTATCTCCTCCTTTTCCTTCCTTACAAGATATGAAAAGTCAGAGAATCATAGAGAGGTTTGGGTTGAAAGGGACCTTAAAGATCATCTTCTTCCAAAGCCCACCCATGGGCAGGGCACCTTCCACTAGACCAGGTTGCCCAAATCCCCATCCACCAAAGAGACATAAACCTGCCAGATACAGATTGAAGGCTTGCAGCCACATCAGGACAGAGTGTTTGAGCTAAACAGCCCTGCCTGTATTAACTTAGGAGCAGCACTAAACTAAATCCAACCATCCCAAACAGGCAGTTGAGCTGGTGGCTCACAGAGCCTCACGCCCCGTTAGGAGAACGTATCAAATGAGCCTCTCCAGTGGGTAAAGACACGAAAATGAGAGTGAGAGCTGTGGACTCTGCAGTCTCTCAGAGCAACCCTCCAGCAAAGTGCACAAAGTGATTTGATATTGCTTCTGGTAAAGCCACTTACACCTCTGTTCCTCCCTCTCCAGAGGGAGAGATGCATTTGCAACACAGTGCCTGGCTTTGGCTGAGTGTTGAACGCTCCTGGTTTTCTTAGGAGTTAACAAATGCTGCTGAGCGTATTTGTAACGTAAATAGTGGTTAAAAAAGTAAAAAGATAAATACTCTTCCATCCCCTCTTGCTGTGGAGCAGATCGCAGGCCATGGAAGCGGGAAATTCATTCCAAAGCTCCCTTTACTGCAGCTGTCCTTGAAAAGAAGGAAGACTTATTTTCAGCACATGAGTATCAGTTATACTGGGAGAAAAAACAGTCATTCCCTCCAGAGGAATTCAGCTAAATCCACTCTATGGTCCAGGAAATACCTGATGGAGCAGATCACACATTACAATTCCCAGGCTTTGCTTTAACAAACCTCAATATCACAACAACACACCTTAAGCATCAGCAAGATCTTTTCTGTCCTTTACCTTTCCAAAAGGCAGCACTGCCCATCCTACTCTGTTTTCACAGTCTGTCTCTCTGTGGTGGGAAAACACAACTTGTAAGTCTTTGCTGAGAATATAAAGCAGTGAATAAACACACCAGAAACTCAGTAGAAAAGGGATTATAGAGGCAGATATAATCTCTGTTTTCCCGGGGATGAATACTGATCTCCCTCCACTAGCTTTGGTCACTGGTGTTCCCATAAATATTAACAGTTTTCTTTTTCTTATTTCTCACTTTATGGCAGTTGGCCCTTTGAAGAAACTCTTTTTCCACTTTTAAAACTACACCCAAATTTCCCAGCTAGAACTGTAAAGTAAAAGCAAGAAACTTTCCAGACAGCAAATAGCCTCTGGTTGGGGGTTTTATTTGGAGGGTTTTTTCATCTGCTTGTTTGCTTTAACCCTATTAAATACTGGACACCATGTTTCATGCCTGAGAAATTACAGTTTTGCCATTCTATTCACCTTATGTGGGATGAAAAATGAGAGAGGGGAGAGATGATGCACTGCACTTGGTACCTCTCTCACCATGTTAGAAGGCCAACAGCAAGAGGTCTTGCTGTCTTTGTCTCTTTTTCAGAAAATGGAGGATTTCTCTGTTTCCCATTATGACCCTAAGGGATCATCATGTCCTAGAACTGTCATAGAACCACAAAATGGTTTGGGTTGGAAGGGACCTTCAAGATCATCCAGATTCAACCCCATACCATGGGTGGGGACACCTTCCACTAGCCCAGGTTACTCAGAGCCCCATCCAGCCTGGTCTTGGACACCTTCAGGAATGGGGAGTCCACAACCTCTCCAGGCAACCTTCTTACACCTGAATAGATCCAAGTGGACAAAGACTTTCTCAACACACATCCAACCAAACATTCAAAAATTTGTGAATAAAGAAGGAAAACTGGCAATTGCTAGGAAGCTCAGTACACACATGTGAATTCTCCAGCATCCACCTTCAAGGAAAAAAAGAGACAAAAAACACCAATAAAAGCATTTCCCACTCTGGAGATCTTCTTACAGGAAAGTGGTGGATGGCCAATCATGCCCTCCCCAAAACACTTCTTTGGTACTGTAAATTCAGCTCAGACATTAAATATGCATTAGAAATGGATAATGAAATTAAGAAGGAGACAGCTAATGGGAACCACTGCACAGAGGGAGCCCTGCTGGTGCTCAGCAGCGTGGCCAGCTGAGCACCAGCAAAGAACAAATTGAGTGTTGGGAGGAGGGAAATAAAGCAAGTGCCACAGCTCTGCTTGGCAGGAAAAGTGTAATAGATTCTGTCTCGGAGATGTATCAGCATCTGTGACTTTTAAATCACAGAGGAAGGCAGAGGGGAGCAAAGCTTTTAGCACTCAAAGCAAAATCTGCAACGAGACCTTTACAATGATGAAACGCCCTCGGGAGTGAGGGAATTAACCAGAGGCAAAATGTCTGGGCTAAAATCTATATAATATGTGTTTTAAGGCATCATCTGGCAGGACACTGGACACTCCAGCTCTTCCCCCATCCTCTACCAGCCTTTTGATCCCTAAGAAGTAGGAGGCAGGTTTTTTTCCTCCTGCCTTGTTGCCCAGTCTGACAGCTTGGAAACACAGAAATATTTCCTTGCAATTTTCATAATCACAGCAAGATCCTCAATATGCTTCAAAATTACAAAGGGAAGAGCAGTGTGAAATACAAATTATCAACATTATTAGGGAAAGGAGTGCTGCTTCAGTTTTTGCCCATAAATGGTGAAGGAATTAGTGTCAGGTCTGAGGCAAGACCTTGGGATATCCAACTCTTCAGTCCTGTCCTGAACACCTAGGAAAATCAAGTTTCTTCATTCCCCACCCTGTCCTCTTCTCTCCTTATAGAGGAAAGATAAAGATCTTATGGAGAGACTTCTTCCAGGCCCCAAATATTTTCAGACAAGCTGCAAACCTAAACTAAACACTTTCAAGATACCTAAGGAATCACCTATTCAAAATAGCTCATCTTCAGTGATACATCACTACACGGCTCAAAGAGAATTTCATCTCCACATCAGATGGCAACTTAACCATCTCAGCCTCCCCTTTGTCCACACAAACAGCAAATCAACTGCAGCAATTTTGCACCTTTTTCTGCACCAGCACCTCTCTAAAGAAACAAACACTTGCACGTATCCAGGCTGGTTGTGTCAGAGGACAGAACTACTCAAGCTAAAAAGAGTGCATAATTATTTTATCCACCTTTACAGTGGGGAAAAAAGCCCTCATTTACCCTTTAAAATACCCTTGTAACAGTTAGAAAGTGGAATTTGGTTTGTGAATCTACAAATGTAGCTCTACACATGCTGGTAAGGTGCAGCTGCCCCTGGCATGAAGCTGCTTAACCCCAGAGCTAAAAGCCCACATGGAGCTCTCCATCAAAGACTGATCAGGACCCTGGGAGGGAAATAATTAATCCAGACCAAACAGCACAAATTTCTACCTCTACAAGGCCAAGAAAGGTGAAGCAGCATCATTTTCCAGCCTCATGCAAGGCAGCTCCTGAGCAGGGAAAGGTGTTAAGAGCCTACAACATTAATTAAGTTAATAGTGTGGGATTTAGGACAGGACATCAAACATGCCTGCAGTATTACAATCTCCTTACGTGTTCCTGCTCCAAAATCCCAGAGCAAAATTATGTCACTGCAGATGCAAGGACACGGGTTATGCTTTGCAGATTTCAATCAAGCAGAATTTCCCACTCAGCCGAGTCCTTTCTGGACACAGGAACTTGACCTTGAAGAATTACCACGAAAGCTTGGTCAGTATTTGATCCTGCATAAAATGTAATCACTGGGAATGTCAGGACATCACGTCTAAATGAGGACTCTGCTCTGTCCCACATTAATGTTTTCCTATTAGCAAAATAAGTGATTTATTCCTGCTCCAGCCTCAGGAAGGGGAAACTCACTGTGCACAAAATATTTCTCCTCTGATCTTGCAGGTGGTTGCACTAACACTGGGCAATGTTTGAACAGCTTGTCCAGGAGAGGTACTTTTAACCAAGTGGAGCTGCAACTTTACCTTGGTCTGTCCCTAATTACGGCAAAGAAATTAAAATTTGCAGACAGGGCAAACTGCAGCTCTTCACTTCTTCTGCCTTGTGGATGACAGTCCCATTTCTTGACAGTTTTATCACAGAAACACAGAACGGTTTGGGCTGGAAGTGATTTTAAAGATCATGTCATTCCAACCCCCCTGCCATGGGCAGGGACACCTTCCACTATCCAAGGCTGCTCCAAGCCCCATCCAACCTGGCCTTGAACACTTTGAGAGATGGAACAGCTACAGTTGATTCTTTATCCTCTTTAACCTTCTTGACATTTTCGAATGGAAAATTTAGAAGACTTTTCCCCAAACAAAACTTTTCCCAAGGCAAGCACAGATATGATAGAAAATCTGAGCCAATGGATCAGATAGAAATTCATGTTGAAATACTTGCCTCTAGGACCTATGGAGAAGCTACAAGTTGGAGAGGTCACCTGTGTGGGAATGGTCCTTCAAGGCCTTCATTTTTTAGGAATTTTTTTTGATACCTTGAAGGAGAAGGGTCTAATCTCCTTACCTTTATAGATTCCTCATTACAGTTGTGTATATTCTTTGAGGCCATAGGAATAGTTTGTCCCTCTTTGAGCTCAGATGAACTTTTGGCCATGGTGATGCCTTCCCACAGCGAGTTTCATGCACTGATGGGTACTTTGACTCTTCCATGACCAACTTTGGACCAACCACCCAAAACAAATCCCTAACAGTTATATCCTAAATCATAAAAAATAAGCTCTTCACATGGTTTAATATTAGAGTATGTGATTATAGAGCCTTGTGTTTTAATGACCCTCGTGCATGGAAGTCATGAAGGAAAAACAAGTTTCTACAAACATCCTCAAGCACTTGATTTGCTTCTCAAGTCTCCTTGCTCCAGCTCAAATGTGTTTCTCAGCCTCTGAAGCAGCAACTTTTATCAGTTATCTTTAAGTAGAGCAATCACAAGTTTGATATCAATGCAGGTATCAACAGGCATTTTACATATTCTAATTTTTAACATAGGGTTAGGGACATCTTCTCTGAAAAAACACAAAGCATTTTGCCCACCAGAACATCCAAATGCAGCATTAGCTTCAGATTTCCTCTGAAGTCTGAAGACCAGTTATCATGTATATTTTAGAAAGGAAAATAATGAGGCAAAAAAAGAAAAATAATCAGGTAAAAAAAGGAAAATAATAAGGTAAAAAAAAGAAAATTAATAATGTAAAAAAAGGTGCAGAACAGCTCCTGCATTAGAGCACACTAACCTGAGTTTGTTTATTTTCCAAAGATTGCATCTTCAAACCTGGTGATGCTCCTCCCAGGAGGCACAACCAACATTCTGATTTATTTTTTGGTCTTCTAAATCCAGGCACAGACAGAGGAAGCTGAGCTCAAGGAGCTGAGAAAGCCCAGTAACCAGCACTGTCCCAAGGAAGCTCTGGTTGTGTCCCAGGCTGGAGCTGATATCCACATTATTTCCTGGGGCTTGGCTTTCCATCCCTGGGCATGTGTTTCTGCAAAGCTGCAGAGAAAACTGATCTCGGCCACTGGGGGTCATTAAAAGGCCTGGAAGAGCCTCCTCCCAGGAATTCTGCTGCTTCTCATGCTGGAATCTGACATCTCTGCTCCTTTAGGTATTTATCAGGACCTCTGTGTTATAACCCTTTAGGACCAGAGTCATCTTTGTTTTCTGACTTACTGTAGAGGTTTCCACTTCTTTTCCTGCTTAATTTTGGACATCTGACACAACCACTGCTTAGAGGCAAATCAGCACCCAAAAATCATCCCAGGCAAACAAATGACTTCAAAGAGAACAGTAGAAGAAATGGAACAGCTTACAAAGTCTCCTAACTCTTCATTTGGTCTCCTGATCATCGTGGAAGGGAAACCTCCCAAAGAAGTGGTGATGATATTCTTCTCCCTCCCATGTCAAGGAAGCAAGACACATATGGAGACAGATTGATAAAGTCTTTCATATCATTTTCCATATTATTCTCCTGCAGAAAATGGCTCTCATGGTTTGGACATTAAAATAAAATAACATGATATAAAATAAAATAGAATAAAATAAAATAAAAAAGTAAAAATAATAAAATAAAATTAAATTAAATTAAAATGAACTAAAATAAAATAAATATAAAAATAGAATAAAATAAAAAATAAAATAAAAATAAAATCAAACAAAAATAAAATAAAAAATAAAATAAAATAAAGTAAAAATAATAAAATAAAACAAAACAAAAAGAAAATGAAAATAACATAAAATTAAATTAAATTAAATTAAAATAAAAATTAAAAATAATAAAAATAAAATTTAAATAAAAATAAACTAAAATAAAATAAAATGAAGTAAAGTTGGATTCCTACTAAGTCAAATCTGGGGGTATGGAAGGAAAAAGAAGCACTGACATAACAACTCAATTAACATCCCTCATCTTGTGGGAGCAGGGGGTGTCAGGCATATCCCAAATCCAAAGTGATCCAAACTCTCTGATCTCCAGGAAGTTTAGTCTCCTAAAAAAAAAACTTTTGTTTTCCTCAGTGGCTATTTTCTTACTCCTCTTGTACATAAACATGCACTTTTTCTCCCTGTCAGGATGTTGACAGGGCCTGGTTTCTTCTTCACTAATGAGCAATAAATGTGAAAACCCCTTGGAGAAATTAAAAAAAAATCACTGGAAATATTGAAATTGTGCTAACAAATCCAAAATTATAAAAAATATGAAAAAAACCCACTTTGTTTTAGCAATAAGACTGTAAAGGGATGGTAAGAAATGACAATATGACTGATACTTCCAAATTGCATTTCAAATCCACACATGTACAGCCACCACACATCCATACCCCCAGGTATGCACATTCTGTATATTTTTAGTGATTTTATCGTTATTAGATCCTGGCTTGGAATTATTTATGTATTGTTCAAAGTCCCAGCCATCTGGCTACAGTCTGGATGGTAAAGCACTTCAGGAAAAGCAGCAGACAATTCTTTCCCAAACTGCTTAACTCTTGCAATACCTGAAATAAATCTGAAATACTGACTACTACATATTGCAATAAAGAGGGTTTTGCTGCATTCTGTCATAAACCCAACTTCTTTGCAGACTGTATTTTACAGCAATACCTCTTTCTAAATCTTTGCTTCATACCATCTTACAGAAGTGAAAATAATAATAGAAAAGAAGTTGGAGGTGGGAGAAAGTGGTGCAGAAATCTTATTTTATTCAGCCCATCACTTTTGTTGCCTCCATGCACACGGAAAAGTGTGGGAGGTCTGAAATTTTCAGGCACCCAGGACTGTTTTTCCCCTTTAAAACCTCTTTTTTTTTTTTAAGGGGGGGAACAGCATTCCAAGTGGTCTTGTCTCCACACCACTTCGTACACCACAGATCTGGTTCACCCAAGTTCAAGGCATGGGCTCTTCCCAACCCCAAAAAAAAGATTTATGACTTTAAAATTTTTCAGATGGATTTATGACTTCGAAAAAAAATCTTCTTTAAATAACTTTGTCCCTCTACTTTGCCAGCTGTATCCCTGTTTCCATTCCTGTATCTCTGTTAGTAGAGGAGAAGGGATAGAGGATATTGTATTTTAGGCAGCATGGTTGTGACCAGCTCTTCAGTTTCCTCTTGCCCTCCATCAAGGACCTGAGTAAAGCATTTAGGGGGAAAAAAAAAAAAATAAAATTTCCCACCTAACCAAAGAAAGTCCCCGAATGTGTTTGCACAAGTCTGTGTATCCTCAGCTATGGGAAAACCCTTGTCTCCCTGAAAACCCACTCCCAAAGCTTTCAAAGCCAGGAATGGCCAAACACCCAGAAATATTCATGTCAAATATCCCATTTTAGCACATTCTTGGGCACCAAGGGATTTAGGAGCTCTCAGGTTTGACCTGTTATAAAAAAAAGCATTTGGTTGAAAAGTCAAGAGATCCTTAAAAACCCTCCAGAGCAGGAAGGGGCCTTGGATTATCCATTCCCACACCCCCACTGGCATCATTGAGTACCTGGAGATCTGTGAGGTGTGACCTTAAAAGCAGTTTCTGAAAACAGGATATAAGCTGTAAAAAAGCCCACTGTGAATATTTTAATCCTGGTACAGTATCTCCCAAGAATCACCTGCCTCCTCCCACTTCAGAGTGCTGCAGGCTTGATTTCCATTAAAAAATATTGAGTTAAGGAGGAATTAAAGCATTTTTAATGTACTTAGGATGTGTTCATAGAAAGAAAAAAAAAACCAACTATTATTATCCCACAGCAGCCCTCAGCAGGCAGAGAAAGGTAAGAAGCAGAGAGATATCTCAAAGATGTATTTCTACTTTGTTCATCTAAAGATCTTGGACGAAAGCAGGGTCTGGATCAGAGGATGAAGCTGCTCTGAGACTTGGGAGAACTCAGGACATTCCCCAGTGATCACCAGACAAAAGTCATCCTGTCCATTCCTCACGACTCTATGGACTGGGACATGGATGACAATGGCAAATTGTCTTGAAAAGCAAGAAGTGCCTTTCCTGACCCTGACCTTCTCTAAAAAAAATGAATAATTTAGGCCAAGAAAGGCATGAAAACCTGGGAATAAAATGCAGTTACTGTTTGGGATGACACAACTAAAGGCTGTAGGAGACAGACCCTGCTCTTCATAACTTGAAGCATATCTTGTCATTACTAACAGCATGATCCATGGTTCTTCCAAACTGTCTTCAAGCCTTCAGGACTGGTTTCTCCAGCCCTGACATCCATGTATGCAGAGGCAGAACCCTGAGGGGTGAAACCTGCCCTACTTCACTCTCCAGCTGCTTCACTTCCATCTTAGATAAGAGAAGAAGTTGCAGGCAAGTCAAAATGACCGTGAGGACAACCTGTACCAAACTCCTCCAGCTACAGGACAGAAGAAATTACACTCTCTCCAAGTGTTTCTCCAGGCTAAAAAACCACCTTAGGCAGAAATGAGAGGTGCATCCATAGAAGACAGTTGCTCACTGGTTCTTCAAAGGGAAGAGAAAATCTCCATAAGTGTCCGCTGTCAAGTTTTGATTTATTCAAGTACTTTCTTTAAAACTTAAAAGCAAGTTTGCACCGTCTCAGAATCATAGAATGATTTGGGCTGGGTTGGAAGTGACCTCAAAGGTCATCCAGTTCCAAACCCCTGCCATGGGCAGGGACACCTTCCACTTCCAGGTTGCTCAGAGCCTCATCCAACCTGGTTTTTAAGACTTCCAAGGATGAAGCATCCACAGTTTCTCTGGATAATCTGTTCCAGTGCCTCACCACCCTCATAGTAAAGGATTTTTTCCCAATGTCTAATCCAAACCTACCCTTTGTTAGTTTAAAGCCACTGGTGTCTTGTCCAGGTCTGAAGAGCCTAGTCCCTGCTTTAAGGGAATAATCAAGATTTAACAGTAAGGGAGTCTGGCTAAGGAAAACCCTGAGGTTCAGCAGTGGGAAGGAAAAAGCCTTTTCCAGGGTAATCATGGCAGTTCCAAACCTCAGGATATAATCCCCAAGGAAACACAGCAGGTAAAGGGTTCAGTCTGTGAGCAGGAGATATTTTCCTGGCTAAACTCATTGCATTTGTTCCTTGATGTACAAATCAGAAGGCCTTTGATTTATTCCTCCTGTCTTCTTCAGTCTGGCATCAGGAAACAATGGGAAATTGCTTTTAGAAGCAATTATACAACCCCCTGCACACCCCAAAAACTCTGTAACCAATTTCTCCAACCCCACTGCAACCCTGTGTAGGACTCTCACTCCCTTCAAGCCACTAAAAGTTCTCATGAATCCCAGACATTAATATCCAAGTGTAACAGAGAAATTCAGGGAAGATCTGCAACACACACATCCCAACATCCAATTTAAAATCCCTCCTTGCTCCTAAATGCTTTCCATCCCCACTAATTCACCCTAATCCCCAATCTACCTGCTTACATCTGTCGAGTCCTTCCCCACTGTTGATCTTTAATCCCTGCCCACTCCTGGCTGCCAGTGTCAGTCTCCAAGCCAAGATCAGCCTGGAAGAAGAGATATTTAGCAATAATATTCCTGGACTGACAGCATGGATAAAAGCTTTATTCCTCTTTTTTTTTTTTTTTCCCCACTCAACTCAAATGCTGTTTGTGTCACACACATTTGGGTCAGCTGTGTCTACCCCTCCATTATGTACAGAAGTGATTTTTGTGTATGTTCTGCAAATAAATAGAGTTGGGCTGCAGAACAGAAATCCAAAACTACATTTTTTCTGTATCTATACAAACCCCCATTCTCATTTTCCTGGCAGAAGTTAATACTATAAAACTCCACTTGCATTTTCAAAGGGAAAAAGGAAGATGTACTCTTACACAAAGGATGCTAAATTCTTTTATTCTAATCGATTAAGAAAGACAGGTTACACATCCTTTAGATTTTAATTAATTGAATACTAAGCCTTAGAGAAGAAGAAAACAAGACAAAAGGGAATTTAAGAGATTTGCACATGGTCACTCTTCAGAGTAATGACAGAAGTGACCAAGACTTGGAACTTTAAAACTTTCAAGTCCAGAGTCTTAAAATTTAAAAGGATTTTCTGCCTCTGTCAAAAAAAAAGTATTCCTCCCCCAGTACTGAAAATCAGTGGTCTACAGCTCCCAGCCTCAGTATTTTGATGTGTTTTCAGGAAAGAAATAACAATATAAATTTCAAATAGGAACTGCTCCCAACATAAGTTTTATGACAGATCAGCTATTAGGTATTGCCCAGGCTTAAAACAAAATTGGTTTGGGTTGGGATAGAGTTAATTTTCTTCATAGCAGCTGGTATGGTGCTATGGCTTGGATTTTTGCTGGAAACAGTGTTGATAAGACAGGGATGTTTTTGTAACCCTTCCTTTTAAAAGGAGGAGGTGATTCAGCCAGATATTCCCAAGCAGTTGTCTGGGTTTCTCCAGGACTGTGCAAGCAAACAAGAGGAAAAAGCCCCACTCCTTGGAGGCTCAGAGATCTTTAGGTGGGAGCAGAAATGATGGAGCAGGGCCTGGATGTTCACGTGCTCTCCAAAAGGTGAATGATTCGGTAGGCTAGAAGCTGCATTCATGTACAGAGGTTTTTCTAGTTTATATATTATTATTGTTTTAGTTATTAATAATAATATTAATATTTCATATACTAACATCTCAAATACACAGTGGGCCCTGCAGCATCCACTTTCCATATCACAACAGCAGAGGCAGCAGAGGTTAAGTCTTCCCTTCCTAAACTTTATCCCAGGTTTTAGGTTCTTTAGATTTGTTCCCTTTCGCAGCCAAAACCCCAAGCAGAAATTCTGCACCAAAACAAAAACAAAATCCCTGAAGCAATACATATAAAGTTCATATAAAGTTTGTTTTACAGCCTCACCTGTGCTAAGAATCTGAACCCTGTCAATGCCTGAGTCCCACCTGGGGAAGGCTGGGACAAAGCAGATTCACACCAGATACTGTCTGAGCTCTTCCAGTACCCAGGAACGTCCACTCCCAAATTTATTGGGGTTACTATGGCAGTAGTAGAGGAACAGAGTATGCACCTGCTCACTCACTGTACATGGATATCCTTGGAATCCAAACTAGGACAGACCAAGTTGAACCTAATTTTAACCTCATTTAGTTTCCTGTTGTGCACATCAAAAAAAAAAAAACAAAAA
Organism: Manacus candei; assembly: GCF_025592945.1. Lineage (NCBI taxonomy): Eukaryota > Metazoa > Chordata > Aves > Passeriformes > Pipridae > Manacus > Manacus candei. Next base: position 203,399 of record NW_026138236.1, on the reverse strand, counting down.
AAAACCAAAACAAAACAAAAAAAAAAAAAGCCAACAGGAAAAAAAAAAAAAACCAAAAAAACCCTCAACCAACCAAAAAAAAAAACAACCAAAAAAACCCAACAACAACAAAACAAAGAAACCAAACCAAACAAAACCACCACCCAAAAAACCAAACCAAACCAATCAAACAAAAAACCCTAGGAAAACAAAATGAAACAAAAAACCTGCAAACAAACAAACAAAAAATAAATAAAGGGACAAAAAGAAGAAAATAAAAAAAAAAAAGAAAAAGGAAAGAAAGATACCTTTTAGTAGCCACAGGGGCAATAAAATCTGCCATCACCTTCCCAGGAAGGGAGTACAAGATGGAGTGGATAAAGCTGTGTTAGAACTGACAGCCTGCTCCCAGACACCACCTTTTCCAGTGAACTTTGGGAGTTCTCCCCTTCATGTTGCAGCAAAGGAATTGCAGAATCTCAAGCAAAATGCTGCCCAGAGCATTCTGCCTGACTGGAGCCTGAATCTGCTTCCTCCCTGAGGAGAGAGCTGGATTAACCAGACTGGGATGCAGGCACCACCCCAGCCCTGGGCATGGCACATCGGGAGCAAACCTGGAATAAGCTCTGACCTGACCTACCACTGATTTCAGAGTGTGACCACCCGGGTGGCACTTCTGCAGAGCCCAGCAAGACACAGGTGAGCACTGGGAAGTGCATCTGGAGTCAGCTATGATGGAAAAGCAAAGAGCTGCAGAGAGATGCTCCAACTTCATCCTGTTTCCCAGGGATCTCCACTCAGTGAGCATGGACAGATGTTCATACAAGCTCAGTTTCAACGGTGTCTTGCCTCAGGTAGACTTATTATTTAGGCACAGATTAAGAAGAAAGGATCCTGCTCCAAGCACTGGATACTGCCAGGATGCAAAGCACAGGGTGGAAGCCCAGGGGTGTAGAAAATGTTAAAAAGGACTTGTAGGACTTGCAGGAATTTCATGATACAGCCAAGTGCTCACTTATGGCTTGTTGGACAAGGACTCTAAAGCAAAGACCTCTCTGCTCTCCAACTGGAGAAATGCTCCCGAGCAACTGAGAAAGTTGCCAAAAGAAACCTGGATTCAATCTACAGTATTAAAGAATCTTGGGAGCATCAATCATAGAACCATAGAAACACAGAGTGGTTTGGGTTGGAAGGGACATTAAAGATCATCCAGTTCCACCTCCCTGCCATGGGCAGGGACACCTTCCACTAGCCCAGGTTGCTCCAAGCCCCATCCAACCTGGCCTTGGACACTTCCAAGGATGAGGCAGCCACAGCTTCTCTGGACAACCTGTGCCAGGGCCTCACCACCCTCACAGGGAAGAATTTCTTCCTAATATTTAATCTAAACCTGCCCTCCTTCAGTATAAAATCATTGATGTCTTGTCCAGGTCTAAACACCTTAAACAAAAATTGGTACAAACTTTACATGGGGCAAGAGCTGAGTTTTATTCTTTTAATAAAAATTTTCTTTGTTCTGCATCTGAGACAAGGAAAAGCTTTTGAGGGAACAACCAGAAGCGAAAAGCCTTTGAGCTGTATTAATTTCAGGAGCTGAAACTAAAGCACAGGACAGTCTTTAAGAAAATAATACCCACCTGGAAAGCCATCCCAGCAGGACAGTTCCAGGACTGAGGTTCACAGCCTGGTACCCATTGAGAAAATAAAGGAGCCACCAGCACATTCACAGAATCCCAGGATGGTTTGAGTTGGAAGGGACCTTAAAGCTCATCTGGTTCCAACGTCCCTGCCATGGGCAGGGACACCTTCCATCAGCAGCATCCATTCTGCTCTGCTGTCCCTTCCAAGGTACCTCTACCCTTAATGACAAGCAGGTTGAGGAGAGAGGATCTTAAACTATTCCTAATTTCACCATAATCACATGGAAAATGAAGCAAACTCTTCTGAGAAGATGTTTAAATGCATTTTCAGCTGAGTGATGCCTAAGGAGAGGACAAGGTCTTTGATTTCTGATTTTATGTGAAAGATTGGGACCACCAGCATGATTTTTACATTTTTACATTAAAATGGCTTTGGATGACCAAGAGCAGCAAATAAAATTGGTAGAGAAAGAAAGTTCATCTTTATCCAAGAGATTTTTGATTTGGCTTATTTTTTTTAAATTCTATAAGATTGTCAGCTCACCCTCAGATATTTCATTAAAACACTTATTTATTCCAATGGTGTGTTCTGGTTTTGCTAGTTCTATAAATAAATGCATAACCACTTAAATTTCCCGAAATACTGAGATTATAGCAAAACATTTTATATGATGCTAGAAATGCCAGAAGGGATAGGGCAGAGGTTTTCAAAACCAACAGTTTCAAAGACAATTTGTGTATGAAAGTTAATTCTCCTGGCAATTCCTTTTGCCATAAAACATGTTGTTCATTATTCTTTAATATGTTTCCCTATGTTTAGGCTTATTAATTCATTAAATCATTGCTAAGATCTCTAAGAACTGGATGTAAAACAGAGAAGACCCTCTAAATCTAGTGAAAATGGACTAAGAAAATAAATCTTTAACATTTAGAAGTCTTGCACAATAGCAAAGAAACAACATGGAATAATTCATCTCTAGATGCAACATAAAATGGGGGTTTAGGGTTGTCTAGTGAGATAGATCATCTTATTATGATTTTTTTAGTATTGTTTGCATCTAAACTTTACCCGGCACTAATGACTTATTAAATACAACGCCCAACTCCTCAACTACTGTGTCCCCATAAAATGAAGAAAATAGGACAGGACCCAAGAAGCAAAACTCAATCGTTAGGACTCTCAGAAACTTTTTACACAATATTTGACAAGCCATGGGATGGGTTTGCTCTATATAATAGAGGTAACACCACTTTCTTTGCAGTCCAGGTGGCAACCATGGAGAAATATTTGTGAACCCACCTATGATGGCAGAGAAAAGGTGCTACAGAAGGTCACATCTTCAGTCCTTCCTTCCTTGAAGGTTGGACTTGATGATCTTGGTCTTTTCCAACCTTAATGATTCCATGACTCTACACCTGACAGGACTCCATCCTAAAACACACTTTGATTATAATGCTGAATATGATCAAGACATGGTCCAGTCCACCAGTTTAAGACTTTGATAAAACACCTCTAATATTGCACAGTAGCTTTGAATCTCCCCAAAAGATCCAACAATTTTGTTCTTGCTTTCTTTCACCGCTTTCAACCTTTCTAACACTCCATCCTAAGGACATTTAAGTGCATGATTTTGTTCCTCACTGCTCCAGTGAGGAACAACCACCCCAACCAGACCTAGATCTCCTTCCAGACCGTTTGGACAATGCCATAAGCTGCAACAACCAAGGGTTTCAAGGCCCCTTCAACAAAGCATTCCAAGTATTGGAATTAATTTGGGAAGATAAAGCAAAATTAAAGCAGTATTCGGGTCCCAATACAGCAAAAGGATGAACCACCTGCTTAATGTTAATTAACCTCAGGGGGACTCCTTGTGTAGTTCAGTTTGTTCTGTGCTTCAGCAACATCAAGATGTGAATTTGGCAGTGGATTCCTTCCCACAGTTTGACAGCAGACCCAGAGCTGCAGTGAGACCACGTGGTAGTCAGGCCACAGTGCTGATTTGTACATGAGCTTTTGAGTGAGTTTTGTCTACAGAACAGAGCTCCAGCCATGCCCATCCCACCAAAGAGGTTCCAGCTGATGTGAACATCTCCCTCCCGTGTGCCACACGAGCTCTGTGACTTTGCCAACCTAGGGCAATATCATGATGGGTATTTAAAGGACAAATCACTTTCCAAAACTGCCAGGAAAAGGGCAAAATAGGGTTCGAGAGGACAGAAGGATGGTTCATCTGCTAAGGAGGAGGTTTAGATTGGATGCTTGGGAAAAAATCTTCACTCAAAGGCTTGTCAAGCATTGGAAAAGGTTGTCCAGGGAAATGGCTGAGTCACCATCCCTGGAGGGATTTAAAAAACATGTAGATGTGTTGCTTAGCAATGTGGTTTAGTGGTGGACTTGGTAGTGTTGGATTAATGGTTGGTTTTATGATTTTAGAGGTCTTTTCCCACCTAAATGTTTCTATGATTCTATGATGGGACAGAGAGAGCATTTCCATCACTGACATGAGACCTTCCCAAGAGCTGGTTGGTGCTCCACAGAGAAAACAGTGGTAGAAAGGGGAGAGCAAAGAAAATTATAGACCCAATTCCAGGAAAAAAAATGTTAGAAAAATTCATTCCACGATTGCTAAGTATTGAGATGATAATTAGGTGATATATACCCAGAAACACTGCCAAGAACAACTTTCACTGGCCAATCTAATTTTATCCTGTGTCAAGATAACCAACCTTATCCAACAAAAAGAAAAACTCATGTGGGATATATCTTGAGTACCACTCTGGCCAGAGTCCCACACAATAAGTCCAGGAGAAACTGTGGGAAAAATGGTCTAAATGAAGTCACAGCAAAATTAAGCAGTGACCCACCAGTCCCTTGAGCACACCTGGAAACAAGGCACTGCTGGAATATGAGATTAACCTCACCTTTTCAAATGTGGCATTTAAAACCCCGGTTACAGGAAGGTTAATAAAATCAGTGTTAAAAATTTCCTGGCTTGTGGCATTTTAATTCAAGCTATTTAAACTCCCTGACCTATGTGCCTCCTTGTGTAAGGCAGGTTTTGCTAATTTTCCCCACAAAAAAGATGGTTTTGGGAAGATAGAATTCCTACTGCTCTATGGTGTTTTGTGGCTGTTCATCTTAGACATGGCATATTACTTATATATTTTGAAGTTTGTTTGTTTCTTTTTTTAATTACTCAATTAAAAAAAAAATAAAAAAAAAGAAAAACAAGAACAACTATACCCCCTGCTTTCCAACATCTCCATGCAACACCACTGCACAGCTGAAATCCAGAGAAGCTCCTACATGGAAATGGGGGAATATTTGTTTTTCCATGGATTTTGGGAAGCAGAATGAGGAGATGAAATCTGGATGTTTCTGGAGGAGGTTGTAATTCACAGCTGCTTCTGCTTCCACTTGCCACTCCACACTTTTTTCAGTGGCTGAATGACACTGTCATCCCCAAAAATTGATATACTCCAAGTAATCCTGGTGATCCCTCTTGTGATCCACCTTAGAGTGCTCCTTGGTTAAGGCTACAGAAGATTTGAGTTCTGCTGAGTTAAACTTTCTCTCCTCCCAATTCCAATAATACTACTAGTAGTAAATATTACAATAATAATAATAATAATAATAATAATAATAATAATAAAGTATACTTTTCCCACAAGAAATCCTGGATATCCACCCTGAAAACCAGAGTTTGAACTAGAGCTGTCTGACACCAAGGAGTCCCAGGCAAACCAGATTCCCTAAAGATCTGCCTTGGTATTCCTCCACAAACTGCTGCAAATGGAGCTGTGGAGCTCTCTAATTAGGTTGATCTCTCTAATTAGGTTGGTCAGCAAGTTTAACCTCCACATGAGGTTGAACTGATGAGGGGTTGTAAGTCCATCATCAAGTCAGTCCAGGGCCAAGGGGAACTCCTCCAAGTAATTAATCTTTCCCAGCCTGGGGAGCACATCCAGATCGAGCATGGAGGAAACAGTCCCAAGATGGACAGACAGGTATAAGGACAGAGTGGTATCACCCTTTATTAAACAAAACCACACAAAATCTAAGCCCCCTTTTCTTTGCCCTTTCATGATATTAAAGATTAATCAGTGCCACCCCCATTGTCTTTTTTTCTTCAAGATTTCAGGGTTGTCTGTTGGATACCTGAATATACCACTGGACAAGACCACTGGACAGTAAGTACCTGCAGGGACGTTGGTACTTGTTTTTATTTATTTATCAGCCATAAAGAAAAGTAGAGGCCCAGAGCACATGCAGAACATGCCCATCAAGCTCTGCCCCTGCTGTGAGCAGACACTTGGATGCCGGCGGGGAGGCCGCGCTCTTTTGTTCCAGCCATTCCATGATCTAATAAGAGGGAAGTTTTTTTCTTAGCAAACCAGTCATCCATCTTCCCAAAGCAGGAGGCAGATGATTAGTGTTGCATTACCCTCTCCTGACACTTAATTAATGACAATATTTGGGGATGTTACAGCAAAAGGCATTCGACGTGTTGGTCTCCCGCAGTGAAGGAACACGAGGAGCTACAGAGGTTCAGATAAACACTGAATAGAATCACAGGATGCCAGGTTGGAAAGGGACATCCAGGATCATCTTATCCAAACTTCCTTGGCAAAAGCATGACCTAGAAAAAATCCTGCACCCCATCCAGCTGGATTTTCAAACTGTCCAACATCCAGGAATCCACCACTTCCCTGAGGAGATTATTCTAAAGGCTGTTTGTTCTCATGGCAAAAAATTTTCCTCTTGTCTGAGTATCTGACATCTGAATCTCCCCAGGAGTAACTTTACCCATTACCCCTCATATTTTCCATGTGACTTCTTGCAAAAAGGGAGTCTCCATCTTATTGGTAGCCACCCTTTAAATACTGGGACATGGTGACAAGGTCTCCCCTAAACCTTTTCTCAAGGCCGAACAAACCCACCTCTGATTGAGACCCACAGAAAGGAAACACCTCCAAGTTGCCTTGACCAATGCAAACAGGTCCATCCCCTTGCAATCTTTTCCACAGGGACACCCAGCCAAGGGGTCAACCAATTTTTGCTTGCTGGGAATATCAACCCTGGAAGACCTTGGAGCTGTGTCCATTGGAATGCCACCTGAGATGATGTGTGTATGCATGGGGGGAAAAGCCAGCACTCAACTCCAAGCCATAAGCCAACGTGTTAAAAGGCTCCAGCTGGGCAGGCAACAGCCATGGCTGTTCCAAAAAAGCTGATATTTCTACACCAGCTGCTTTTTGCAACCACTGAGGGTGACTTCAGTGTCACATCAGTAACTGCCAAGGGATGGGCAAGCTGGGCACAATGAGGTATCTCTTCAAATATTTAGAGATTGCAAGTGTCTTGAGTTATTCTGTGCATTTGCATTAAAACCCAGTGGTCTTTTCACACAGCACAATAAATATTCATGTTTTTCTAACCTAAGCTACAATGCACCGAGATTCATCATTTGTCTAGTCCACATTTCAATTCTCTTTTCTCACGGTTCTTTGATTGTGCCCAAGTATCCCATTCTTCCTTGTTTTTATGCCTCTAATTTTGCCTTGTAGAATAGCCTAGAAATCACTATTTACAACTGAACAGGCAGCTCTCACTCACTTCAATACCTTCTCCCTGTTCAAAGAGGAAAATCATAATTACACTCAAACTCATAAGAAAATAGAAAACCAGAAGAAACTTCTATGCTTTTCTATGTATTTCCATCCAGGGAGAACAGCTATTTGCAAAACAAAGAAATGTTTCCCAAAGAACATTTGCAACCCTCAAAACATGAAAACCAAGTCAGGCTGCAGCAATGAACGGCACAGCTGAAACCAAAGGCCAGTGAAGAGAGGGGTGATGTTCTTTTCCTGGGGCAAAATGATAACAGAGCCCTTGGCCATGTTAAAAGATCCCCTTTCCTGATGCTTCTGCAAAGGTCTCAACTCCCAGTTGTGTCCACATTGTAGGCCCTGCAGCCTCATCCCCCAGTGCAAGCCAGGCCCAGGACCAAAATTAAATGAAGGATGTGTCCTAGTTAACAAGACTTGCTGAAAGCCAGACTAGATTAACCCAAATCAGCCCTACAGCAATTGTCCATCTGGACTGGGGTCTGGTAAACATCTGGGCAGCTACAGAGGTGGGTTTTTTACCTCCCCATGCTGCTCAGAATTGGGCAGGATGGGACCCACCTTCCACCTCCAGCCTCATGCCAACAGGGACAACCTCAGCACTACCCAAGTTCTGGCAAAGGATGCCTCCTACAACCTGCCAGTGTCAGGAACAGGAGAGTCAACACCTTCAACACACAAAATCAGGAGGTTCTAACTATTAGCTGTGCTCCACATTATGGCAGTTACACAGTGAATTTGCTTTTATGAGGAGCAGGTTTGCTTTGGGGACCCTTTCAGATACACAGGTTGGTAGCTGGGTGCTTTTTCCTTTCTTCTTTACCATTTCTTGAGTCCTCTAGGGCAAGGGGGGGACAGGTAAGGAGAGTACATCTGGTCTCTGCTTAAAAACTTGCCACAAGGAAAGAATCCACAGCCATTTGCAAGCCACTGTTTATGGTTTCAGCATTTCCACAGGAAGTTTTTGCCCCTGTTGTTGTTGCCACATCCAAGCACGTTTTCCAGGTTCAAGAAGCCTCCTCTCCACAGCACTTGAGTTACTGTCTGGGGGAGCACAGCCCACTGCATTTTGTACATCTCCCCATCTTCTTCCACCATCATTGCATCCCCAACCAGCCCCAGATCAACCATTTAGACCAACTTATTGCAACGGTGATGGGGAGATGAAGACAGACACGAGCAGGTCTAGAGAATATTCCATATTTCTCCTTTCAATCCCCCAAAATTCCCCCAAAATCCTCATTAGTTGCAGCCTCAAACCCTGAGCACGGTAACACGTTGGGCCTCGTCACATAAATCAAACTCAAAAAGTTTGGTTTCCACCTCTGAAAATCAGTGTCAGAAATGACCCCTGGTGAGAGTTTGGTATTTACACACCAGCCACACTGAACCTGAGCAGTGAAAACTTCACTCCTTAGGGAGTCAGGGAGAATAAATTACAGCAAGGGATCGATACTTTACCTAGAGGTTGATAGCCTTGTCTCGAAGGGCCTCCAAATGGGTTCCTGCTCCCAAATCCACTCCCATCAATGGATCCATAAGACATTTTCTAGATAGTGATGGATGTGAGATTACACTTCAAACCTAAAAAACAGAGAAAAAGACAGACATAGCCATGTTAAAAGTCAGTTAAACCCCAGTAGTCGAAGAAAACAAGAGGACTAAAAGGACAAATAAAAGATACAGGGCAATCTCCAAACTCCAGGATGTCCATCTGAAAAAAATTAAAAGCACTAAAATCCGGGTCTTCTGGGCTTGGGGACAAACAAGTCATTTCACCTCCGTGTGTCTTATTTTCTCCATTGGTAGAGGGTAACTTTTAATTCCTCACTGCTCACAAAGTGCTTTGAGATCCTGAGCTGGTGGGAAAGACTAAGCACTCAATCAAAAACCAGGTAATGCTGTCTTCTGGAACATTACCAGTACACAGCTGGCTGGGAGTCCATCCATCACACTGCAGTCTTGATGAGCTCTCAAAAGGGACAGTTTGTTGCTATATCATAAGCTCCTGGGCTTCCAGTAAAAATATTGGAGCCAGAGTTATTTTTCCTTGCTGGTTAAAAAAAAAATATATTAAAATTAAAAAAACCTGTGAGGCCTAAGGTAGCAGCAGCAGGATGAAATCAATGCAGCACTGCCAGAGGAAGACTCCTTCATCCCCCTTCCCACGTCCCCATCCACAGTGTTTTACCAGGGCCACAGAAAGCCTCCAGTATATCAACGGTGTCACAAGACTTTGATAGGAAAAATAGCGCAGCTCTAAGGCATGGAGATGGTGATGGAAAATGCTACAGGATCAAACCCAGCTACTACTTTCTTACACTAAGGCTATGAAAAAAAAAAAAAAGAACCAACCAAAAAACAAACAGATGTGACTACCACCAAAAAAAAGGTAAAAGACAGTGTGGCCTTCTGGGAGAGTCCCATGGAGAGGACACATTGATGTGAGATGATTGGGAATACCACCTGCCCCTCATGCCCTTCATCTAGGGAGTTGTTCTGACATATAAAAGTCATTTTTTGACTGAAGGAAAAACAAAATAACTCAGCCAAAAAACCACCCTCTTCAACAATCATTGCAGCACCTTTAGTGTGATGGCAGAATCACAGAATGGTTTAGGTTGGCAGGGACATTTAAAAGTCACATCATTCAATCCTACTGACATGGACAGGGGTACCTTCCAGTCGATCAGGTTGCTCAGAGCCCCATATTTCCAGGCATGTGGCATCTACCACCTCTCTGGGCAACCTGTGCCAGTGTTTCACCACCCTCACCATAAAAACAAATTCCTCATTATATCTACTCTGTGTCTACTCTCTTTCAGTTTAAAACCGTTACCCACTATAGGCCCTGCTAAAAGGTCTGTTCCCATCTTTCCTGTAGGACCCATTTAAGGATTGAAAGGTCACAATAAGGTCTCCCTAGAGCCATCTCTTCTCCAAGGCTGAACAATCCCAACTGTCCCAGCCTGTCTGCACAGCGGATGTGCTCCATCTCTCTGATCCTTTTTGTGGCCTCCCCTGGTCCTGTTCCAATAGGTCCATGTCTTTCTTGCACTGATAGAGATGTTGAGGTGGAAGGTTGAGTGACATGAGCCGCAATGCTTTGTTCTGGGCTTGGATATTCAAACTACTCATCTCCTGGATGAGTCACTTTTCCTCTGACATGCAAAAAGCTGGGAATGGCCTCCAGTTCCTATGACACATGACCACGTGTGGCATGATGTTCTCATGTATGGATTGATAAATACCTCAGGAAAAGGCTAAAGTCTCTTTTGGGATGCACTGGCAGAGCTGTGTACTTGCAACCACTCCTTAGGTTTGTCCATCAGGGAAAGCAGAGCACCAGAAATTCCCAGTTCTGCACAGTACTGGGAACAGTCTAATGGCCTCAGGCACCTGTTGTACTCCATTCTCCTTTTTTCTTTCAGAGCTTCAAAACCAAGCAAAAAATCACTGCTGAGATTTGTCAGACAGGAAAACTCTTGGACTAAGAGGAATCACTCACCATCCTGCCTTAATTGGGTCAGACACATGAAAGAGGATGAAAGTGCAATTGCCTTGAGACAGCAAGGGTTGGGAGCCAAATCCATAAAAAGTGGAGAAAATCCAGAGTCCAGCTTCCCCTCCCAGCATCAGTGTACCACGTACTCACATAATTGGCATCTGAGGCTGCTGCAGGTGCCCCCAGGCCATACATCCCTCATTTTAGGGAAACAGCCTTGAGCCCAAACTTATAGAAGCCAAACCTGTGAGAGCCCAAGCAGCCAGAGAGAGGAGGAGCAGTGTTTTTGTGTGTGCACTCAGTAGACAGAAAGTAGAGCCAACAAGAGGAACCAAACAGCAAACTTGTAAACCAAGGGTTTGCAAGACAACAACACAATCATCATGTCAACCCTGTAAAACTGTAACACTTTAAGCTCCATGGAAATATACAAGTTTTCTCTCTCCCAGGAGACCTTAGAGCAACTTCCAGTACCTAAAGAGGGTCTGCAAGAGACGTGGAGAGGGACTTTTTAGCAGGGCTTGGAGTGATAGGACAAAGGGTGATGGCTTAAAACTGACAGAGGGGAGGTTTAGATCAGCCTTTTGGAAGAAATTCTATATTCCCAGGGTGCTGAGTCACTTGCACAGTTATCTCAGAGAAGTTGTGGCTGTCCCATCCCTGGAAGTGTTATTAAAAAAGTAAAACTCAGCTCTCGTGTCATGCAAATTTTGTACCAACTTTTGTTTAAGCTGTTCAGACAAGGAGAAGACGTCAATGATTTTAAACTAAAAGAGAGCAGGTTTAGATGAGCAATTAGGAAGAAATTCTTTCCTGGGAGGGTGGGGAGGCCCTGGCACAGGTTGCCCAGAGAAGCTGTGGCTGCCCCATCCCTGGAAGTGTCCAAGGCCAAGCTGGATGGGGCTCTGAGCAACCTGGGATAGTGGAAGGTGTCCCTGCCCACGGCAGGGAGGTGGAACTAGAGGGTCTTTAAGATCCTCTCCAACTCAAACCACTCCATGATTCTATGATGTCATGATGCAAATTCTTCATGGAAACCACAAAACAACACAAGAAACATTGGAAGATTCATTTGGGGAGTGGTGACCACAGTGGACTGGGAACAAACCTCACCTCTCCCAAATTTCATCACAAAATGCAACCCAAGACCCAGTAAAACCCTTACCTGTGAAAATATGGGCACATGGAAGACAGTCAAAAGAAAGCTTTGGGGTAGGGCAAAGGAATTATCTTTTTATTTTTATCTCCCATCGTGGCTACAGATTAAATCCTCTGTAAGCAGAGATATGGGGCAACCAAACAGCCTGAAAACAGTCTCTGTACAGAGCTTCATCCTGGCCCACCCTTTCTCTTTAGAGATAAGCAAGTGGAAGCATTTGCTGCCACGACTTCCCCAGGACACAACAACAAACACGGAGTGAAAGTCTACACCATGTTGTAAAATGACTTGATTACAACTGGGCAAGTGTTGCTTTGGCAAACAGTGAATGTGTCTATTTTTTCTCCAACAGAGTGGAAAGGGGAGGGGATAGAGGGAGGGCTTTTGGAGCACTCCAAATGTTTTATGTTGATTTACCCTTTTCAGAGTATGTTTCCATTTTACAGCTTTTTCTCCTTGTAATGGAGGAAAAATAGAAAGAATTGAAAATGAAATATTTTGTTTTAGCTTAACCAACCTTTTTAGCATCAACCACCTCCCACCCCATCCTACTAAGCTATTGAAATATCCCTTATTCATACAGCTCTGGAGTCACATTCTTACCCCACAGTAATATATTTACAGGAAAATTTAAGAGCAGATCTAAATCCCTTTAATTTGATTGGCAATAAAAGCATTTCCCTCCCCATTCCCATGGCACTTCCCAAGGCTTTTGTCTACTGCTCCTCAGGGAGACTTGTCCAATTTACTGTGAAGGCAGTTTGTACAAATTGGAACAAGCATTTCCTAACATACTAAACACAGGAAAAAAAATAAAGAAAAAGAAGAGAAAAAAAAAAGGAAAAAAAAAGAAGAAAAAAAGATTTTATCACAGTTTTATCCCCATCACCTAAAATACAAATGAAGAAACAACCACAGCCAAGCCAGATTAAAAGGACATCCATCCTACCAGAGGCATGAATTTGTATTTTAACAACATGCAACTACTTCTTGCTTGGTATATCCTGTAGAAGTCAATCATACCATGAATGAAATAGGATGTAGCAGCTCAAGGAAAGGGTTGGTCCATGTTTCTTGGACTGGGAAGGAAATCAGCAGGTAAAACCAAGCAGGCAAAACTATTTAAGAGTTCTACATCCATCAGTCTCCAGTTAGAGACACTCAGATGGGCAGTGTGAGTAATTGTAGGAATGAAAGGTGAGGTTACAGCATGGAAGAAATTATTATTATATCAATTATTAAACTGTTCTTATCTCAATCCATTAGCTTTCTCACTTCTACCCTTCCAATTCTTTCCCACCATCCTGCTGGGGGAGGTGAGAAAGTGGATTTGTGGTGCTTAGTTCCCAGCTGGAGTTAAACCACAGCAGCACTTCAGACGAGTCAGATGTTTTTAAAGCAGAGTTGGACTGAGAAAGACATGAGCACACTGGAAAGAAATGGAAAAGGAGGACAGACATGGACATATTGGAGTGATACCACTGAAGGGCCATGAAGATGATTGAAGGATGGGAGCATCTGGTTTATGAAGAGAAGCTGAGGGAGTTGGGACTGTTCAGTCTGGAAAAGGATGTGTGTGGGGGTGGTATTCAGGTGTATAAATATCTGATGAAAAGAAGTAAATATGATGGAGTCAGACTCTTCTTGATGGTGCTCAGTGACAGGACAAGAGTCAATGGATTGAAACATGGGAATTTCCACTTAAAAAACTAAAAAAAGAAGCTGATTTTTGGGGGGATTTGGAGTGGCTTTTGTGCTTGTTTTGTGGTTTATGGTGAGGGTGGTCAAACATCAGCACAGGTTGCACAGAGAGGTTGTGGAGTCCCCGTCCTTATTCAAGCCCTGATTGAACATGGGCCTGAGTAACCTGGTCCAGGTACCCCTGCTCTGAGGAGTGGGGTTGGACAAGATGAACTCCTGAGGTTCTTTCCCACCCCTGGGATTCTATGATTTTCCTCCTCTGATGCCTGAAGCAACCTGAGCGCCATTCATGGCCCTCTTGGCTGACTGAGGTAAAATTTCTCTGACTATTTACTAATAACTAATCTACACCTGCTCCCTTTAAGTTTAAAGCCATTAAATGCTCCCAGTGGCCTGCTGTCATAACCAAAGAACGACCTGAGTGTGGTCCACAAAGCTCTGCTCTCTCCATTTGTATTTTGAGCAGCGAGCGGGGTGATGGAACTGGGATGAGCTGCATCACACAGACACAGGACACCAGACAGGGAGGTTACACAACAGCTCCAGCCTTCAGAACAATCCTAACAAACCACAAGTGATGTTCAACAAAGAAAATAAGACACTGCACAATTCAGGCCAACTGCAGGGACCTGAATTCAGTGGCAGCACAAACAGAGGATGGGGAACTGCTGGCCAGTGCTGCAGAGAAGAATGGAAAGATGCCCTGGACTTCAGGCTGAGCAGGAATCTGCAGTGACATTTCCTGTAACAGTGGTAGGCATCATCAGGGGATGTATAAATAGGATTACAATCTTTTGGAAAAGGAAAGCAAACCTTTTGCTTGACCCCACACTGCAGTCTCAGCTGTGGGCAACAAGCTCCAGCAAAGACTTTGTCAGAGGCTGAAGAAAGTCTAGAGGGAACTTGGAGAATGACAACATGTCAAGAGAACGTAACCTCATAGGAGAGATTAAGTAAAAGGGGTTGCTTTTCCTATAGAAGACTGATGGGGAAACTTGAGCCTTCAAATTTTTGCAAGGTTGCTGAAAACAGACAGGAGGGAAACATTCTTTTCATTCCTGTTGGACAAGACATGGGAATAGCTCTAAACCAAAGCTGGAAAGATGAACTGAGATATTGGGAGAGCCTAAGAGGAAGAACAGAGCACCTTTGGGAACAGGAAAAAAGGAGAAAGGTCTTTTTACACCTGGAGGTGACAAGACTGGCCAACACTGCTTGGAGTCAATACTGGTTCCAGTTCTGTTTAACATCTTCACTAACCTGCCCTCTATCAGTTTGAAGCCATTCCTCCTTGTCCTGTCACTCCATGTTCTCATCAGAAGTCCTTCTCCTGCTTTCTTGGAGCCCCTTTAGGCACTGGAAAGGGCTCTAAGGTCTCCCTGGAGACTTCACCAGGATGAACAATCCCAGCTCTCTCGGTCTGTCTCCGGAGCAGAGGGGCTCCAGCTCTCAGATCATCCTTGTGGCCTCTTCTGGACTCACTCCATCAGCTCCACATCCTTCTTAAGTTGGGGTCCCCAGAGCTGGCTGCAGTGCTCCAGTCAGAGTCTCACCAGAGTGGAACGGAGGGGCAGAATCCCCTCCCTTGACCTGCTGCTGCTGCTGCTTTTGATGTAGCCCAGGACATGTTTGGCTTTCTGGGCTGCCAGTGCACCTTGCTGGGTCATGCTGAGCTTCTCATCAACCAACACTCCCAAGTCCTTCTCCTCAGGGCTGCTCTCCACCCATTCTCTGCCAGGCCTGTGCCTCTGCACATATTTTATTCCCAGCTCTACCTGCTGATGGAGAAATGCCCTCATTGAGGGCTTCAGAAGTGATTTAGTGATGGTGACACCTCCACTTCTGGATAACCAACTTGAGATAGATTTTTCTGAGGCTTTCCACACAGATAAAATCCTTTTACCAACCTTCTGAAGCCTGACCTTCTTCATAAATAAAGAGCAGATCATTTCACATAAATCATCTTTACCCATCAACCTCTGCAGCCTCTGCTCAGACCAGGTCACCTCTTTCTACAAGAGCCTCTCTGAGGCTCCAGTTACTGAAGGATCAGCCCCAGTGACTCAGTTAGAAGAGCTGTGTCTTCTCAACTCTTCAGCTTTGCTGTTTGATCTCTCTTTTGCCTCTTAACCTTCTCTCAGATGAACTAAACAGATTGACCTCCTTTCATTTCTCATTAGGAGACTTGTTTACACATGAACCACAAGGGAGAATACTCAGTGTTTTCTTGCTTTCCATACAGCTGACTCCATTTCATGGATGAAATGAATATATGGATAAAATGGATAAAAATGGATAGAGAGATACAGATCTCTCTTGTTGGCAGAGTACAACAGATCACAGAACAGTTTGGGTTGGAAGGCATCTTTAAAGGTCAACTAACACAGCCCTTCTGCAATAAGCAGGGACATCTTCAACCAGGACTAACTTGGTTAATATAAAAGTTTTTTGAGGGCATGAGAGAAAAGGCCATATTTGCAAAGCCTTCTGCTCCCAGAGTTGACTGTCACTGGTGTCACAGATGTGTTGTTTTTTAGCTTATATTCTCTGGGTTTTTTGCAATTATTAAAACCAAAACTCAATAAACCTTTATGCTGTTCACCTGGAAAAAATGCCTCCTGCTTGTTTCTCGAAGAGCCTGAATTCATGAACAAACCCTGCTGTTGAATCACTTTTGTTTTGTTTTGTTGGGGTAATTGCACAAATCCCCAAGTGCCTCATAACAGGGCTGTCAGAGGTCAGTCAGAATAGCTGGAGGGGATGACTTTCTTGTTTTTCACTCTGTGCTTCGAGGCAATTTATTCCCTTCTGGATCTTTTGTGATGTTTGTAATATTAACATCATGTTCTGGGGTGGCTTTGGGCAGGCAAGGTGAGGAAAGCAGAGCAAGGAGCTGAAGAAATGACTGGCAGAGGAGTGGCCCAGGAGCGATGGCCTGCATGGAGCAGGACTGGGGGTGCAGCAATACAGTTGCTTCCTCCCACTTTGCTTCCCAATTAAGCTTTAAAAGTGATGGAAGGTCCTTGGAGAGTGAAATCATCCCTGTCCCCACAGCCTGAGGACCTCCCTGTCTAGCCTGGGTTGACGAGACACAAAATATGACAACAAAAAAACCAACAAAACCCCAGGGCATTATATCTATTATCAGACCTTGTACAAACTGAATAGACTTCCAGAAGCTTCTAGAGACACTTATGTAGCACTTGACTGGCTTGACGTCACTTAGGACTGTAAACAACCTGACTCAACACCCTGAACCTGCTCCTGTCTCCCCTCCTCCAGCTGAAGCACCACAGAGCAGAACGCCCACGGCCCGAGGGCACCGTGGAGTAGGTGCAAAGGAAAACCAGCACAGATTATCCCAGAAATGAGCTGTTTCTGCTCTTCTTGACGTCTGCTAAGAAACAATGAGGGAAAAAAAACCTTGTTTGAGGAAAGCATCTGAGTGCTTTCCAGTGGATTTAGTTTTCTTCCTCGCCGTATAGCTGCCATTGGAGATGTCTCCAGGAGCAGAGCATCTTGTCCTGGGAACAGATACCATCAGAATAGGCTGAAAAGTCAGAGACAACAAGATAAGACATCCATGATGTTTTATGGAGATACACACCGAGCCACAAATAGAGACAGTGGGTTCACTGTGCTCCTAATTGCAGTGACACTGAGAGCTCTGGCTGTTCTCAGCACATTTGATTGCAGCCTTTGCCTAATCTCAGTCTTCAACAAGATCAGCAACACTACGCAAAGCCAACAGGAACAGTTTCTGCCTCACCCTTTCTTTCATCAGCCAGTCATTCCCAAGTTTTGCAGCCAGCAGCACTCACCAGGCACACCAGACCCTTTCCTGCCCATCAAAAGGCACCTCCACCCCCACCAAGCTCATGATGTCTCCACCTAAGGCCTCCTATTGATGTCAGAGGACTTCAGATCAGATGGGCTGACGTGCAACAGAGAGGAGAAGGAAACCATAAGCACCAGAAGTGGGAAGGAATGGATGCCTGCAAGTCATCTGTATCCATTTCACACTACACAAATGCCAGACACGAAGAACAGAGGTAAGGAGAGCAATCTGGAAGCTGCTTGTGCTCCTTTCATGTCAGTCCCACCTGCCACTTCAATACACAGGCTCTTCTTCCACATCAACCTGACTGCACGTCTTCTCAGAAGAGAACAGAAAGCAGTCTTCAAATCCTGCTCCGTGGCACCAGAGACAGGTTGCCCTCAGGCAAATGCCAAGAAGAAGGGCTGGATGTATTTTGTTTAGCTTGAGAACCTCAGATTCATAGACCCTCCCCCCACTTAAGTTGTATGAACTTCTGAGAGCAAAACTACCTGCTGGAAAAAGTTTTTCAGCAAAAGGATCACAGACATCATGGAAAGATGGATGCCTTCCATCTTCAAAGCATGAGGCAGCACACACTGAAACAGTTTGGTGCCCCAGAGGCAGCAGCCGAGTGTGATAAATGACAGTGATTGTACAAACAAGGTCAGCCCTCAGGACCCGAATGTCTTTACACCTGGAAAAGCAATCAGGTTTTCTTGATACTGAGGAATTTAAATCAAGAGAAAAGAAGGAGACAGTCTTTGGGAGACCAAAGCTGTTTTGGAGTCTGCAGATGCCGAGCTGGATGTTGCATTTCCCACTGTTCCAGACTAAACGGGTGGCAGCGCTTGGACGACTTAGTGCCAGGTCACTGTTAGCTCATCTTGATCAAGATGTGATGTCACCCTTCCTATTTTTTAAACTGACATTAATATCATGGTTAAACAACATTTCTTCTGGCTCCTGCAGGAGATGGTGATCTAGATGATGTCTAGATGCTCCAGGCAGCTTCCAACCCTGAACTGCCTGAGTACAAATGCTCCGAAACTGTGTTGCTTCTAACCCACCAAGGGTTTTCTTTCTATTTTTTACCTGCATTGCCACCTTCTATTTGCTGTTTTGTGCCCTGTTGTCTACTTTTTGTGAACCTTGCATGTAGAACAGTCTTAATCTATCCATATGCTCGACAAACATAGGAGTATTACATATTTCAGTGAACAGCAAAATTAAATTTCCAGTCAGTTCAGAATCCAGGTTTCATCTGCCTTTTCACTGCTTACAAAAGATGAATATTAATGTCTATTTGCTGCAAGAAAAACCAGGGAGGAGGGACTCAGGAAAGAGGGAACTGGTGTCTAGTTTGCTACTCTGACGTTCGAGTAAACTTATTAATTATAAAAGATATACACGCACGAATGGACAAAGACCAACTGCAACACACCAGGTCAGCTTAACAAAATGAGAAATGGCATTTATAAATTTATATTGGATTTCAACAGAATAGTGAAAAATTAATCTGAGGATGGCAACAAATTTTGAATCCACAGGAACACCTTGATAGACAGAGCTGAAATGCTGTGGGGTAGCACATGCAGGGCAAAATGGTGAATTAATAAAATAATAGATCCCTAAATCCCAGGATCCTACTCCCCTATTACCAAACATGGTTTGTTTCCTATGTACCACTTCCCAAAGTAGAAATGTTGCTATTAAATGCTCACAATCAGAATACACATCAGCCTAAGGTCTCATCTGCACCAATGTTCACCACATTTTAAATAAACCTTGCAGAAGGAAAAATGAGAAGCACTGTGGTCTGGTGAAGACACAGCACACAGTGGGAAATAAAGAATCTACTTCTACGTTTGGTAGTGATTTGTCAAGAAACAGAAAACAACTTGATATCTCCATTTCAGTTTTCCTACCAAGACCACAGGAGATGATGGAAGTCAGACAAGCACAGTGTAAATCAAGTCAACAGATTATAGAATCATGTAACCATTAAGGTTGGAAAAGACTTCTAAGATCGAGTCCAATCATTAACCCAACACCACCGTGTTCACAGACACCAAATCCCCAAGTGCCACATCCACACACCTCTTGAACACTTCCAGGGGTGGTAATTCCACCACTTCCATAGACAGCCTGTTCCAATGCCCGACCACCCTTTCAGTGAAGAAATTTTTCCTGATATCCAATCTAAACCTCCTCCAGTGGCACTTGAGGCCATTTCCTCTCATCCTGAATGTGGAGGCTGTGGAAAGGGCTGTGGAGAGGAGGGAATTAAAAAACTATCACATTGGCCATAGGATGGACAGTGGTCTCCAAAGCCTAATGTCCAGGAGAGAAAAAGATGGAAGGAAGGGCTGTGTGTTCTGCTTGGTGTTCTCTTAAAATTGTTTTGTTTCATCGAGGGTTTTTGAGATTTCTGGGGTTTTAGTTGGTTTGGGGTTTTTTTGGTTTGTTGTTTTTTTTTTGTTTGTTTGGTTTGGTTTGTTTTTTGGTGCTTGGTTTTTGATTTGTCAGGGTTTTTTTTTAACTGGGAACTAAAAGAAAACCAGTGAGATGCTGTGCAGCAGTTTGCAAGTTTCTTTCCAGACAGAGGTCAACACCCGGGAAGGTAAAATGAAACATATTTAAAAAAAAATCAAATGTCAGTGAACGTAGACATCAGACAAACGGTGGCTTGGGACATCCCCACAGTGCCATGGAAGCAAAAGACACCTTTAAAAAGACAGAATCACAGAGTCATTCAAGTTGGAAAAGACCTCTAAGAATACTGAATGCAACTATTAACTGAACACAGTGGAAAACAGAAAGAAGGAGTCACAAGCCCACACAATCAAGGTGGGAACTAGATATATCTCCAAATATTTCAGGGATATGGAGAGGAGAAAATAGTCAACACAATCCAAAGCAGAGACTAACTGGAACGTGGGCATGGAGACAACTACTATGCAACCACAGTCTAACTATGAAATCATTAGTCACAGAATCATTAAGGTTGGAAAAGACCTCCAAGATCATCCAGTACAACCTGTGACCAACCCCCAACTTGTCACCCAGCCCAGAGCACTGAGTGCCACATCGAGTCATTCCTTGAACACCTCCTGGGATGGGGACTCCACCACCTCTCTGGGCAGCCGTTTCCAAGGCCTGACAAGCCCTTTCAGTGAGGAAATTATTACTGATGTCCAACTTCGACCTCTCCTGGTCCAGCTTGAGGCTGTTTCCTCTTGTCCTGTTGCAAGTGTCCTGGGAGAAGAGACCAACACACACTGGGCTACAACCTCCCTTCAGGAAATTTTAGAGAATGAGAAAGTCCCCCCTGAGCCTCCTTTTCTCCAGACTGAGCTCCCTCAGCTCCCTCAGCCGCTCCTCACAGACCCTCTAGACCCTTCACCAGCTTTACTGCCCTTCTCTGGACACGCTCCAGCACCTCAATGTCCTTGTCTTCCCTCAAGAATAACCTCAAAGAAAGGTCAAAAAACCACTGTGGTCACATGTATTTATACACCCACGCAAAACCCGCTAGGAATACTGCATCCAAACAAGCTCTCATTGCTTTTTCTTCTTTATATCAATCCTGTAGCTCATGAAGAGGTGAGGAGAGTCAGCCTGTAGCCTCTGCTGACAAGAGCCCTTCTGACATTTCTCTCCCTTGCTCTGCCCATTGTGCTTTTACAGTTACTCCACCTACGTCTCCTCACACAAGACTACAAAAGATTTCTGAACAATGGCCATGCTGGGAGATGAAGGAAAACCACGTGGCAAAAAAATCCATGTGCTCCAACAATGAGAAAATGCAGAAGGATCCTCAGGATTGCACTGGGTTCTGTGGCCACCCACCATGAATCACAGCCCAGAGTCAGCAGTGGCTGGAAGCCAATTTTCCTGCCAGATTAAAGTGAATTTGCTAAAAAACTTTCGTTGAACCTGCACTGGGCCACTGTGTATATTTGAGGAAAAACAACCATTGTCAATTTTCCAACTCATTCACTTTTGCCAAGACCCCTCACTGATGGAGAACATGGTTGATCCCTTAATTCTTTCGAGTGGTTTTTAAATATCCCATCAATCTGCTGTTCACAGAAGGACTTTCTGCCTGTGTTTTTAAACCACAACACAGTCTCCCTGAGGCAGGAGGAAGGGTGGACACCTAGGCTGGCTGTACTTCAACTTCCCCCTTCCTCGAATAAATTAAAAAATAAATGTTTTTTAAAGCAAAGGATGCTCCACAGTGGGAGCAAAATCACAGGCAGGCAAGGAATTGCTGGCATTGTTTGTAACAAGGCAATAGGATGAAAATTAAGCAAGATGGACTGAAGAACAAGCAATTGAGATGTTTTTGACCCCAGACATTCACAAGAGGGATGCAGCAGAAAAACACAGCAACAAATTTGCCCAAATCCTAGGAAAACACAACTAACAACCACCCTCATCTGCCAGGGAGGGGAGGCTCTTCACGATGGAGCGAAGCCTCCTGGCACAATTCCTGCCTTCAGCAGAGTAGGGCAGGCAAGTGCAGGATTAGCATAGCAGAAGAAAAGAGATTTCACCTTGTTTGAAGGCTCTCAGGCAAGGATGACAAGACAGAGAACACGAAGCATCTGGATGTGTAAATATGTGCTGTCAAAGGAGCTTCTCTTCTCCAGACCAGCTCCACTCACAAAGCAGCGACAGATCACAGCACGTGTCAGCCTGGGGAGCACTAAACTCATCCCCCTCCTATCCTTCTTTCACCCTGAGGACAAATATTTTGGGGTATCCACAAAGTCATACGGGTCAGGTCTGCTCTGCCACAGCCCCTAATCAGTTATGAACCGGAGACCATAAAAAGCCCTATTTCAGCTCATTTCCCAGCTTTGTTCACATTGCAGGACTCCTCCTTCCTGCTGATAAGCTCCTGTAGCACATGATGGCACCAAAGGGAACCAAGTGCAAATATCAAGGAGAAAAAGCGGCTTCTCTTCAGCGCGTGACTCATGCGAGAAGAACTCCAAGCCCTGAAGGAGCCAAAGCAAACCAGCTGACTGGCAAACCCTGCACAGGAGGGGGAAATTGCCCTTAAAAACACAGACTGCATTTTTTTTCCTGTTGGTATTTTTTAGGCAATTATCCATATATAAGACCCTGGTGAAGGCAGGACACACAGTGGGGGATGCAAAGGTCCAAATATAAGTGCCAAGTGCCCTCTCAGGTGCCCTGTGAGGCATGTGTGGGGATGGCAGACCTGTCTGGTGATGCACAGCCTTCTGGGCTGGCAGAAGAGTGGAGGTAAATTAAGGCACCTAAACAACAGAATTTTTTGGGCTGGAAAGACCTTTAAGATCATTGAGTCCAAACATTAATCCAGCACTGACAAGCCCATGTCCTCAAGTGCCACATCTACATGTCTTTTAAATCCCTCCTGGGATGGTGACTTCACCACTGCCCTGGGAAACCTGTTCCAGTGCTTGACAACTTTTTCAGTGAAGAAATTTTCCCTAATATCCAATCTGAACCTCCCCTGGCACAACTTGAGGGCATTTGTGCATCCTGAAATCCTACACGGGCTTAAAAACGCAACAGGTCTATGAAAAGAAGAAGGAGGGAAAAAAAGGAAGAATAAAAATACATTGTGTGGGATTAAATGTACCACCTCTGACTGAAGAAACTTGGGAAAACACTGGGAGAAGCCCTGTCTGCCCTGTTCTCAAGCTCTTCGCAAACCAGCCACAACTAATCACATAACAGGACTAATTTTGGTTCATTTTGCACAGACACGTCTGTCCTGACCCAGTTTGTCTCTTCACATGACAATTCCAGAAGGAAATCCTTCAGCAAAAATGCAGAACTGGACAGTTCAAGAGCTGCTAGGATACTTGAAATTTGCCTCTTCTGGTCAGCTGCTGTGTCTTGCCTCTTTCCATGACCATGATGACTGGGCCCTCCACTCAATCCCAGTAACCTGGACCTACAAACAAGGTTAGACACAACCCCAAGGGCCATATTTGAAGACAACCAGATCTCCATCACCCAACAGTGAAGAGAAAGGAGAAAGGAGAAAGCAAGAGCATCACCAGGGACCTGTCACATACCAAGGGTTCACAGCTGAGCTTCCTTTTGTATTCAGGAAGGCTCAAACCTAAATCCATCAGTGCATTTATGAAGGTAAACACTCTCTGGAGACTAAAGTCAGGAACAGGCTCAAGGAACTAACAGGTGCCAAGTTCACATCTGATGAGGGGCGTGAAAAAGATGCCTCTGTGTTGTGCTTCATTTTACTGCTTTTAACAAAAATACTGTAATTATGTTGTGTAATTACATCCCTATAAGGGATGAATGTGAATTAAGGTGGTTATGAGGTATAAAAACAGTTAGGTCCCAGTAGGGTGAGGTGAGAGACAGACCCTGTTCTGCTGTACCTGCTCTCAGCCAGGGATGGTGATGCCCACAGCACTTCCATCTCACTGGTATTCCCATTACACCATTCCACAGAGCTGCAATATTGAGTAGAAATACAGACTCCCACACAGGATTTTTTTTTTTTTATTCTCTATCCAAGCCTTTCTAATCTCACTGGTGCAGTTTTTTTATTGTTTGGTGGGTGTTTTTAGTGACTTGACCCTATGTAAACGACAGGATCCACATTTGAGAATTGTTTCCTCTTGCTCTTTTCAGCCAGACAGCCAGGTTTTTAACTTATATATATTTTTTTTTTTGTCTCAGAAGCCTTTTTCTGCCTGAAGAAAGCACCATTCTGAAAATGAAATAAATAAAACCTAAAAGGAAGGAGACTTTAATGGAGTTGGGACATGGACCAAAAGAACTTGTATTTCCAATGTTCTTTTGCACCGTTTGCTTGTGTAACATTCAAAGCTTTGGGAAACCATCCAAAGCTATACAGATAGAAAATAATCCATGGAAATTACAACTGCAAGGTGCCAGTGACAGCAGAAAGGGTTTTGATGGGGAAAAGGAAACTGAAAATTCAAGGACGAGGTAAAAAGAATGGAATGGCTTGTGCAGAGAAATGTCCAAAAAAGAAACGGTGAACTGAGGAGATTTGTCACCACCACTCCCAAAAAACAAAGTGACAAAGACAATGAAAGAAGCCCTGTGCAAAAATGAATTGGACAAGAGTTGGAGGACTTTTCATCCTTCCCACAGGTTTTTGCTTCCCCATTTATTTCAGTGGCGGATTTAGGAGACCTCTAATGGGTTTGGTCACTTCCCTCCCCATGTGAATAAACCATAGGAAAGTCCAAGCTCCTGAAAGCAAGGGAAAGATGAATGAACTGGAGACCACACGGGCCTTCAGACCAGGCATAAAATATTTAGCTAAACCAGTCACAGTCATAGGGCAAAGCTCCCCAGCTTGGATCTTCTCAAGGAGCACAAGGTCCACATCCACTCCAATCTCCCCTGAAGGGTTGAACCTCTTTGGAGAGCTCTTAGAGGAGCCTAGTGGGAGGGAATGTGGTGGCTGGTGAGTCCCCAGAGCCCATAAAGCTCTTCTGAAGACACATCACACAGAGTCCAAGGACACCTCTCTGTTTCCAAAACCACTCACAAGCTCATGGTTCCTTCTCTCTGCCATTTTTACAAGGGCATGGAGTGTCAGGACAAGGGGGGAATGGCTTCAAACTGAAAGAAGGCAGGTTTAGATTCGATATGAGGAAGAAATTCTTTACTGTGAGGATGAGGAGGCCCTTGAAAAGGTTGCCCAGAAAACCTGTGGCTGTCCCAGCCCTGGAAGTGTTCAAGGTCGGGTTGGATGGGGCTTGGAGCAACCTGGGATAGTGGAAGGTGACCCTGCCCATGGCAGGGGATTAGAACTGAATGAGTTTCAAGGTCTCCTCCTACCCAAACCATTCTATGATTCTATGATTGGTATTCCCCTTGATAAATAACCTGATTAAATCACATTTAACTTGAAAAAAATATTACTCAAAAGACACGTCAGCTCAATAAAGATGAAAACCCTCTTTAAATTTAAAGAAGATAGAAAAGCTTATCCATTGTACCTTTCAAATCAACCCCCAATTTCACTACTAGGAAGAAAATAAAAACACTGCAACTGGAGCATAAAGGAAATAGTTTAAGGTCAAATGAAACCACAAACAATTCAGGCAATTAAGATCATGGGAGCACTGGGAGAGTGCAGGGAGTTGTGTCTAATGGGTTCGTTCCACAATGAGATCAGATATATTTATTCAAATTGAGCAGTGCCTCCCTCTTTTTGCTGCCTTAATCCAAGGAGTAAATATTTTCCACAAAAGGTATGAGAATCTGGCCCTTAATGATGCCATGCCCATAAAAATCAGAAGGTAATGTTGTTATTTCAACTAAGTATCATAAAAGCCTCCATCAATTAAAATCTGCCAGGCAATGTACATATTGCAGATGTTTCAGAATAAATTGGTTCAGTGCAGAACAGACTGTGTGAAACCCCAGCAGGGAGGGATATTCCCACCTTAAGCTTCTCTAAAGAAACACACGCCTGTAACAGGCAATTATTTTGCAGGGAAGCGTTTTAAAATCCATTTTCCAATAGTTCAAAAAGTTGAGACGCTCTCTGCAGATAAAATTAAGAGAAAATATGAAAGAACTGAAAGGCTAAAAAAAGAAATCAGGTCCAGATGGATCTCCGGTTGAATTCTATAAAATATTTACAGATCTTCTGTCACCAAAACTTACGTTTCTTTTTGATGAAGTGGAAAGCAAAGGCTCTCCACCTGTTTTGTTTTTATTTTTTGCTTTTAAACCCTTCAGGGAAGATATAATTATGTTATTTAGGAAAAAGGAAAAAAAAAAAACAAAAAAACCCCAACAAACAGGAAAAAAAACACCCAAACCCAACAGATTTTAATCTCAGCTGTAACTACTGCAGGTGACTCCAACTAATCAATGTTGATTCTAAAATTCCACAAAAAAGAGATATTGTCCCTTGTGTTTAATTTACCCCAAAGTTGCTCCCTATAAGTTCAAGAGTTTGATCATTTAAACAGGCTTAGCTCGGATAAGCACAGCCTGATACCACCATCACTCACATAATGAATTAACAGCCCAGTTCCATGACAGTGCTGTCTCTAGATACCAAAAGATGCTTCATCATGTGTCATAAGGATAAAATATCCTCTTTTTCATTTAAGATCAGCTAAAAAGTTCTCAGTTTTTTGCTCCTAAATCTGTATGTTCCATTTGCCAACATCCAGACTGACAGAGCTCAGCTCCCCGAGGAGGAGGGAGCAGTTTATTTAGACTGATTTTATATTTGTTGTGCTCCTGTGGATGATGGAGCAGAGGAACATGGAGCGGCCTTTAAACTGTAAATAATCCTGTTGGTCCAGGCAGGACTTTTGGAGAAGGATGTGACTGAGCACCAGCAACAACCTCAGTAATTAAACTCTTTTTTTTTTTCCAGGATGTGCATCCAGGCAGTGCCTGGTACCTGTGGATTTGATATAAAAGGTAACAAGGTGAAGGTAGTGGGATGAAATCAGGGGATAAAGGTCCAGCTCATGGCTCTCAGATTTTTTGCTCAAGGCTGTGCAACTTGTTCCTCTCCCCTGCTTCCAGTAAAGCAGCCAAAGATCTTAAAACATGAATTCCTTCTGTAACAATCATAGAATCATTTAGACTGGAAAAGGCCTTTAAGATAATCGAGTCCAAGCCTTCCCCCAGCACTGACAAGGCCACCACTAAACTATGTCCCTAAGCACCACATCTACACATCTTTTAAATCTCTCCAGGCTTGGTGACTCAATCCCTTCCCTGGGCAGCCTCTGCCAGTGCTTTACAGCCATTTTGATGAAGTCTTTTCTAATGCACGTGTCAAAAATGAATTTTGGTCTTTTTTGGGTGTTTTTAGCTCTAGGCAACACAAAGAATTATCTCCACTCATCTATTTGCAGATTAAAAGGGAAAAAAACAAGCAAACAAGCAAAACCCACCACATTATGATCTGCTTCCAAACCCATTTCACCTATTACAACATAACATAAGGAATTACATTAGATGTTGGGGGTGTATCCCATCATTTTTAAGTTGATCTGGGATTCATTGCTGGATGCAGCATTATGCTTTTTACAAGCAAAATAAGAGACTACATAATGATTTGGTTTCCACTGGATGTTGACTTGCTAAGCACTACAATTAATTCAAATTAGCATGCTGCCCTTCCTTTCCCTTCACACTTTCAGAAATGTCTCTCTAAACCAATCTATGATTACCAGTCATACATAAAAGCTTCAGAAAAACACTCCTCCACAAGCATATGGCAGAGAAAACTTGTCCAGCATTGCAGGATTCTCATGGTATTTATCTCGAGGAAGGTATTACACAGGCACAGAGATGTCTGTACACATTGGCTTCACTCGAGAAGGCACAGAGCTGTTCCTTATCCCATTGTGGCGGGCACCGTATCCTTAGGAGAGCATCCTCCTCCCACAGATGCTTCAGACAGATGAGGGCTGGGATTAGCTATCCAGGATCTGAGTTGTAACACCCATCCTTAAAGCCAAGGCTGTGCTTTCTAGGAGCTGTACTAGACCTCAGGCGCACACCATGGCAACCAGATTCGAGTGCACTTCTTCAAAACCATCTCTTAGTAAAAAAAAAAAAAAAGGGAGGGGGGTGAATACCAGCAAGTTTAACTGAGCACTTTGTGAACGGCGTAATTCACAGAATCAGTTAGGTTGGAAAAGACCTCCAAGACCATCAAGTCCAACCTGTGACTGATCTTCACCTTGTCAACCAGCCCAGAGCACTGAGTGCCACGTCCAGTCGCTTCTTGAACGCCTCCATGGATGGAGACTCCAAACTTCCCTGGGCAGCTCCTTCAATGTCTGACCACCCTTTCCAGGAAGAAATTACTCCCACTGTCCAACCTGAACCTCCCCTGGTGCAGCTTTAGGCCATTTCCTCTTGTCCTGTTGCAAGTTGCCTGAGAGAAGAGACTAACCCCCACCTGGCCACAACCTCCTCTCAGGGAGCTGTAGAGAGTGAGAAAGTCCCCCCTGAGCCTCCTTTTATCCAGGCTGAGCCCTCCTCAGCTCCCTCAGCTGCTCCTCATATGCCTCACTCTCTAAACCCTTCCCCAGCTCTGTTTGCATTCTCTGGCCCTGCTCCAGCCCCTCAATGCCCTTCCTGAACTGAGAGGCCCAGAAGTGGACAAAGCACTCGAGGTGTGGCCTCACCAGTGCCCAGCACAGGGGGACAATCCCTGCCCTGGTCCTGCTGGCCACACCATTTTTTATACAAGCCAGGATTCCACTGGCTTTTTTGTCCACCTGGGCACAGTGCTGGCTCATATTCAGACACACAGGTTGCCTCAAACTCCGAAGGCAACAGCCACTATTTAAAACATGACAATAATCAGCCCCTTCCCACCGTTCACAGCCACACCGTTCCTGACATTCCCCCACCAAAGGAAAGAACAGCACGTCAGCTGTCACAACACAACAGCAGCTGCTGCTATGAGTCAACCTGAGCCATTAAGATCTCTCTCCTGTACCGGGATATTGTCTCAGAGACACTGGAGCAATTCTGCCTCCCGGATTTACCAGCGTGACGGCAGCACTCGGGCACGGAGAGACAGAACAGCTCTTAAAATAACAACCTCAAACGGTGTAATTTCATTAAGGCAGCCTGACCCTGCTGCTCCTGCTCCTGTTCCTCCCTGGGATCGTTATCCTGTGATTTAGTTCACTCTCCGGCAAAACTCCTTTTTCTTTCTGTCCTCCTGGATTTACATTTATTTATAAATGTATTTAAAAATTAAAAAAATATAAAAATAAATATAAGTATATATTTATAAATATGGCAGAATAAAGAGAGCACAGATAAACCCCCAAGGTGTTTCTTTCTGTGTTGGTCCAAAGAAGAATACATGAACAAGACATTCTGTGTGTTACACCCAGTGGTTTGCAAAACTGCACACAGGCTTCCTTCAGTGGCTATTTAATTACAAAAAAAAAGGTACAGGAGCTAACAGTGCCTGAGGTACAAGATCAGCTACCAGTTCTGAAGCTTAAAGGTTCAAAAGTTATTAAAAACTACAAAATCCACCAAAAAAAAAAACCACAAAAAAAGAAAAACAAAAAAGAAACAAACAAACCAAAACCAAAAAACCCAAACCCAACAAACAAACAAAACAAAACAAACCAAAAAAACATAAAACAAACCAAAAACATAGAATGGTTTGTGTTGGAAACCTAGTTCCAATCCCCCTGCCCTGGGCAGAGACACCTTCCACTATCCCAGGTTGCTCCAAGCCCCATCCAATCTGGCCCTGGGCACTCCAGGGATGAGGCAGCCACATCTTCTCTGGGCATGCTGTGACAGGGCTTCATCAACCTTATAGGGAAGAATTTCTTCCTAATATCCGATCTAAGTCTCCCCTATTTCAGTTTGAAGCCCTTCCCCCTTGTCCTGTCACTCCAGGCCCTTATCCAAAGTCCCTCTCCAGCTCTCTTGGAGCCCCTTTAGGCACTGGAAGGGGCTTTAAGGTCTTCTTTTCTCCAGGTGAGCACCCCCAGCTCTCCCAGCCTGGCTCCAGAGCAGAGGGGCTCCAGCTCTTGGAGTATCTTTGTGGCCTCCTCTGGACTCACTCCAGCAAATCCATGTCCTTCTTTTGTTGGGGACCCCAGACCTGGACACAGCACTGCAGTGGAGGGGTCTCACAAGAGTGGAGTAGAGAGGGAGAATCCACCTGTCAATGAATCCAACACAAACTAAACTTGAAGGACTCTCAGGATCAGCTAACTCAAGACTGAGTTGACTTTGCAAAATTGGAACAGTCTGAAAGCTGTATTTTTCTGATAGTAGAAAATCTGATAAGTTTTCAGGCATTTCATTCTCCAGCTCTCCTCCAGCACACACAAGTTTCTCCTTCAGTGAAAAACACTCTGGTTTTACATGTATGTCAATCTATGTACTTAAAATACACTCCCCGCCCCTGGAAGTTGGCTGGATGGGGCTCAGAGTAACCTGGTATAGTGGAAGGTGTCCTGCCTTTTGCAGGAGGTTGGAATGAGATGATTTTTAAAGTCCCTTCCAACCCAAACCATTCTATGATTCTATGAAAATTACAACACACACACTTATGTTCATTTCAATTTTATAAGTTAATTAACTTTTAAAATAACCTCAAAATGAGACACCTTTCAGCGTCTCTTTAAAATACTTGGATTTCCCAAGTGAGTCTCAATATGTTGTTCCAACCATGGTATGCATTTGTTCCTCTCTAAAACAAGCCTCTAATGAACCCAACAGAGGCACAAGAATCCAAAATAAAGATAAGGCCCATCAACCACAAGCCAAAAGCCTCTGGAGAGAGTAAACACCAGCCTGTGATTTCAAGCTGTGGTCTCAAGAGAGTTTCTTCCTTTCATAATTCTGTCAGAATTCTCTGCTATCACAGTCCAGCCCAGCCTCTCATGCTATTTTTACCCATGGGAAAACCCAGAAACCACATCCAGCATCCCTTGCAGGAACCTGTCAAACTTTTTCACTTAATGAAGTAAAATTCTAAAGCATTTAAATAATTCCTTGACACATGACATGACTAAGTCAAGCAAGACCTTTTCAGCCAGAGAGGTAGATGGGGATGCAAACTTCATTACAGCCCAGTACAACCATCAGAAAAGGAAAGAATTTCACAGAAAGGGTTGATCCAGCAGATCAGTGTCAACCTTTCAGACAGGACTGAGTTATTTCAGCCATGAGCTCCTCAAAAGAGCATTTGGATGGTCAAAATATTCACAGTCTACGGTGAAAATCAGGTTTACCATTAGGGAAGATTTGATAGACACATACGGATGGATGCCACCAAAAAAGGTGTCCCTGTCCGTGGTGGGGGGTTGGAACTAAGTCATACTGAAGGTCCTTTCCAACCCAAACCATTCTATGATCCTATGAAAACATGGAGAGGCCTTTGCATACTCAGGACATGACCTTTCCAGGCTGTAACATCTTCCAGAGAGACCAACAAATCAAGAACATTCAAAACCACACGTGGTAAAGAAGTAGAATGCAGAGTAGAGGACACACCAGAGAAGACCAGCACTTGCCTCTCTAGTGCAAGGAAAAACATTCTCCAAAGGGACTTCAGCATGACTGGCACATGCTTGAAGTCTCTTGCTGTCAGGACTAAAGCATCCCTGGAATTGTTTAATATTGGAGCTGACAAGTTTCCTATCTCAGCAAGCACCATGCTTCACTCAAGGGAATTTTGTGATAGACCTCAACTTGATAGAGAGGAATTGATCAAAGAGCTCAAAATTAGCTGCTGCTTAGATAATCACAACACATTCACTTAAAAAAAACAAAACAAAACCAAGCAGCCTCAAAAGTTATTAAAAATAAAAAAATAAAATCTAGAACCTCGCTGGTTTTAAAAGCCTGTTTTAAAAAGACACCTAAGTATAAAAAGAGAAGGGTAATTAACTGGATGTGTGAGAGGTGACAGAAATATCAACAATATTACAAGTATTACTACCTGGATGTCCACAATCCTCAGCTAGGGAAGATGGTAACCATTCCTGCATGAGGGTAAGAACTGCATAAGACACTCCAAAACCGTATGTTCATATATGCACTTGGAGAAAAGAAGGAAAACCAACTAATCAGAGGAAAAAAAAACCCAAAATGCCATGCACACTACCATAAAAAATCATCCAAGAAATCTGCAGGCAAAAAAATACCCCAAATAACTAAGAAAAAAAATTTGAGGGGAGGCAAAATTTAATTTTAAAAATGGAGGTGGTATAAGGCAGGAGACTGAACTCATAAATAATTTGGATAAATCAAAAATGTTTGTAATTTATTTCTACCTTTGGAAAAATATTTGAAAAACATTCAAATGCAAAATTTCACTGAAAGTCAGAGGAAATTAATGTCCACTCCATTGGTTGCTCAGAAAAGTCCAAAAATAGCAGCTCAGATGTGATTAAATCCAGCAAGCCTCGGTAACATGAGCACCAAGACTGTGAAAGAGCAGGGCAAGCAGCGATTTGGCTCATTAGTGCTGATTTGTGACACCATTTGGGAAGAATCAAGGGAATTCCAGAAGAAAAGCTACCGTTGAATCAAAGCTAAAGGGTAAAACAGGTAATGCTGTGCTCATTAATGGCCTGCCAGCCTAACAACAAATCCAGGAAGAGGGGAAAAAGAAAAGGAAAAAAAAAAAAAGAAGAAACAGCTGATTTTAGTCTCAATTCTTAACGAAGAATAGTTTAATTTTTGGCTGCGATGGGCAACTTAACCCTTGATTTCTCTCCAGGAAGGAAGGCATGGCTCAATGCATGGGTTCTTCAACTGGTGGAAACCAAATGCTGAGCCAAGAGAAACAGTTATTAAATGTTCGAATCGTTGTGGAATTATGGAAACTGTGGCTTATTGAACCCCATGATGTGTTTTCATCCACAAGATCACAAGTTGCACTGATGACACTGAAACCTTAGGAGGCAGAGCAGCATCTTGAGTGACCAAAGAAAACCAGTGAGTTAAAAAACTCCTTAACCATAAGATGTCAGGTTGTATATTTGCTTATATTTTTATTTAAGTATATTAACTACAAGTATACTAACATGCATCTAACTACCAGAGATGGGACATGCTTCCAAAACAGTCCAACAGGGATGGATTAGGCACTGGAATAATCAGTGAAGTGGTGGATTCAGCCTCCCTGGAAGTGGATGTGGATATGGTTTAGTGGTGAACGCAGCAGGGCAGGGTTAACACTCGGATTCAATGATCTTGGAGGCCTTTTCCAACCTCAAAGATTCTATGATTCCATGATCCTTGGTTGGCCTTGGGATATTTTGATCAATGACTTTGTGGAAACAGTTGAAGGTCACACAAGGATGAGTGGAATTGGTTAAAAATGTTGTGCTCATAGGACAACTGTCACACTTCCCAGTGCTGCACCCAGTTCTGGCCACACTGGGTCCAACTCTACTTCCAGGTTTGATGAAACATTGATGAGGAATCAAAAGAGAATCCAGAGAAAAGAGGGCCTACAAGGAACACAGAAAGGGACCTTTGACAAGTGAAAGGAGCTACAGGAGCAGGAGAATGGATTCAAACTGAAAGAGGGAAGGTTTAACTAAGATATTAGGAAGAAATTCTTCCCTGTGAGGGTGGTGAGGCCCTGGCACAGGTTGCCCAGAGAAACTGTGGCTTTCCCATCCCTGGAAGTGTCCAAGGCCAGGTTGGACGGGGCTTGGAGCAACCTGGGCTAGTGGAAGGTGTCCCTGCCCATGGCAGGGGGGTGGAACTGAATCATCTTTAAGGTCCCTTCTAACACAAGTCATTCTGTGATTCTATGAACTTGCTCCCCTGGCAGGCAAAAACTGAAGCTCCTGAAAGAAAGCAGCATCACCTTCCTCCACATCCTCCCTAAAATTCCAAACCACGTGGCATGGACTCCATCTCCCAGCTCAGCCTTCCTGCTCCACTGACACCAGAGTGCTGTTCTCTGTTCTCTGGTCCTTGCAGCAGCAAAGACAACTGAAGCGAAAAACCGCTGCTCGGCAGAAAAGGATGAGCTCATGTCACATAAATCCAGGAAAGATTTCTCCTTTGGCACTCAGCTCCTCAGGGTTTCCCAGCCCTGCTCCCTGGATCAGTAACCCCTCACCTGGAGGCTTTTCTGGGAGCAGTGGTTGGAGCCCACAGCAGGGCCTCCCAACACACCAGCTCTGCTGTCTGAAGTCCTTAGAAAAGAACTCATCCCCTTCCCCAGGAGCTATTTACATTCTACTGTTGCTTCTCTCTCTGTCGAAGTGTTTAAATTATACAAATAAATCACAGCCTTACTCTTCTCCATGAAATATTAAAAGGATTTTTTTTGTTTGTTTATGTTTTTTTGCTGTTTGATCCTTTCTTTTTTTGTTTTAATTTAAAAACGGAATGCAAAGAACCAACCGTGTTCAGCTTTGCATTAGTGCTGCTCTACCTAAATTATTGCATTATAAACACGCTTCTTTCTTGTCTTTGCACAAAATTTGTTTGATAATGGGAGTTTAAAATATTCTTGGTGCCTCACCTAGTAGGGTTTTTCTCCCAGGAAAGCAGAACTACAAACACATTTTATGCAAGAATATATAAGACCCTTAGAGAGGGTAGTGAGGTAAATACAGCACTAGGAAGGGGAAAAAAGAAAATAATTAAAAAAAAAAAAAGGATTTAGAATGGGGGATTTACATGTACAGAAACTTGGAAAATTTGGAAAGACACATTTTATTTCGGGTCATGGCTTGAAACAACTCCTGATTCTCTTTGTTACAGTAGCTTTGGGACCTAGGAGAGTCTGAGATGTTATTACACAGGGTTGGAATTTACAGTGGAGGTAAAAGGGGAAGGGCTGTGCTGGAGTAGGGAAACATGTGAGCACAGAGGAGTAGCTGAGATGGAATAACCACAGCTGGATCCTCAACTGCTCCCCATGAGGGAGAGGAGTCAGGAATAAAGGGATGACCTTCAGCCTGGGAAAAGAATCTGAGCTACGGAGGGAAGGTGTGTATTTAATTTCAGTTTTGTTTCTCACTACCCCAATCTATCTTAATTGGCGATAAATTAATTCTCCCCAAGTCGAGTCTGTTCTGCCCATGAGGGCAATTATTAAGTGAGGGCAATTATTAAGTGATCTCCCTGTCTTTATCTTGACCTATCAGCTCTCTCATCCTATTTTCTCCTCTCATCCAGCTGGGAAGGGGGGGAATGAGCAGTTGTTTGCAGAGGCTCATCCGCCACAGGAAGCATTGGGTAAAAAACTCAGCAGCCAAAAGGTGAAATTAGAAAGTTGGAGTTCAACCACCTCCAAATGTTTAACCCTGCTCCTATAACTCTTCTCCTGAGTGAGCTCTTGCCTCACACAGATCCCCTTATCCTGGGATTTAACTCTGATGTTCTTCCACTTGCTCCCATTCCCTCACAGCACAGTACTTTGCAAACTATCCCTTCCTCTCTTGCTACACCAAGATATTCAATATGAACACCTTTTAAAACATTCCTTTAAAACATTCCTCCACCATCTGAAATGAACACTACCACATGGAAGCTGGGTTTTTTTCCCCTTCTGTGTTTGTCCAGCACTTGGAATCCCCAAGTTGCCTTAAAAAAAAAAAAAAAAAAAAAAAGGCAAAATGGAGCTACAAAGAATTGGACACACATAAAAAACCACTGAAAGTCTGTAATAGCAGAAAACAGCAGAGATATGATTGAAAAATTAAAATAAAATCCACAACTCTGCATTCACCCCAGCTTTGATTTCAGCTATTAATGTGCAAATGATGACTGCTCAGATCTGCTGGGCTGCAAATTGCTCAAGTTCAGATTCACTCACCTTAAAAGGAAGCTAATAATAAAAATTTTATTATTCCTTTATGTTCCATTTATCTGTAAGTGATGATATGGGCCATGACATAAATGCACGTAAGATCACTACTTTTGATTCTTAAAAACATGGATATTTAACAAGTCCTTTGAGTGCCAGTCATGCAGCACAACTTCCTTTGGTCCAGAGAAATTAGTCTGGGCAGTATCACTCCAGAATTTTATAAATTTAAAACACAGAGTTTAGTTTGCTCTCTTCTAGAACATCAAAAGCTCGTCCAGTTCCATTTATTGCCTTTTAGCTCATTTGTGTGACCACGAGGTATCTTCCAAGGAAAATTCCACCTCCATGCAAGAGTACCAAAAATTACTGAATCCACCAGTTCCTCCTGCAATTTGTCCTGCTGGTTTTCATGTCCACTGCTGGGAGTGCACACACACCTTCTCTCTCCCAGCAATTTATTGTCTTCCTGTTTCAACAGGCCACCAACACTTCATTTTTCTTTCCTGAACCCGCATTTCTGTGTAATTTTATGCTTGATTATGTATTTAGCATGAGGAGGCACATAATTACCTTGTGTGGGTTGTAACACATTTTCCCTAATAAACATGGTAGTCTGTGGCCTGTAGAAACCAGTGAGATTTATTATTGACTAGAAAAAGATTTTTTTTTTTTTATTTGGGTTGGGTTTAGTTGATTGGTTGGTTTGGTTTGGTTTGTTTCTCCTCTTTTAATTTTTTTTCTTTTTTCAGACTACAAAAAACCTGCATAACCTCTTTTGATTTCTCTGTCCTCAGCAACCCTCCAACTGGGAAAGAGAATGAGGGGAAGGTTGGAAAATCCAACCCATGGCAACAAAAGATCTTGCAATTTTAACTCTCCTGCGAGTTCTGACTTCTCTGACACACAGTACCTTCCAGTTACCTTTTATTATCTCACCCTGTGCTAAGGAAATAAGTGCCAGTGGTTTTAACATCCCTGTTGGTGACTCATCCATTAACACCAGTCCTACCAAATTCCTTCTCTAAAGCATGATTCCCCAATTCCTCTTCTTCACCACACTGAGCCTCCATGCACCACCACAGTGTGACAGACAGGTCATGGAATTATTTAGGTTGGAAAAGACCAACCATCAACCCAGCACTGCCAAGGCCACCACTAAACTGTCCCCAAGTGCCACATCTACACTTCTTTTAAACCCCTCCAGGGATGGTGACTCCACCACTTCCCTGGGCAGCCTCTTCCAATGCCTGACAACCATTTATACAAATAGATTTTTTCTAATATCCAACCTAAACCTTTTCTGGTACAACTTGAGGCTGTTTCCTCTTGTCCTGTTAGCTGGGAGAAGTACAACACAAAGCTCCATCCTACAGCACTTCAACCAACAGCTTCCAAGTACATCCTTCTCCATCTACATTTGGTTTCCCATGGAGGAAGAGAAGAAAGGAAGAGAAGGGGAAATAGGAAATGAAAGCAGGATTAAATATCCCTGAGAACATTTATCTGCTTTTCCCCACAGATATTGTCTGTGTCTCCATCCCAGAGCCACTGACCAGGTTACAGAGCAGAGGAAGGAAAAGGGGATTTAATGATAACCCATATCACGGAGATGCCACAAAAGCAACACCCTGTGTGTAACAACATTTCACTCCAAACCAAATTCACTTGCAGAAATTCAAATAATTAAGCAAATGCGTAGAAATTAGTAGTTTTACCATCCTTTAATGTTCAAAAAAACCCCAAGAGGCCATTGTGGAAGTGAAATGCTCAGTTGAAGGAGTGTTTTAAATCTATTCCAAGACACTGGCTCAGATCAAACACTCCAGACAAGCAGTGCCCAACTCAACAGAGTCTCAGTTTGCTGCTGTGTTTAACCCTTGCTAAGCAGGTGAACTCCCACAAAGCTGCTCCAAAGGTGCTCAGAGAGGCCAGGAATTTCCTGAGCAGCAAAAGGAACCCAAAGACTGCACACAAA
This sequence comes from Manacus candei, assembly GCF_025592945.1. NCBI lineage: Eukaryota > Metazoa > Chordata > Aves > Passeriformes > Pipridae > Manacus > Manacus candei. The sequence goes on along the minus strand of NW_026138236.1, from coordinate 165,664 downwards.
CAACATCCTTGAGAAGGCAGAGACAGGGATGGGTGAAAATAAAGGGAAAGGAAGGGGAAGAGAAGGGGGAAGGAAGGAGAAAAGAAAGGGAAAAGAAGGGTAATGAATGGGAAAAGAAGGGGAAAGGAAAGGGAAGGGGAAAGGAAAAAGGTAGGAAAAGGAAAGGAAAAGGAAAAGGAAAAGGAGAAGGAGAAGGAGAAGGAGAAGGAAAAGGAGAAGGAAAAGGAAAGGAAAAGGAAAAGGAAAAGGAAAAGGAAAAGGAAAAGGAAAAGGAAAAGGAAAAGGAAAAGGAAAAGGAAAAGGAAAAGGAAAAGGAAAAGGAAAAGGAAAAGGAAAAGGAAAAGGAAAAGGAAAAGGAAAAGGAAAAGGAAAAAAGAAAGGAAGGGAAAAGGGAAGCAAAACAAAATTTAAAGAAGGAAGGGGAGGGGAGGGAAAGGGAAAGGGAAGACAAAGGATACATATAACCTTCCAGCCTCCACAGGTTGTCACTATACTGTCCCTCTTTCCCTTCTGTCCCTGTAAAAATTGGAAGTTTTAGCCTTACCCAACAAATTCATGATTTATAAAGCACCAGCTTTCTGTGTATCTTGCTCAGAAAGAAAAACAAACAAACAAAACCAAACTGAATTTGGGTGGGAAGATACAATAGTGGGTATATAAGCAGAAGTCCAAAATCTCTCTATTTCACTTCCATAAGAACCTCTGGAGAACGTCAGGACACCTCTACCACTACTTTTCACTAGGGCACAGCTCCATTTTACAGCCTCTCTCTCTGCACATGCCTCAGATTCCCTCATGGCCACCCAGGAACTCCAAATGTCACGTCTGTTATCAAAAATAACATCCAAACACATTTTCCTTCATTCATTCATGGCAGGAGGTGCTTCTTTCTGGGTGAACTTCAGCAGGCAGGACTGACTCATTTCTCCCACAAACTACTGCATCCCTTTTCCATTATTCATCCTCTAAATTGCTATTTCTCTGCATTAGCAAACAAGAACAAAATATCCAGGGTTTCATTTTTATGTCTTTCAATGAGGTGAAAATGCTGTCGATGGATTTCTTCCTCAAGCAAAAAAGTTTGCTGGACCAACAGCCTGCTGTAATTAAGGTTAGAAACCTCAATTAAAAAGAAAATCCAGTTTGGGGTGTGTTGTTTCTTTCCGTGACAGAATCACCATTTCTGGACGTGATATGTGAATCACAGAATGCTGCCAGAGAAAACTTATCATATAAATATAAAATGATAGGGATTATTAAAGATTATTCTGAGTTCTAAAACCAACACACTGCAGCAGAAGTTTCTTAAAGGTGCTGGACCACCATGAAAAGAATTGGAGATGGAGTGAAAGTAATTAGAGAGGCAACTTCCATTCCTGGTCTGGCTGCTTTCCCAAACTTTGGGGCATTTTTCATGGCCTGGACCTCTCACCAGTTTTATATTGACAGATGGGGACTGGGGAAAAGGGAAAAAAAATAAAAAAAGAAGGTTTATTTAGGACCTTTTCCATATTAATTAAAAATCTGCTGATGAGACAGAAGCAGCAAAGCAAGGCACGGTGGTGCCTATGAAGCATCCTCAAATGATGGCAGGTGCTGCCAAATGCCCATATTCCTTGCTCCTGGAAACTCCTTGGGAGTTGCTCATGTTCAGAGGAGCTGCACTGCTCTGTCCTGACTTTGTTCTCCATAGAAGAAAATTAACCAAAAAAACCAACCAAACAAAAAATACAAAGAACTAATGACTACAAACAAAAACAAATAGGGAAAGGCTGTTATTTCTCAACCAGTCAGGTTGCACTGAGCAATCAACTGGGATTTATCTGGGCAGCAATTACCCTCCCAGCTCCACTTCCAGGCTCCATGTGCATCACCTTGTGTGGAACTGCAACACTGCAGAGCAGGACCAAGCAGCACCAACCCACAATGGATTCAAATCACCAGGGAATGAAATAAAAATAAGCAAAGAAATGTGTGCAGTTATAATATGGAAAAGGTACTGGCACAGATTGCCCAGAGAGGCTGGGGATGCCCCATTCCTGGAAGTGTTCAAGGACAGGTTGGATGGTGGCTCTGAGCAACCTGATCTAGTGAGTGACATCTCTGCCCATGGCATGGGGTTGGAATTAGATGATCTTTAAGGTCCCTTGCAGCCCAAACCATTCTATGACATCCTATATATAAAATATAACAAAAAAAAAAGTGTGCAAATACAAACACATAATTTGGTAACTTCATGCTGAACATGTCTGGCTCAATGGTTTGAGTACCAGAAGATTAATCAGACTCTCTGCTCCCCATTCATCCTCATCCTTGGGCACCTGGGATCCTTACACCTCATCCTTGGTCTCCTGGGATGCTCACACCTCATCCTTGGGCACTTGGGATCCTTACACCTCATCCTTGGTCTCCTGGGATGCTCACACCCTATCCTTGAGCTCCTGGGATGCTCACACCTCATCCTTGGTCCCCTGGGATGCTCACACCTCATCCTTGGGCACTTGGGATGCTCACACCTCATCCTTGGGCATCTGGGATCCTCACACCTCATCCTTGGGCATCTGGGATCCTCACATCACATCCTTGAGTGCCTGGGATGCTCACACCTCATCCTTGGTCTCCTGGGATGCTCAAACAGAGCAAGGAACATCCCAGCTCTCTCCCTACCCCATTCACTTCTGCATTTACAAAGCTCTGTTTTGCAGCTAAAAACACGTTCACTGCAAGATTTTCCATCCTTTCCCAAAATATGGGTGGGAATGATGTAAAGAGCAATGGGATTCCCCTCCTGTCTCTATCACTTTAGGGTTGGGTTTTTTTTTTATTTATTCAGAGTTTGCTTTGCAGCAGAACTTGCATAAATTAAACACTGAGGATGGGTGGAAGGAGCAGGGAGGGAAAGGAAGGGGGAGGTGGAATACAATTAAAACACCCGAGGCAATTTATTACAGGGCTGAAGGGGCCAAGGACAGAAAGATCAGGCACCTGCCTTGAATAACTCCTGCTACTCCTGAGAGCTTCACCAGGACAACTCCAGCCTCCAACACCTTCAGAAGCAGGAGCAGGAGCTACCTGTCCTGAGCATCACTGACTGTACAATGGAAAGAAGATGTTCTGGTCCCCCTGGCCAAGGGTGATGCAGATGAAGCACAGCAGAGCTTTAAATGGAGAAGAAGAACTGATAAATCAAGGTGACGGGGGGGGTTGTTCTGCAAAGGTGAGTTTTACAGCACATGGGGTTGGTTGGATGTTGGTGGGTTCCTGCAGCAAGAGCCAGGCTGTGTAAAACACATTTACCAAATTCATCCCCTTCCTCTGAGTCAGAGATATTAACTTTTACTATGAAAAAAGGCACTTGCATCCACTGGCTGACAAAAAGTGACACCACAAAGGAGACTGGAGCCTGCTCTGCCTGGAACTTCGTGGGAAGAACTGTCAAGATCTCAGGGTGCACGTGGAGTACTGAGGTTGTAGAAAGGAGTGGGGAAATAACGAATAAAATTTAGATTTTCAAAGCATGCTTGGAGAATGGAGGGGCATGAAATCCTCGACTGCATTGCCACCATGTCACTTCCAGAGAGTGGCTTCCCTGACAACCCCTGTACTTCACATGGCAGCTTTAAAGGTTATGGCTGAAGGGGCTCTTCCAGTGAAGCCTTCAATGAACTTTGAGTAAAATAAAAACACACACAAACGAGGCAACGACAAAAGCAAGGCAAGGACAACATTTCTGAGCGAATACCCTCAGGGCTGTTGTCTTGTTTGGGAAACCTTCCTGCCCCTCCTGCCTTCTGCAACACTTTCCCAAACTCCTTTGGGATCATTCCTAGCAGCATCCAAGTTCACCAAACAGCACATCCTACCACAAGGTCAAGAGCGATCCAGAACTGTAATTTGTGTCTGTCCAGCCAGACAACACAAATGCACAGCATCACTTGCACTTTCAGGCAAAATGTTTCCATTTTCAGATCTCTGCTGCTGGCAGTGAACTGCTCACGAATAATCTATCATGATATGAGCCCAGAGAAATTTTTAGAGGATGCAATTGAGGATAACCAAGTTGAAATAGGATTTAGAGAAAAATCCTGCCAGCTCACACTCAGGAAAACAGAAAACAAGCCATAAATCATGATTTAATTAACTCCATCCAGCCAGTCATTGTCACTAATTCTCTCTTATTTTGACTTGAGCAATAAAATCCTATGAGTTCATGTAGTTCTCCAGCAAATCACCATTGTCTTGCTGGTGTTTAAATTAGAGTTGCAAGTGGGACCTGCAGGGTCCTGTTCAGGCCTCTCTGTGCTGGATGTCACACAGACACCAGGATGACACATCACCTGCCAGTGGAGCCAAAAGTTGGCACAGAAAGATGAGACACTGGGAGCCTCCTGGGAAATATCACTGCATGTGGGAACAAGCAGACAAATAGGCATCATGAAGGCTTCTCAACAGGAGTATGAGGTCTTCCAGGGTCTGTTTCTCCAGATGGACCTTCTCACCTCCAAACTTCCTTTCCAAGAAGTCTTGGGGGACACCTTTTTGCTCTCCACAACTCCCTGAAAGGAGGTTGTGGTGAAGTGGGGGTCAGCCTCTTCTTCCAGGCAACTGGTGACAAAACAAAGGGAAACGGTCCCAAGTTACACCAAGGGAGGTTCAGGTCGGACATAAGGAAAAATTCCTTTACTGAAAGAGTGATATAGCACTGGGACAGGCTGCCCAGGGAAGGGGTGGAGTCACCATCCCTGGAAGTGTTCAAAAAACGAGTAGATATGGTACTTCATGATATGGTTCGGTGGGTGTGGTGGTATTTGGCCAAAGTCTGGACTTGATCTTGGAGGTCTTTTCCAACTTAATGATTCTATGATTCTATAATTCCATATCTAGACATTTCTCCCTGGACATGGTTTACCCCAAGGGCCATTCAAAGGCTCCACCAGGTGAGACCATCAGTGGTACCATCACAACCTGATGGTTAAAAAATTGCCCACAGGCAGCAGAAACCAACCTGTGGCTTCCCTGAGAGAAAAGCTGATGTCCAGAAGCACCACCCAGCTGAGAAGCCATGGCAAGCAGGGGAGTCAGCTTAGTCTCAGTGCCATTCCTTGGCTTTTTGGGCCACTGCTGTAGTGGAGAGGACATGGCTGGGAGCTGAATAAATTACTTCCCATGGGTTGATGGTGAACTCTCTCCAGCTGGTTAAGGAAAATAGCCTGGCTGTAAAACACAAGTCTCAGCAGGTGCTCTTGCACATTCCAGATCAGCTGTAACATGTAGCATGAGGGGAGATGCATGATGCAAAAAACATACCCAAAAAACCCTAATGGTTCCTTAATCAACAGGGACCCAGAGAGGGAAGAAAAGGGTTTATTGGACCATTGATGCAGGAGGATTTGAGAAGTTCTTCAAGAGCTGTGTTTACTTACAGGAATCACACTGGATATTCCCTGGCATCAATATCCATCAAAAAGATTCTGACTTGTCCTGGGGTTGTGATAAGCTCCCCACCAAGACATCAGTTACACCACTTAAACAAACAAACTGAGTTTTTCATCCTTAAGTTGAATCCCATTTGGATTTTCTCTCTCAGGTAATGAGGACGCTGATGAAATAGAAACATCTAAAATAAGAACATCAAATTCCTTCTTCCCTAAAGAGTGGATAAATGCTGTTTTGACTTTTAGGTTGAAAAACAAGTGGTTTTGTTATTTGGCTGGGGATCTGTATGTTTGTATGTCCTGGTGGGGGCAGGATAACCATAAAGACATCCCACATGGAAACAGTATTAGCACATTCCGTTCATACAGATTTTTTTCCTTCCTACAACAAACTATTTCACAGAATAACCCCTCTCTCATTCACCTCACAACACAAAATATATAAATACATTAGTCTGTGACTACAAGAGAGGAAGGTGAATAATATCAGGTAGTTTAAATCTTGGTTGTCTTGCTTTGTTCCACTGGTTGCAACCTTTGATGGAGTCAAGCACCTTATTTCAGTTATATCTGCTCTGGAATAAAATGAATCATTTTCCAGACCACAGAGGGACTAAAAGCCAGATGCACTTTAATCCTGCCTGCTGTGAGGAACAGCTGGCTGTGTCCCAGTAAACTGTTTTACTTATTTCCAATATTTTTATATTTATCCACTTATAAATAAAAGAAAAAAGGGACTGAGGCAAAGGGATGGTGGAGTAGCAGGTGAAGGGTTCAAGGGCTGCATCTCCAAGGTGCACCAGTGGCGAGAAAGTCCATCCGTTATCAGTTTGAGTTCCTCAGCAGAAATCATCTCATTTCCAAGTGGCAAATAAAATCCTCCCTGTAAGCACAGGAACACACACAGAGCCAGGAACACATTTTGGGTGCAAATGAAGTTTCAGTCCAGAGGAGGCCACAGAGATGCTCCAACAGCTGGAGCCCCCCTGCTCTGGAGCCAGGCTGGGAAAGCTGGGGAAAAGAAGGCCCCAGGGAGACCTCAGAGCCCTTTCAGTGCCCAAAAGGGCTCCAGGAGAGCTGGAGAGGGACTTGGGACAAGGGATGGAGTGACAGGATAAGGCAGAATGGCTTCCCAGTGCCAGAGGACAGGGTCAGATTAGGTATTAGGAAGAAATTCTTCCCTGTGAGGGTGGTGAGGCCCTGGCACAGGTTGCCCAGAGAAGCTGTGGCTGTCCCATCCCTGGAAGTGTCCAAGGCCAGGCTGGATGAGACTTGGAGCAACCTGGGCTAGTGGAAGGTGTCCCTGCCCATGGCAGGAGGTTGGAACTGGACGATCTTTAAGATCCCTTCCAATCCAAGCCATTCAGTGATTCCATGATTATTTGCAGGATGAGAACACTGGGGAACTGAGGGCAGTATCTACTTGCAGTAAACCCTCACTACCTACCCTCAAGCTTATTTGTGTGCTGTCACACAAACAAGACAAAATTTGGCAGCTGTGCTGCTAAAAAGCCACGTGTTTAACAAGAGGAACAAGACTTTTGCAACAGGAGTTAAAAAACAAATATAACAAAATCACTACATATATTTAGCCACCAAACTCACTTCTCTCCTGACAGACATCCCTGAGCTGAGTATTCATGATTTGAAAAAAAACCCATCTCGAAGGGGACTTTCTCAACCTCCTCCTCTCCCCAAGCACAAAGATGATGCTGTTTCAGTTGAGTGACAATTCACATCACACAAAGGACAGAGGAACTGGAGTTTGGGCAGCAATGACATAACATGGTGAAAAATAATAATCAAAGGCCGAATTCTGCTACTTCCAACAGGCAGCTCAGCATCCATCCACCTCCTTCCACGGCTCCCTCCTTAGCTGTGCTCTCTTACAAGAGCATCCTGTTTAAAACTAATGTTGAGTTCCTCCAGCCTATCTATAGCAGTGACATTTGTGTTCTGCTAACTGATTTAAAAAAAAAAAAAGGCAAAAATAAAAGCAACTTTTGAAGTACCTAAGAGCAGAAGCTTTTTGAGAATGAATTATGTTATTTAAGACGAGTGCAGAGTCTTTAAAACAGCAAGTCTGTCATGGACAAAGCTCTCTGCAGGCAACTTCCCTTGCCTGCAAGGATGACAATTATTTTCAAAGAAATAAATCTTACTTGTAGTTTGCAACACCTCTTGAAGTCCTTTTAAACAGCATGATCTGAATTCTTTTCAGTGCAGCACTACTGACCTTCACACACATAATATCACATTCATTAAATATCCTGATTAGACTTGTCGCTGAGATGGACCATTCTGGACAACTATTCATGTCCAAGACCATGGAAGGAGGGGACTGTGGATAGAACCTCTCTCAAAGGAGTCTGATGCCTCTACTCTTTATTTTCATGCATTAATTTTCAAAACAGGGTAGATATAACTAGGAAATTCCTAATTTACATTGCTGTGGGGCCCCACTCCAACAGCAACCATAACTCTGTGGCAGGGAAAAGCAAACTCCTCCAGATTTAGCTATTTCCCATTTAATTTACGGACAGAGTTGTGGTTGTTTACAGCTCTGAAGCTTTCTGATCTTGGGGAGAAAGGGGAGAAGACCAATTTTAACAAGTACATGCAAACAAAGCACATTTTAATGCTTTAGCAGGGACATTAAAGCATGTCCCTGTCGATGTCACGCCGTCGATGTCACGCCTTTGGAATCAGCAGTAATCCCACGTTCTGGGAATCAACACATCCTCACTGCTTCTAGAGGCAGCAGAAATGGACCAAAAATGGATTAGACATTGATATCTTTTGGCTGGAAAAGGAAGCAGATTGCTTCTCTGGAACTCTCTAGGAGCCCAACTTCCCAAACTTGCAGTGGCACAGAGTTATCTACAGGCAACAGGGGCCTCTACCAAAATTTTCTGAGAGCACTCCATGCTTTCCACTTCATTCCAAAGCACCTCAGCTCAGTGTTTTTCAGTCTGTGCCCCACAGACTTTGTCTTTTAGGGAAGACACCAAGACCACAATTTTTTTTGCCAACCATTCTAAACCATGACATTCTAAAGGCATCTAGAAGTCCAAAGGATTTCCATATAGCTCCTCTACATCACATATCAAGTCCAATCAAAGAAGAGTGGTCATATCCAAATGTATAAATCCTCTCTGATTGCCAGATTTGGAGTCAGAAATTTCAGAGACAGCGTGAAATGGGTGGGTTGCTTGCATGATCCACATCCTAAATTCACCTGAACATTTTCATCCAACAAAATCCCTGCTATCACAGAAACCTGGGATCCTTATAAATGCTTTTCCCATTCTTTTCCTAGGGTAAGTGGGTGATTAGTAGCACAGAGTAGGTGAAAAAAGGGCAGAAACAGACTAGAGCCAGGGAAGCAGATGCTCTTGTGGATGGCTCTTGTAGAAAGCCATCAAATGTCTACAAAATGCCATAAAAGCACCTTAAAATAGGATACAATGACCCAAATCAACTCTACAGTGCCTAAAATGCTACATATTGCATAGAAGTCTTTCTGCCTGCCTATTCCAGGACCACTCCAAACGACTCCTCAAAACAGCATGTGTTTTGCCTAAGCAGATGCCAAACACACCAAAATGCTGTTTTCCAGTTCCTCTTCCAAAAGGCCAGTGCAGATTTCACCACAGACCTCATCTTTCAGCAAAACAAAGCCTCTTTACACACACTCATGAGGATTAAAAAATGTCCTGTAGTATGTAAGGGACCAGAGTAGCTGCACAGTTCCAAGAGAAATCCAGGAATACTGATGGTTCTGAGATATCTGCCATGAGGATGTTATTTTCCTATATTTCACTTGTGATCTCCAAGGAAAGGCAACCACTGCTTTACTTCAGGGAGTGTACAGAGACATAAGGGGACACCTGAATTTTGCAGCAAATTCAAAGGATAACTTGGTCTACTGGAAGGTGTCCCTGCCCATGGCAGAGGAGTTGGAATGGAATGATCTTGAAAGTCCCTTCCAATCCAAACAATTCCATGATTCTGTGACAAGGGCACTGCAAGGTGTGAATGCAAGGCAAGCAAACAGTTTCTGGGTAGAACATTCAAAACTATTTTTGGAACACTTTGGTAAAGGCAATGAATTCAATAAGAGCAGGAGATGTAACTGGGACTGGTACAAGCCCTCCTGCAGCACTGCCCCTTTCCCTGTAACCCATGGATCAGCCTCCCCTGGGAAACTCTAAGAACTTAAAAAATAATTATAAAATGCAAAATAAAACAAACACAAGAAAAGGTCGAGTTTAAGTGCTGCATTTGAGATAAATTTTCACATTCTGTTTCCCACTAAACATTCCTGGAGACACAGATGAAGGGAATTTGTAAAGAACAAAAATAAGAGTGGTGAGGGACCAGAAGGATTGCCCAGAAAAGTTGTGGATGCCCCATCCCTGGAAGTGTTCAAGGCCAGGTCAGACGGGGCTTGGAGCAACCTGGGCTAGTGGGAGGTGTCCCTGCCCATGGCAGGGGGGTTGAAACAAGATGGTCTTCAAGGTCACTTCCAACACAAACCATTCTCTGGGGGAAAAAAAGCTCAACATGGAAGTTTGGCATTTCTATGAGTGTAGATCTCTCCTCAAACACCCCAGAAGTGGTTTGCAGTTGCACAGGGGAAAGAAGGAGGAGGTTCAGAACCGCAAAGTGAAGCAGAAAAGTCAGCAACTTCCCCGCAGCCTGAACCACTCACAGGCAACAAAAAATTGGTTACAGAGAAACCTAAAGACTCAGCCTCTCTATTATAAACTGACCTACTTTCCAGCAGACTTGCAAAGCTGCTGGAGATGCCACAATGAAAGGCACCACAGAAACCCAAAGCAACGCTGCCTCAGATACACAGGAACAAGTTTATCGCTGAAATGCAGCAACGCACTTTCTGCAGGGAAGGTAACAGATAACAAATCAAATAATACAGAGGGCCAGCAACATATTTTTCTTGGAAAATCTGTTTTTAAAAAGCATTCGGCCCATAGTGTTGCAAATGGTGCCCCCAGAGCTTTTAATAATCACAAAAAGCAAAGGGAACTTCTTTCCGCGGCAAGGATTGTCTCCGGAAGAACCCCGTGTGATAACCTGTGGGCAGAGCTTAAAATATGATGATGATGATTTGACCCAGCCAGGATTCACACCTGTGTGGGTATAAGGAATTAATCAGGTCTTGCCTGATTCAAAGAAAACCCTCTGGGGTGAAGTGGAGCAACATATAAAGAACAGAAAATTCTCTGGCGTGGAGAAAAACGAGGACTCGGACCCTGCACAATATATTTAGCTTTGCTGAGGGAAAGCAAAGCTGGGTTGTTGAGTTCTTTAGAAATAACTTGGTTTCTTGCTTGCATTCGTACAACCACACAAATGGAGCTCAACCCTCCACCAAGTTGTACATTGAAATTATTATTTCTTTTAAAAATGCTGAATTTGTCCTTGCCATTTATAGAGGCAACGCTTTCAAATCTTCTGCTGCAGCAGTTCTACCCCACACTCCCATAGCCTATGAAAAGATGTTCTCCTCCAAATGGGAAAAGAAAGTCAGCCTTTGCAGGACTTTGGTGAGCAGAACTGGAGTGTGCCCACACAGATTGCAAAAACAACACAGAGAATGGTAGTGGCTCCAGCAGGAAAGCCTTGAAAATATGAAAAATAGCCATCAGCTTTTGATTGTAAGAGCTGTATTGTACCAATTGGCATTTGGTCCTTCCATTTTCCATAAGACCATCACCTCCTCAACCCTTTATATTCCTGCAGGAGTCCTATTTAGACTTAAAAATGGGTACCCAGAAATCTCAGGATCATAAATAGTTTGGTTTGGAAGGAACCTGTAAGGGTCATCTAGACCCAATTCCCCTGCAATGGGCAGGGACATCTTCAACTAGACCAGGTTACTCAGAGTCCCATCCAACCTTGCCTCGAGCGTTTCCAGGGATGGGACATCCACCACCCCTCTGGGAAATCTGGTCTAGTGTCTCACCATTCTCAGCATAAAAAATTCCTTCCTAATATCCAGCCTAAATCTAATACCCTACCTAAATATTTTAGTTTAAAACCATTAGCCCTTGTCCCAGCACTAAAAATCCTGTCCTCAACTTTCTAATAAGCTCCCTTTAAGTACTGAAAGGTCCCAATATAGGTCTCTCTGGAGATAGAGGGCAATTAAATCCTTTAAACAGCAAGGGAATATCAGGAATTAACCACTTAGAAGCCATCAATAAGAAGGAACATGCTCCACAGCCCAGTAAGACACAGAAACTTAAGCTGTTCCACAGGAAACGCAGCTCAAAGATGTTTAAAATCCAACAGACCTCATGGCAACAGCCAATTCTGCTCCCAGCAGGACCCACCCACCCTGTGAGCACCTGCACCTGGAGAAGATGACCCCCAGCACAGGCTAATCCATCCCAGCCAGGTCACCCAGGCATCAATACCCTCAGGAGGTGTTTTCCCGTCCTCTGGACCGGCATTCCAATAACTCCAGCCGTGGTGCTCCCAGTGCCCCTCCTCAGAGGCTATTTCACACCTCCATAGATCTCTCTCTCAAAGCATTTTTCCTCCCAGCCTAATCTTTGGAAAAAATTTGACAGCAATAAAAATGTAATAAGCCAACCAGCTGGATTATATATATACACCACAGTTTGGAGAAGATGAAAGGCTGTATTGTTAGGAGATATAATTCCAGTAGCTTCCACAGTGCACCCTGTGCGTGCACAGAGGAAGAAAAGGAACTGAAGCAGCTTATATTTTGTCTTATAAGTCTCCTAAAATAAACCCAGATTCTGATCCTCAGCTCACATCAGGAGAGAGGCAGTGAAAAAGCTAATAAAGACCTGCCAAATATCTCATCAGGACAAAATACCTGTGTGTTCATAACAGCTCCTGCCAAGGCATCAAGTGAGGGGATATGAAGAAGGGAAAGAAGGGCTGTGTGCTTGAAAATCAAATATTCAAGAGCAGAAGGAACTGTACACAGAGTTTTGGGTAATTTTGAAAGCAAACTACTGCAATGAGATTGGGATGAGAAGTAATTGTGTGGCTACAGAACCACTGCAAATACTCAATTTCATTTATATCGGTAGACATTAAAATACACTTAATTTCATTTATATTGGGAGATATTAAAAAAACCCCAAACAAACCAACAGAAAAAAAAAAATCTACTATGTCTAAAGGAAAACAAAATAAAAATTTATCCCTGAGGCTCAGTTGCAGAAAGATGAATTGCAGCTTCTATAATAACAATAATAATTTATTCCACCATAGCACAGGACAGCAGATGATTAAAGATGAGCAAAGGTCTCCACGTGCCTGGATTTACATCAGGCCATTCAATCCATCTCGTTACAGGAGCAGTAATTAATCATTGCTGGAGAAGGGAGACATCTTGAGAAAATCTTGAGGTTTCCAGTTTCAGAAGTGAGTTGTAACCTCCAGGAGAGCAGTTTGTCTCCTCAAAAGCTGAGACACCTTGAGAAACTGGTAACTTAGAAGATTTTATCTTGCTATTTTAGAGAAACTGGTATCACCTTCCATGTTAATGAAAAAAAAACAAACCAACAACAAAACAAATCATCCCAAGAAGCTTTTTTAGACCTACGAATTCAAATGCGACCAGCACTCACCGAAGAGATCAGTGGGACAAAACTGAAGACAGAGTTAAATATAATTTGATTGCAAAAGTCTTGGAGCAAGAGGAAGAAGGTACCACATGTCACCAGTTCCCAGATCACTCTAAAGAAGACATTTCTTTCGTGTTCATAACCCATTTCCCAGCTGCTGTCTCATCACCCCGACAGCCACGTTTCTGCCCAGCTTCCAATCCTACTTGGAGAAATGAAAATCCCACTCTGGGAACAGCTGTCCAAGAAATAAATCTCTTCAACAGCTTAAGGGTAGAACTGGAAGAAGGATAATTTCACAGTTACCATCAGAGGTGTTCTGGAGACCAGCAATTTCCTGCTGAACAATGGGTAAATCTCCGTGGATTCACTCCATGGAGTGGGAACACCCTGACAATCTCCCCTAAAATAAGACAAACTCACAGTGAAAGAGAAGTTTAGTTTGGAAGCAAACTCTGGAAGTGCCTATGTCAATCCTCTTCCATTTGAAGTAGCTCCAGTTAGAGTACTGGCTTTTATTAACAGGGGATTTAGTTGGGCTTCTCTGGCACAAGGACACTCTGCTGACTCATCTTCAGATTCATATTTGGGTCCTTCATTAAATTTGGGCTTAAAACTCACTGATTTGGACTTTTAGGCAAAGAATGACCTTCCAGTAAACTGGATGGAGGTTAAATCACCATCCTCTGTGTCTTCTTGCTAGTGAGGCTCACTTTGGCACTGAGTCCTTCTGTTCCTCACTCTTTGCCATGAGTTGATTCTCCAACACTCTCTCAACAAAAATCACTTTCCTCAGTCTTTACAGACCAATACCTCAGATCCTGGAACTAATATTTCATATTTATCATGAGAGGGAGAAATGAGAAGGTCCTGCAAGGTATTGACTACAAAATACATTAAAATTTCATTCAGTTCAGATTAGAAGCTCAATGATATCCATATGCTTTTATTTTCTTTCTTTTTTTTTCCTGAATCCAGAATTATACACATATAAATGTTCTAAAAAAAGTCTATTGAAATTAAAAATTATAGCATGAAAGAACTCATATTGAATCAAAGCACTCAAGAAAAAATGAATTACATCAGTGGAACAGTAGTTTTAAGAACTCATGTTTTGGTTTACAACCAGGCAGCTGCTTTCACAGTCCATCAGAAAGATGATGGAGGACCTGAAAAGTTAAGATAATCAGGGCACAAATTAAAATACACCTGGAAGAAGCTTTCACAAATTTATTGCTTGAAAAAGAACATGGAAGCCACCTCCCATTCCTCAAGATAACATCCTTATTCTTCATTCTTGGCTGTCACTCAGCTCCTTCCTCTGGTATCCCTGTCTAAATAAAAAGCAGCATGACATGATCACAAAAGGCCAGAAAAAGGCCACGGGAATTCACATCCCAGCAGGATCTCCTCCTTCCCAAATATTGTTATCTGATGATGGATTTGAAAACACATTAAGGAATAAAATGCAGCCAAACAAAAAATAATGATCATTGAGCAAAAGCTGCCGAAGCCAAAGGGGAGATTGATTTTGTGTCATCTTTTACATAGAGAAGAATATTACAAAGAGGAAGTTTGACAGACAAACTAAATTTGTTGGTTTGACTCTTCCACCCCCAATCAAATCTTCCTGATCTTCGGGGAAAATGCCAAATAGGGAGAGAACAAAAAAGAAGTGGGAAAGAAAACCTCACAGTATTTGCCTCAAAAATGAAAATCTGTCCTTATAAGGATCTGAATAATAAAGGCTCTTTATAAAAATAAAAATAATTTTTAAAAAAGTATTTACACTAGGAAGTAATTAAATAAATTTTATCCTACATCAACTAGGAAAATCCCTTTTCCCAAGCCCTTGAAGGGCATCTCAGCCAGGAAACAAAGCTCAAAGGTCTCAGCTTAGTCCTGTTTGGCACCACTTGACATCAAAAGCCCTTGGGGAGCCAGTTTCCTTCTCTATGAACTGGTAACATTAGTAAATTTACAGTCCTACAGGACCTCCAAGTGAAAAAAAAAAAAAAAACAAAACAAATGCTGATTTTGGCTGCATCATTCAGCAAAGCACCAGAAGACATTCTAGAAGTCCATGTGGAGACCCACTCCCACACAAAAATTATGTTTTTCAGTACATTTAAATACCATCTGCAACAGAGACAAGGAACTGGAAGATGCTCACAGAGCTTCAAAACATGATCTTCACTCATCCTCTCTCTAAAACTACCAAGTGCTAAATAGAGCCACACCAAGAACTTGCAAGCAAAGATGTGGGGCTGTCCCATCCCTGGAAGTGTCCAAGGCCAGGCTGGACAGGGCTTGGGGCAACCTGGGTTAGTGGAAGGTGTTCCTGCCCATGGCAGAGGGGTTGGAATGAGATGATCCTTAAGGTCCCTTCCAACCGAAACCACTCTGTGATTCTATGTTTATGTCACCTGAAGGTCTTTACAACATTAGATTTTTTTTTTTTCCCCTTTACTTTCATGGAATCTGCACCGGATCCCGTGTTCTGGGGCTGAAAGCTTCAGTGAGGAATTTTTGTCCCAGCCATTACAGGGTACATTACACTAATTACAATGCACATTCCAGCCTGCTCTGAGCCCTGGGATAAATCACACAGGGCTCCAGCCTGTTGGAAACACTGCCAGACATTTCTGGACACTGTTACATGTTTGATCACCTTCATAAATACAACTATTCCAGTGATACAAAGATGATTGGCTACAGGGACTAATTTATTACCATTTTCTTTCAGCACATAAACAGTGTAGTAAATTCTTTAACTTCTAAGAGGGAAAAAAAAAAGCAACAGTGGGATTTCCTTCACTGAAGCAGCACCATTAGTATTTTTCCTTCAGTAACAAACCAATTGTTCTTCATTTTCCAAAAATATACTCAGCATATCATGTCTAGTGTGCAGTCAGAGAGAGGTCTCTGGCTTTCAAGCTTGTCACAACTGAGAAATTGAGGTGAAGGGAGGACGGCAGGTTTATAGTTTTTCAAGACTTCAGTGGCATCAAGAGTTTTCCTTCCAACTATACCAAAACAGGTTCATTCAGACACAAAAGCTCCATTTCAGAGGTAAATCTTATCATTCAACCAAATGCTTCTGAAGTCTGCACTATGTTCATCAAACACGGGGGGACAAAAAAAAATATCCTGCCAAAATATTTCTGCAGAAGAGCAGTAGAGGTCAGATGCTCAACATCATACACACATTGAATGTGCCACCATGGACCTGACATGCTTTCCCTGGGTGGGAAAGCATTTTTTGGACATACTCCATCTGGAGCAACTGAGACAATTTTACAGGCTGTGTCCTCTATAATGGTGACAGAAGAACCAGAGTTGGAGGCATCACTCAAGAGTCAAAGCATCACCCAAGTAGAGCAACATATGAGGGTCCTGGGACTGGAGGATTTAATTCCATAATTGGACACCCAAACTTGGTGTACTGTTCCAAGTTTGGACTTGGAAGCACAGTATCCATTGACTCATTTGTCCTCCAGCCCATCCATCCATAAAAGTAGTAAAAAAGTCTGAGACAGAACAATGTTCCACCCCAGATGTTATCCCTCACAGAAGATACTCCAAGTCAAGCCCCTGTCACCCTTCCTGTGGCAGATCTCACCAAAATGGACAACATGTAAATAACCAAAAATATTTCCTTCACTCCCACCAGACACACTGACAGAAAAACCATCCTGGAGAACCGCAAGGCACTGGTTGGGGTTTTGTCCTTCCTTGACACTCCACATTCACCCCATTCACAGGAATCTCTGCTATCCATGGCTGCACTGAGCCTTCCCTCCTCCAGCAAAGAGCTGCCCTACGGACCACACAGTGATTCCCAAACTGCCTTGACCAGGTAAAAGATACCAGTGCAGGTCTAGGAAAATGTTGTTGAGTTTTCATGGACAAGTCCACAGGCAGGACAGCTCTGCTGCTCCCCACACAACATGGAGCCGGCAGAATGCCACCATTTACAATCATTCAGAAAGCAACGGCAACTTTGCCTCCAGCTTTGCCCTACCCAGAGTGGATTGGACTTGAAAGAACAACAAAGGACATCCAAGCTCTCAGGAAAGCCACCAAAATAGAAACAGCTTTAATATCATGCAGGAGAGGGGGAAGGAGACAAGGTGCTTTGAAAGGGGACCAGAAAATCTCGTGGTGACACATCCCAATTCAGCAGGGAACACCCTGACAGGCAGGTGTGACAGCTCCGGCAAGAGATCAGGCACAATGAGACAGCTGCTTAAAACTTCAAGGAATTGGGATTATGGCTTAAATTCCACACAGGTACAGCCTGAAAATAAAGGACAATAAAGGACATCTCCATGTTCCAAAGGGTTGAGAGATATCTCAGAGAGGTCTATGGCCTTTGTAAGATTAAACAAGGGGAAGTTGATTAGCCCAGACTGGAGATGTGGTAGGATATGACCACTAAACACACCTTGATCCCAATGGGAGCCTTGTTCCATGAACTAAGAAAGAGGAGGATCCTCTAAAGTCGTCTTATGCGAGTTCTGTAGGTGGAGAAGACAACATGAACCAGCTTCCACAGGCTGGTGGGATGGGACTTCACAGCATAACAGGAGCAAAGTTGAAGAGCATCATGTACAAATTCGTTCTTCAGACCTAACAGATTCCTAAGATGGTTTCCACATGTGCTTTTACCTGAAGATCAATCTTTGCATTGCAACCATAGGCAGGATTAACATTTCCACTACACTGAATGTGACAGCCAAGAGAGATGGGTGTCAGCAGTCCAAGCAAGATCAGTCAACATACAAAAGCCAGAAAGCTCAATATAAACAAAAGTCAAAAATTTTAGGTATGTTATCACTCTACTTCCACTCTTTAAGTTTTCCACAGCATTTCAGAGCTCAGCCATGCCTTGTATTGCTATTAAATGGGAATATTTCAAAAGGTGCCCCATCAACAGCTGTTCCCTATAGCCAAGAGTAGGGCTGTGTGGTACAACTGTAGCAGCAAGCCCTGCGTCCCAAAGTCATTCAGAAAGGTCTCAAACAGGGCTCCAGCAGGGGGAAACACCAAAGCTTTGGGTTGCCCCTTCACAGAGCTCTCTGTAGCTCATCTTGTTCACATCCAGAGAAACACCCAACCATGAACAATCTCCTGAAGGAGCCTGCTATGGGCACTCCCACACAAAACAGTCAGCAAACCACCATGTCCCAGCCTAAGGGGAAGAAAAAAATTCAGACTAAACCAATGGGAGATGATGGACATTAAGGATGGGCACCACCACCATCATGCCCAGGTGAGGAGGTTGGACCACCCAGGCAACAGCCACAGCCATGGAATCACAGAATATTCTGAGCTGGGAGGGACCCACAAGGATCATCGAGTCCAATTCCTGGCCCTGCACAGGACACCCCAAGAATCCCACTGTGTGCTTATACAAGTACCAAAACAGGCTTGTACATAAATACACCAGTCCCAAAACAACAGCACTGAAACTTAGGACAGCAGTTGCCAGCTCCTCTTTCCCAGACACCCCAGAGGTCCATGAATTACTTTGAGCAAAGAGCCAAGAAAAACAATGCTGTGGTCCAGACATCTCTGCTGAGCCCCCAGGGAAGACCAGACAATAGCTAGAGGCCTGAAAACCAGAAATTTGTTCAGAAGGAATAAAATCCAGTGCCTCAGACCTCCCACAGGATCCAAGTTCTTTCGTCCTCCATATAAATCCATGCTGTGTCCAACTGCAAGGCAGAAGTGGCCAAGTTGTGATATACAGGAGGAAATTTAGCATTAGGGTTGGATGGACCTTCCAGGCTTACACAGGGAATGAGCAGAAGCCTGGGTGTCCAGCTGAGGGTGGTGGCTTGACCTGCATATCCAGCTCAGAGCATCTCCCTCAGCACCTCCAACCACTTCACTCAGCCCGTTCTTCCTCAGCAGAGTTTTATCTTCCTGGAGAAGATAAAATACCTCTGACGTGGAGCCAAGTGACACCAGGTTTAACACACTGGGGAGGCTGAGCAAACTTAAACTCATGGAACACACTCTGCCCCCAAAGGCAAAGGAGTTCATAAAATAGCACTTTGCCATAGATAACCAGGGAGAAAAGCTGACTTCATCCACCACTGCCAAGAGCTGCTTCCCTCACACCCATCGTGGGGCTGGCAAGGAGCTACAGTGTTTAAAAACTGATTTAAAGTTCTGTGTATTTTTTAATCACAGAATCATAGAATGGTTTGGGTTGGAAGGCACCTTTAAGATCCAGTTCCGACCCCCTGCCATGCGCAGGGAGACCTTCCACTATCCCAGGTTGCTCCAAGCCCCATCCAATCTGGCCTGGAACACTTCCAGGGATGGTGCAGCCACAGCTTCTCTGGGAAACCTGTGCCAGGGCCTCACCACCCTCACAATCAAGAATTTCTTTCTGACATCTAATCTAAACTACTCTCTTTCAGTCTGAAGCCATTCCCCCTTGTCCTGTCCCTACATGCCCACATTAAAAGTCTCTCTCCATCTTTCTTGTTGGCTCCCTTCAGGGACTGGAAGGCCACAATTAGGTCACCCCAAAGCCTTCTCTTCTCCAGGCTGAACAATCCCAATTCTCTCGGCCTTTCCTCATAGGAGAGGTGCTCCATCCCTCTAATCAACTTGGTGGCCTCCTCTGGTCTCGTTCCAACAGGTCCCAGAGCTGGAGGCAGCACTGCAGGTGGGGTCTCACCTGAGCAGAGTAGAGGGGAAGAATCACCTCCCTCACCCTGCTGCCCACTGTGCTTTTGGAGCAGCCCAGGAGGTGATGAATGGCCAGTGTAAGGGCTGCATTTCCTACTCAGGAAAGGAGACCCTTTGCAGGCTGAGGATCAGGAACGTTCTCCACAGCCAACAAGCAATGGACCCACATCCATCACAGATATGGAAGAGATCAAGCAGATCAGGACATCTTTCAACACCAGTTTTTTTCAATGTTCCAACAGTGATGTTTTAAGCTTGGTAGGAGTGAAGACATATTTAAAGGATCAGGGGATGAATATGCACCTGGTGAACTTCTCAGCCTGGAGAAGAGGTTCCAGGGAGGCTTTAGAGCACCTTCCAGTACTGAACAGGGCTCCAAGAGAGCTAGAGAGGCACCTTGGACAAGGGTATGGAGTGACAGGACAGGGGGGAATGTCATCAAACTGAAAGAGGGTGGGTTTAGACTCGAGATAGAAGAAATTCTTCCCTACTAGGGTGGTGAGACACTGGCACAGGTTGTCCAGAGAAGCTGTGGATGCCCCATCCCTGGAAATGTTCAAGACCAGTGTGGATTGGACTTTTAGCAACCTGGTCTAGATGAAGGTGTCCCTGCCCACGGCATGGGGTTGGAACGAGGTGATCTTTATGGTTCCTTCCAACCCAACCCATTCTGTGATTCAGAGTCCAGTTATTTCCCATGAGCTGAGCTAATCCAACAAGAAGAGCATGAAGATCTGGACCTACAGATGCAGCCACAAAAGCATAACCTGCAACAGCTCTCTCTTCATCATAACTTCACTCCAAGATACCCAAGATATGTCCTGGCTGAAGACATAGAGGAAAATGAGACTTTGCCAACAGCTTTAAAAATTCAAGACCCAAACAGTGCCAAACTCTTGCCAACTGAAAAATAAGAGAGTAGATACCCTAAACCTCCTGAGACTCCTTTCCTAATCATTTTATATGTTCCCTGATATCTTTCCATAGGGGACAAACCTTGTCAATATTCCATTTGAGCAGCAGGATTGAAAAGCTCATACAACTGCATGTGCTTAGAAACAAAGCAGCCCCATAGCTCACACCTCTGCTCAAGAAAGAGATGAAGTGCCACCACTAAAGCTATTAAATTATCTAAAGGTCTGCTGGACACATATATATATATTTAATGTATTAAAATAAAGGGGCAATTGCTTTAAGTAAACAGATCTAGAGTTTTTAAAACACAGAGTTGTATTTTATACCAAAGCTTGGGGTTTTCTCAGAACACCTGCAGCCAGAAACAGAATAAAATAAGCCACAGAAGAACTCAAAAATAAAAGGCAGAAAAGTCAAGGTTAGTTTTATCCAAGTCATGACTTTTCAAAAGTTGGGATTTTGTTTGTTTTGTGCTCATTAGAGGGAGATGCTACTGCAGAAACCATGGAGGAATTACAGGTGGGTTCACAGCATGGGGCTCTGCCAGGGCACTTCTCCTTGGATAACACCAGATCCTTACAAACCCTGTCACAGCCTTGCCAAAGGTGATTTAACTCAGTGTGACAGAGTCACAAAGCTTTTCAACATCAAGATTAGTTATGACATAATAGAAAGCCTATCAACTTTCAGTCCTGTAAATATTAACTTTCAAAAGCTACTTCAAAACACAGTCTTTTGGTTTTTTTGAAGGAGAAAATTGTTTACCCTTTCAATACCATGAGTCAGCTCCTCCACTACCCAACTTTTTCTCTCTCCTTCTTCTAATTAATTACAAACCCAAATTTTTACAATTTATTGTAAATAACCCATCAGTCTGTAGATTCTCTTACCCCCCCATATTCCTCTCTCACTATATGTAATTATCTGCTAAGTTAGACAGTAAACTTCCATAATTTGCTTTTAGTTAGGGCTACACTAAAGCAGTAGCAGAGATTACAGAGGTTATTGTAAAGGCAGTTCTTAGAAGACAATTTGATCTCTTTATCAGAGCTGTCATATTTTATAGTGGTTGTGAGAAAAAAGACCACTTAGTCCAGCAAAGGCCAAAAGCCTCTGCAGAGCAGGTCCGGGAAAACTTCAGATCAGCCAAGGAACAGCATTCAGAATCATGAAATGGTTTGGATTGGAAGGGACATTAAAGACCATCCCACTCCAACCCCCTGCTATGGGCAGGGACACCTTCCACTAGACCAGGTTGCTCCAAGCCCCATCCAACCTGACCTTGGACACTGTCAGAACCAGTTTCCTGTAAAAAACTCCCCACTGCACTAACTCCCACATTCAGCACTGCCTGTGGGTATCCATCATGGAAGCACAGCTCAACAGCATGTGCTGTGGGTTCAGATGAAGCATTTGGGAACCACCACTGTGCCAGAACAGGATTCCATGGCTGGGAGAGTTGGGGTTGCTCAGCCTGGAGAAGAGAAGGCTCCAGGGACAACTTAGAGCCCCTTCCAATGCCTAAATGGGCTATAAGAAAGATGAGGAGAAACCTTTTAGCAGGATCTGTTGTGATAGGACAAGGGGTGATGGTTTTAAGCTAAAAGAAAGTTGATTAAGATTAGATATAAAGAAGGTTTTTACAGTGTTGGTGGTAAAACACTGGAAAAGGCTGCCCAGAGAGGAGGTGGCTGCTCCATCCCTGGAAATGTTCAAGGACAGGTTGGATGGGGCTCTGAGCAACCTGAGTTGATTGGAGATGTCCCTGGTCATTGCAGGTGGGTTGGACTTGATGGTCTTTAAAGGTCTCTTCCAACCTGAACTACTCTGTGATTCATGTCTTGTAGTTTTCCAGCATTGGACTTCTTAGTTTAACCTGTTTTCACTGCTCTTCACTGTAGAAACTGGGAAAGGATAAGGAAGGAAAGGAAAAAGGAAAATGGAAGGAAAAAATGGAAGGAAAAGGCACAGAAAGGAAAAAGAAAAGGAATGCAGTATGTAGAGAAATAGAAGAGGAGGGGAAGGGGAAGGGAAATATCTGGTCCAATTTTTCCTGGTCCAATTTACTGGGCAGAGAAAGAACAGAAATAACTCCCTTTCCTTAAGTGGCACTGGGAGGGTCTGGAGCTATTTAAAAATACATTGCTA
This sequence comes from Manacus candei, assembly GCF_025592945.1. NCBI lineage: Eukaryota > Metazoa > Chordata > Aves > Passeriformes > Pipridae > Manacus > Manacus candei. Next base: position 142,827 of record NW_026138236.1, on the reverse strand, counting down.
TGCCAAATTTAGTAATTCCTAAAGAAATCAATGCCCCCAGCCACAGGTTGCTGTTTGCCAACAGAGGTTCTTCCACGTGCTTCAGTTGCTGAGCTCTGGTCGACACGTGACGTAATTTTATCTTTCATCACACAAACACCCACAGCCCAACAAAAGGCTGGGAATAAGTGCAGGGGGAGAAACAGACTGTTTAATGCCACTGGCAACAGCTTAATGGGAAAGCACAGATATTTTAAATTACTTTTTAATCACTTCTAGATCTTTTCCCCCCAAATTGTAACTACTCACTGAACAACTGCACCTTGTTGAGAGGCAGCAGCGCCGGCGGGCACAGACAATATTTTGCATTCAGCAAAGATGCTTTGATCCCAGTGAGGCTTTTGGAATAATATTCACACACAAAAGCACTGAAGTTGAGACTTATTAACTCTCTGTTTGCAGGTTTTCTTTATTTCTTTCTGCATTTATTTATTTTTATGTTCAGTTCTTAAAAAAAGACGCCATAGATTTCTTCATTCTGTTTCCCAACTGCTCTCTCAAAAATGAGAGAGAACATTTTTTCGAACTCAAAACATACTCCTAACTCAAATGTTTCCAAGGCAAGATCCTTCCTGGCTGGTCAGCTTGAGCCAGAGCAGATCATCTCAGGCAATTATATTGTTGAGGAGACTGGGACTGATGACATGAACCAACCTTCAGAATCACTTTAAACCAGCAAAAACATTGATTCAAACCATCTTGAAATGCAAAAACACTCCCTCAGTGCCAGGCACTGTATTTTGTCCCTGCTTGTCTTTATGAACTCTCCTGCCCTGCTATAGGTTGTACCTGTCTGGAAGATGAAGGTGGGAAGAGGAGTTGAGTTGGGAATTCACCAGGAATTTCAGTTCCACCAGCATTTCAAATTTCAGAGGAAAACTATCATTTTAGAAGACAGTGGTGTCCTTTCCCTCGGAATTCATGCACCAGCAGATTTGGATGGTGCCACAGGGTTTCCTTGTCTTAGTGTTTGATGCTGGCTCAGTATTTTTTTGGGTTCTGGAGATCATTCCTGTTCAATCTCTGCTTGTTTGCCTTCCCTCTGCTCTGCAGCTGCCAAGAAAATCCTCTTCCAAACCCACACACAGCTCAACATTGTAATCCATATCTGAGAGATGCTGATCACAGTGTTGAACTGTGTGTAGGTTTGCAAGAGGATTCTGTTGTTGGAACAAAATGATCTTTAAGGTTCCTTCCAACCTAAACCATTCCATGATTCCCAGAGAACCCTCTCTAACACCACCCCATACATGGTATCTCCATCTTTACATAGTGGGAGAGGACAGAAAAAAAGAGGAAAGATCCCCACCAAGGCTCCATAAAATAACCTTAAATTTGCAGCAAGGTGGCTGGAGAACTGCCACCTCATTCAGCTAAAAGATAAATATGTTCATCCTTTTGGATCTCCAAAGGCAGAAGTAACTCACATCAGCTTCTTCCTCACTGCTCAGGAAAACAAAAGGGACATCTGGATTTGCCTCTTTTGCAGGTACCTTGCATGATGCCCGGTGCACCAGCTGCCACCCCAAACCTGCCTGGCTGTGCAGGAGGTGTTTTTAAAACACACCCAAAAAATCCAAACCTGGTAAGGGGGAGTGAACAGGAAGTTGTAAGGCCCAGGGATGCAGACAATCCAAAATATGCTGATGTGCCCTGCAAAACTGGAGGCTGCAGCCAAAAAGTCCAGCCTGACACAGGACAGTTTAATTGGCAGCTCCCTGCACGAAGTTTGAAGGTGGTTGCACAGATGTCTTTGCCTTAAGACAAGGAGTAACATGCTCTTAATTGCAGAACTTGGGCTTCTGCAAATTCCAGGTCAAAAGAGAAAAATCAATCCCTCTCTTCCTTTTAAAAATGGATACATAAATAAATCAAGGTAAATCGTCAGCCCCATCACAGAATCCCAAGCAGAAGTTCATAGCCATTTGACAGAGGGAGGTCAAGGACACTCATCTTTCCCCCAGTCCACCTTAGAAGCAAAAGAGGACATTGATAGGCTGGAAAATAGCCCCCAGCTGACTTGTGATTGCTACTGTACAGGGAGAACTGGGAACAACATGGAATTTCCATACTCCACATGTTTTCGGGTGCCAGTGCTTGGTCCAAAGAACTGCACAGGAAAGCTTTCATCAATCTCTTAATATGTGGTGGGGATTAACCCCATTTTTGAAGCTGACAGACATTCAGGAGCTGCCCTCAGCAAGAGCTACTGAAATAGCTGTCCTTCACTTCCCTGTATCCCCCCACACATCTCAAAGGAAATCATAAAATCATGGAATGGATCTCATTCCAATGTCACAGGCAGGGACACCTTCCACTGTCCCAGGTTGCTCCAAGCCCTGTCCAACCTGGCTTTGGACACTTCCAGGGATGGGGCAGCCACAGCTTCTCTGGGAAACCTGTGCCAGTGTCTCACCACCCTCACGGGGAAGAATTTCTTCCCAATATCCAATCTAAACCTGTCCTATGGTAGTGTGAAGCCATTCCCCCTTATCCTGTCATTCCAGGCCTTTGTCCAAAGTCCCTCTCCATCTCTCTTGGAGCCCCTTTAGGCACTGGCAGTGCTCTAAGGTCTCCCTAGAACCTTCTCTTTTCTGGGTTGAACAGCCCCCACTCTCTCAGGAGAGTCGCTGCAGCCCTCTGATCATAAATTCCTTCACACCCAGGTTTTCCCCATCTGAGGAGCACTCCCAGATCACAAGAAACCCTCTGTCCATGTGGTGCATGGCAGACACCTCCCACAGCCAGACAGCGACGTTCGCATCCAACCACGGAAAGCTCCCCTCTGTTTGCAATGCTCTGCCCTGCCAAACACAAAGTGGGAGAACACCTTCCTACTTCTTCAGGGAAGACCAGGGAATCTGTGCAGATCCTGAGTTACTTGGAGGCAGCATTTCTCAACAAAGACAACCGAGGGAGTTCAGAGCAGCAACTCTTCCAGTGCCAAGGAGATCAGGATGGTGGCCCGGCAAATCAGCAATCCCAACACACCACATTAAGCTTTTGCCCAGGGCTGTCACTTTGAGGAGAGTTTGCTACAAACCCGACACAGTGATTATCTTGTTCCCTTGCAGGAATGCAGGGACTGAGAGGCAGGGAAAAAGCAGCAGGATGGATGCCACAGGCTCTGTGGAGGCGAAGCCAGCACTGCTCGCTGAGCAGGGACCACCACACCAGGGAAATCTGGCCAGAAACCACCCCAGTGCTGAAATGCTGGCCAAGAAACTGGTTTGAGGAAACACAGGAAATGCTAACAGCCTGGAGACGTTGCCCAGTGCTCTGAGATGGGGGGTGCACTGATGCCAAACCTCAGGACATCCAGCCAAAGGCAGGATGTGGGTGGTTATCAGATTAACCTACCACCCAGGGAGAAGGTTTTTTGGGTCACCACACTGTGCACATCACATGCTGACAGCTGGGAATGCTGCACAAGGATGTTGTAGAATGGATCCTTTTCCTCTCCATACACACTCGATGGCATCCCACAGAGCAGTGTCACAAGGAATCACATGAGGAATGAGGATATGGAGCAGCCTGTTGGGAGAGGAGCAATGGAAAGCCACGTCCACCAGTGAGTCCACAGAAGAATGACAGGATTGTTTAGCCTGGAAAAGAACTTTAGGATCATTTAGTCCAACCACTAACCCAGCACCACCAAGGCCACCACTGACCATGTCCCCAGCTGCCACATCCACACATTTTTTTAAGTTCTTACAGGGATGGTGAATCCACCATTTCCCTGGACAGCCTCTTCCAATGCTTGATATCATTTTCAGTGCAGATTTTTTTCCTAATATCCAACCCAAAACTCTCCTGGCACCACTTGAGGCCATTTCCTCTCGTCCCTTCATCAGCTTTGAGCCTTTGAATGTGCCCTTGGAAAAACAACACCCCCAATTCCTTCCCACCCCTAAAGACAAAATCAGCACATGATGAAATAGTACATGAAAAGCAGCATTTGTGAAGTTCACCAGCAACACCTGAAAAGATCAGAATGGGGATAATGAGAAAATGCAACAAGATCTAGCAAGGACCTGGGCACAATAAGGGCATCAACACATACATGTTAAATCTCCATTTGGTTTAACTAACAAAGGTATATTTTACATGCAGTTTCGTGCACATGTATGTATTTTTAAGCACTGATACAAAAAGCTGATTTTTCCAATCACCTCTACATGAAAGCACAAGTGGCCAGTCAGAAAAAAGAAGAAAGAAAACCACTTGGTCACACAGGAAAAGTTTGAGCAGTGAAGCTGATGCTCAGTGCTCCCACCTGGACACAAATCCAGGCAGAGGCTTAGCCCCAGTCAACCTCCCACTTGCGTAACCTGAATGGCTGAAGAATGGGTCAGGCCAGTTGAACAATGTCCCCAGGGAGGACCTGCTGGTCTACTTAGCATGGAGTGGCCTCTCCAGACCTCAGTAGCCTCCAGCAAACACTTGGTCATGTGGATGAAGCAGGTTGGGGCCAGGGAGCACATTGTGCTTGTGCCCTGCACACCCCTTCCAGCAAAAGTGCCTTCACTGGCACAGAGAATCAGGGAGCTAAAAACAACTCCACCGCCTGGACTTTCAGGGTCTCAGCAGGTGAAAAAGAGCAAATCTGAGCAGGAAGAGATAAGGTCTCTCTGCTGCAAGAGATGTCCTTCTGTAGCTTTGTTCTCAAAGCACCCCATGTGGCTACCATACAGCAGGGCTTTCAAGAGCATCAAGAAGAGCATCCCACACCCAACCTGAAGCTGGGGTGACTCTCCCCAAACAGTTCCCACCTACTTTCCTCATCCTCACCTTGCAGCACATTGACAGGCAGAGCACCAGACCCAGGGTACACGTGGAGTGGGGAGAGGAAGATCAGCAACTGTCCAAGAGCACAAAGACAACACAGGAACAGTTGTGAGCTGGGACAGGTCAACACATTGACGGGGACCAAGATGTTGTCAGCACAGCCAAGGACCATAGGACAGCTGGGCAGAGATATCTTGGCCCCAGCTTGGCTGACACCATCAATGCATCTCTCAAAGGGCGATGGGACTTCCACATTCATCACACCTGGTGTCCTTCATTATTTACACGACCAACAATGCCCTGCACCAGGCTCATGACTCCAGGTCCAGCAAAAGCAAGATGGGTCACAGACACAGAGACGCCACAACAGTTATTTCCACCCTCACTGCTGGAACAATCTTCACCATCACGTGGTTGACTACAGCTTTCCAACCCATCAGTCTTGGCTGCTCCCAGAGGCTACACTCATAGAATAATCACAGAATCCTTTAGTTTGGATATGACCTCCAAGATCATTGAGCCGACCCTTTGACTGATCATTACCTTGTCAATGAGACCAGGACACTACGTGACATGTCCAGTCACTTCTTGAACACCTCCAGGGATGGTGACTCCACCACCTCCCTGGGCACCCCTTTCCAATGCTTAACAACACTTTCCATGAAGAAATTCTTCCTGATGTCCAAACTGAACCTTTCCTGATGCAGCTTGAGGCCATTTCCTCTTGTCCTGCCATTTGCTACCTGGGAGAAGAGACTGACCCCCACTTGGCTACGACCTCCTTTCAGGTGGTTGTAGAGAGCAATAATGTCCCTCCTGAGCCTCCTTTTCTCCAGGCTGAGCCCCCCCCCTCCCCGTTCCCTCAGCTACTCCTCATCAGATTTGTTCTCCAGACCCTTTCTCAGCTCCACTGCCCTTCTCTGGACATGCTCCATCACCTCAATGTGTTTGTTGTCATGAGAGGTCCAGAACTGGACACAGGATTTGTGGTGCAGCCTCACCAGTGAGGAGTACAGAGGCAGAATCACTTCCCTGGTCCTGCTGGCCAGGCTATTTTTGATACAATCCAGGATGTCACTGGCCTTCTTGGCCTTCTTCCCATGTAGCCAGTCCTTTGTGCCACACAGAAGAAAGTGCACACCAAAGCAAGAGATGGAAAGGGAAAGCTGTAAAGCTGAGAAAAGATGCCTTCAGCAAGGTTTGTTTTAAGGCACAAGTAGCTCATACTGAAAGGCAAATCCTCTGGTTTTCAGTCCAGACCCCTGTAGGAGGACGATTTATGTTGTCTCTCAAGCCAAATGTGGTACTGGGGGGCTATTCAGGACAGCAGTAACACTTGCAGTTACTGCTGCAAGGAGATCCAGGGGCAATGAGCACCAGAATTTAGGGAAACATCACCCGTATCAAAAGGGACACTTGTCACACTGATTCAGCACCAGTGCCGCCACAGGGAAATGAGAATTACACAAAACACTGCTCTCTCCCCAAATACGAGCCTTGCAGGTGAGGAATCAGAGCTGCTGCCTCAAGAAACACCAGGGAAGAGTCCTGTAACTCTGCAGTAGCTCCCTACACCTCCAAGGGGAGCTAAAACAGTCGGGAGGGAAAGAATAGTCCCAGAAAAAGCCAGTGGAGCTTGGCTTTGGCTCTTTTGCCACTCCTGAATGTGGTGCTGGACCAAAAATCAATATCCTTGGGAGTGGACCAGTGAACATCCAAGGGACACAAGCATATCCCACCAGAGTGGCACAAGACCAGCCCCCCTCCCTGCCTGTCACACTGCACAGGAGACCAGCAAGGCTTTACCACCCTGGTAGGAGCTTCCAAGAGGAGGAACATGAAGTTAAACCTGAAGATCCACAGAACAACATGGTTTTCAGTAATTTCAGGGAATAGGGGACAGACTTTTTAGTAGGGCCTGCAGTAACAGGACAAGAGGTAATGGTTTTGAACTGAAAGAGGGTAGAGGTTCAGACCACAGAGAAGGAAGAAATCTTTTGTGATGATTGTGGTAAAACACTGGCACAGATTGCCCAGGAAGGTGATAAATGCCCCATCTCTGGAAACATTCAAGGCCAGGTTGGATGACTCTCTGAGCCACCTGATCCAGTGGAAGGTATCCCTGCCCATGGCAAGATAGCTGGACTTGATGACCTTCAAAGGTCCCTTCCAACCCAGACTCTTCTATGACTCCAACTGCATGAGATCTTTAAACACCCATGTGTTGGCCATTTCCTGCATTTAAGTTTTTTCTGTACATAACAAATTCTAGAAATCAAAGACATGAAATCATCAAAGGACCAGCACAATGAGAAGGCAGGAAGAACACAAAAATATGGCCAGAGCTCTGAGACAGCTCTTGGAGAAGGTTGTTCTCCATGTGAGAAAAGATAACGACACCCTGGGACTCCTTCCCCAGCCTCACCATCAGAATTTCATAAACCAGCTCTCACTTTTCACAACTCAGTCCAAAAGCGAGGGAAATCCTATAAATGAAATCCAGGGAAAAAAAAAAAAACAAAACAAAACAAAAAAACCCAAAAAAACCCAAAACATTTCATAAGGGCAAAATTTTATTTTCATCTGCCTGAGCCTCATCATTCCACATGCAGGGGACCCTGTCCTGAAGAGATGCTCTTACCAACTGCTTCCTTCGTCCTGCTCCCCCGGTCTTAGACTTTCTTTTAATCTGGAAGGAAAAGCAAAACAACTGATTAGTGCTGGGAATAAAACTATTTCACTGACAAGGTTAAGGACATGGACACCATCAGCACCACGAGCTCTGGTGTCCAGACACAACCTGCAGCCTCTGAGCTGGGCTGTCAGAACAGGTACAAAAGCAAGTGTTGGTTCCTCAAAACATCACTGCTGAGTATGGGAACAGCATCTTCTTTTTAAAAGAAATTAGAAATAAACATCTAAAATTGCTAAGAGCTTTTAATATTTCCAGATTAGCAGAGGTGCAAAAGTAGGAGAGTTATAATTGGCTGCAAGATGCCTGAAAAAATAACAAATAATGAATTAAAACCTTCAATGGAAAAGGGGAATCCCTTGCTTAATCATCCAGCCTTCTTTAAGATCCCAAACCTGCCATGGGAGGAACACTCTGGCCGCAATCCAGTTAAGCATTTCAGTGTCTGTTAAACTGGAGAGAAGAGAGAGCCTTGACAAATCAAGGTCTTGGCTGGTTGTTTCTCTCTCATTCTGGCCATCAAACATACACACACATCCCTACCCTCCAAGAACTTCCAAATTTAGCTTTTATTCCAGGAACAACACCTCTTGGCTATAAAAGCACCCAATTCTGCAAGGAAAAAGCAACATTGGGAGGTAGGTCCTGCACTAGATGAGCACCAGGCAGCTCTCAAGAGCTTGCTTTGTTCAATTAACACCAGAGAGGAAGCCCTCCACACACTGTATTTAGCTCCTATACTGCTCTGTGCTGAATATTTTTTAAATCCTACTGCATTAATAAACATTTCCTACATAAACACTACATACTAACTCCATTCTCCATACAGAAAAGCCAGTAAAAAAAACAAGATGCAATTTCCTCAGACAGAAAAATTCACAGGTAAAATTGCGGCAATGATTTATATCTGCCCATAGCAGCAATCCCAGCCTTGAGTGACCTCTCTGCAAACACACCAAGGCAATTACATGCAGTGGCAGCCGAATTTCCCCTCCTGGAGAAGCAGCTTTTTGGTGCTGGGTGTGAGAAACATCAAAAGGTACAACGAAAAATATTCTTGTAACTGAGCGGGCTGGGGACAACCAGCCTAGAGGTTTAATCAGGATTTGGATCAAATTGTGTGAGGGGTTTTGTAAGCATCGATTTTATTGAGTTGTTGCAGCTGGAGGATGTAATTCCCAACGACCCGCCAATTTAACCTATGGAAATCACCATCGTCCAACTCAGCTCAGTCCTCCCACTCCATCCCCTCTTGTTTGCCATAGTGTTCATTAGCAGATGAGTGGTAAATCCACCTCATCCTTCAGCATCCTACACTTGGAACATGCCCAGCAGCCCTCTCATGTCCTCTTGGTAAGGTAAAACTCACCTAACAGGGAAAACACAAACTTTTTAAAAGCCACCAGCCATAGCTGGCAGCTGACAGATGAAATGCTCCCAGTTTATTAGAATCAGAGAATCATTTCAGGTTGGAAAAGACCTCTAAGGTCAATGAGTCAAACCATTAACCCAGCACTGCTGAGGCCACCACTAAACCACATCCCCAGGTGACACGTCCACACATCTTTTAAATACCTCCAGGAATGGTGACTCAGCACTGCCCTGGGCAGCCTATTCCAAAGTTTGACAACCCTATCCATCATGAAATTTTTCCTAATATCCGATCTGAACATCCCTGGTGCAACTTGAGGCCATTTCCTCTTGTCCTGTCACTTGCTACTTGACCAACATGGGCAGGACAAGGCGACGTTGGGACCAGATGATTTTTAAGGTCCACTCCACACCCTCAGCATTCTATGATTCCATGATTTTATGGTTCTGGGTTCAGCCTGACAGTTCCTTGTATTGCCTAGGACATCCTTGTTCCAGCTTCTTATTGAGCCACACCATCATTGCTCTTTGTTGTAAGGATGTTTCCTCTGCTGGGCATCCCAGAGTCCCCTTTCCTTCACCTCATTTCTTTAGGAAGGAAAACAAGCAGCAGGGGCTGAGGGCTGGGAATTTGTGACTTCAGCTGCCAGCCTCTCCTCCAGGAAAAGAAATTTAGGAAGAGTATGATGAAGAGCATGTAAGAGGTGCATTTAGGTGAATTTCAACCATTCCACACTCCCTATCCCTGTTTACTGCAGGATTTTGCTAGGAAGAGCTAAAACCTGGAAGACTCTCCATCAGGAGAAAGAAATAGAGCAGCATGAACTTAAGGGAGCCTGAAGAGAGTTCTCACAAGCAAAAAGATCCAAATACCAGTGATTCCAGATCCCATCTGCTACCCAAAAGGGGTGATCTCTCCCCTCCCCCTGAGATGTTTACAACGGGGAAACCCTCTCATCCTCCCCAGCTCAGCAGTCACCCAGGTGCTTTGAGTCTTCTCCAATCTGCTCCACCTACACTTGCATGTGCAAAACAAACCCCAGGGCAGCTGTGTTTTCCCCAGCAGAGCGAAACAGCAGACTTGGAGAGAGGAGATCTGTCTGGGAAGCAAACGTGGTGAAAAGCATCCATGATGAGTGTGCCCAAGGGCAAGATCAGCCATTCATGGGAATGGCCAAGGAGCGGGAGAAGATATTTTGGTGCTGGAGATGATAGATGGAAACATGTTAAGATTTTCCAAGAAAGGCAGAGAGGCTGGGAGAACCTCACACTGAAGCTTTAAAAGGCAGGAGGAAGAGCAGCTCAAACAAGGCCAACAAAGTCACAAGGGATTCAACCCCTATGTTTTTTCCCTTTTTTTTCTTTGTCTGAAGGGTTCAGCCACGAAATGAAACGATTTCTGCCTGCACTGAGAGAGGAAATGCTCCTGTTTAGGTGAGATTAATTTCAGGATTGTGGCCAGACTGAGGAAATTGGTGGCAGAAATCCTTCATAGCTGGATAACAAGGTTTGCAGGTTTATGAGTAATTCTCCTGAATTATGTGCCCAGCACCTTGGGTGTGGGTGACACGTTCATTCCTCCCCTCCCTTTTTGAATGGAAAATGTCATCCAGGCACACAAACACAATATTTATTAAAAAAAGAATAAAAATAGCAACAACACAATTCATGAGGTGGAGGCAGAGATTATATCTCGCTTGCACAATGCCCAACACAGCTGCTCTGTACAGGAATTTGCCTGGTGGGTTTTCCAGGAGTGTCCCCAAGCTGCATCACAACCACAATGTACATCATGTCCCCAAAACCTAAGGAGCCTCTGAGGTGGAAAATGGGACAGCATCAAGACAAATCAACAAAAACACTCCCCTGTACATCTCTGTTATAACAATCTTTTTGATATGGAGAGATCAATCCAGGCTTTCTCACTGCAACATTCCCATCCTTGCTGCTGAGCCACCTCGGATCCTTAAGCCTGGTCCTACAAACACTGCAGGGACCAACTGAAGTTTTAACGCTGTCAGAGCTCAGCTGCAAAGAAACCGAAGAGGGGGAAGAGCAGCCTTTTTGTGAAGATGTCTCTGCTCCATCTGGATCCATCATGTTCCATTACTCAACTGCCCTTCTGGGAATTCTCCACGCCTTCCCCCATGTCATGCCCAGGCACCAGACATGAAAATAGCTTCCGACAGCTCCTGCTGGCAGGACAACGGCTCCGTTTCTCCTGAAGGATGAATGAGCAGATGGGACCAGTGGAAGATGGCTGAGCTAGAGCTGGACAACTGGAGTCTTTCCAATCCAGTAACTACAATCCAAAAGGATGCAAAGACCCTTCAGGGTCAGAACCTTTTTCCGAGGGGTAGGAACAGGGTCAAGGAATACGCAGGTTACCAACAGGCTGTACAGACTAAATTCTGTCTGCGTGGCTGGTTTTACTGTTCCCCAAATTCCTGCTTTGCCTGCTTATTCCCCAGTCAACCCAGCGTGTTATCCCAGCAAAACAAGCACAATACTGAGGAGTTTTGAAATTAATACGATGGGCTGGCGAGCATCTTCCGTCAGGCAGAACTAAAATTAAAATGCACACCCGCCCTCGCCTCACTCCCTGAAATTCCTCAGGCAGCAACTTCCCCGCGTCACATCAAGAGACTCCGACAGCTGAAGGAGCTGATGGGAAGCTGCACTTACAGCTGCTACCAGACTTCAGAGCAAGGTTCCAGCTCCACCACCACGTCTGCTCCAGCAGACCAGCCACAAGGCTGCTTCTAGAGCAGTTCCCTCCATGCACAGGGGTGACATTCAATCCCTCAACACAAATGGGTGGGAGAGGAACAGAGGAATAGTAGTTGCCCAATATTTTGGAGCAGGAAAAGGCAACCATGAGTTTTTTTCCCTCAGAAAACATTGCCAAAGGGCTCATGCATGTTGTGGCTTTGCCATCACCCTGACATAGGAGAAATGAAAATAGAAGCCTGGAGAAAATTGATTCAGCTTCTGTAAAAACCTCAAGGAACAGGTGGCAGCAAACACAGAGTTTGGAGACTACACCATTGTGACCTGTCACAAGGCAGAAAGAGCTTCTGAGAACCAAAGAATCATAGAATGGTTTAGGTTAAAAGGGACCTTAAAGACCATCTCATTCCATCCCCCTGCCACAGACAGGGACATCTTCCACTAGACAAGGTTGCTTAGGGTCCCATCCAACTTGGCCTTGGACACTTCCAGGGATGGGAAATCCACAACTTCTCTGAGCAACCTCATGGTGCCTCACCACCCTCACAGCGAAGAATTTCTTCCTGATATCTAATCTAAGCTTGCTCTCTGTCTGTTTGAAGCCATTCTCCTTGTCCTGCCACTCCATTCCTTGTCCAAAGTCCCTCTCCAGCTCTCTTGGAGCCCCTTCAGGTGCTGGAAGGGGCTCTAAAGTCTCCCTGGAGCCTTCTAGTTTCCAGGCTGGACAGCCCCAAGTCTCTCAGCCTGTCTCCAGAGCAGAGGTGCTCCAGCCCTGTGATCAACTTAGTGGCCCTTCATCTGAACCATCTGTGGAAGCATCTCCACCCTCAATGCACATCAACTACTCACCTACAGAGAAGTTTGGGGCAAAGATGTAACTCTGCAGTACCAGACCAGAGCAAAACCCTGATATCTGAGCTGCACCTGGACTTAGGATTCCGCAAGTCCAGCTGAGATGAGCAATCCTAAAAGAGGGAACACTGAGACAGACACTGACTCACAGCCCTGAAGTCACTGTGAAAACCCTGGTTAACAGTGAGGCACCAATACAACAAGCTAAGTCATTCCTGAGGTCTTGCTGCAAGCAATTTTTTTCAAATTATCTCCATCATGGATAGGGGTGACAGTTCCCTCATGGCTCATCACACTACCAGGACCACAGCAAGAACACTGACACCCTCTCAGACACCTTTTGGGACAGCAAACACAGCTGCCTGCACTTCATGGCTGTTTTGGGGTTCAAACTGAGATGCAAACTGCTGCCAAAACAACCACCACAGAGGAGCTGTTGCTCTTTCTCTTGAAATATGGAGACACTTTCCATTTTCTTCCCTCCCCGTCCCTCGATTTTACCAGATTTCCTACAGAAGGAAACAGGAATTGCATGACTCAGAGGGAGAATCATCTTCTCCCCACATGCATCCAAGTAGTTGGGTGAGACACCATCTTCTGTCCCAGGTCACTGGTATCACACCAACCACCCCTGGCACAGCTCTGGGAAAACACAGCCAAGACAAGAAGCAGCACAACCAAGAGCCAGAAGCCAGAGTTGCAGGACTGTCCCGGTTGTGATGAACTGAAGGAGGTTTTCCTTCAAGAAGCCACCAAGCCAAACATGAAGGTCCTCATCCCATGTCCAGAGGAGGTCATGGGAGGAGAATTCTGCAACTTGCTGCATGGAAGAGGCTCTGTGGGATAAAGCTGGGATGATCAATGTGGACAAGGAATAAAAACTATGCCCAGGAACAAAGTGAAAGCAACAACTCTTAGTGAGGCCTGCAGTATCTCACACACTGTGCTGACTTGCCTCCTTCACGTGCTTGAAATTTTTGGAACACACTGGAATATATTTTCCATTGCCTCCACTTCTGTTGCATTTTTATTGTTGTTCCCAAATGTTAAAACACTGAAAAAGTGGAGTGGGGATTGGTAAGGCACATTCTCAGAGGCACCGGGGGAAGATGGGTCCTCTGATGGAGGAAGAGAGATCTGAAAACAGCTTCTTGTAACAAAACAAAACCCCTGCCATAGGAACAATGTCAGAAGGTGATGCCCCGAAAAACTGCCCCACTCACTTGATGGTGCACAGATATCACAGCCCCCACAGCTGTTTGCACAGTTATGATTCCTCCTTATCCCTCACAGAGCTGACAGCAACCCGTGTAGGATCTGGAGATCCAGTGCAGGGGAAGACAACTCCCCAGGGCATAAAGACATCAGCACATTTCAGCAAGGCCTTTAGAGTCAGTTATCTGATGTTTTAAACTCCACTGATGGCATTTATGAATTTTAAAATGCATATAAAGCTTCGACATCCTCTCCCAGTCACTCTCTTTAGGATGCAAATGCAACTTAACACAATTAGGCAAGACAGAAAGCCCAGTTGTTGAGCATCCCAGTTGTTGAGAAAGAAAAAGGGACACCAGCTCAACAGGCAGGCTGGGTGAAAGTATGTTGTCATCTCCAGATGGTTTTGTGATCAGCATGGGACTGTGCAAAGAGGAACAGCACTTTTCCAAAAGGCATCGAGCCCTGCTACATGAAAAAAAAGAAAAATGAAAAATAATAATAATAATAAAGTAAAATAAATCAATTAATCCCATATTTGTTAGCAGGAAAACAAAGCACTTCATTAAAAAAACAAATCTAATCTTTAGGACTGGAAAAACCCCAGACTTCAAGAAAGTTGTCTGGGCACATTATTCCATTTACAGATGTAAATGAAGCAGGGGAGGAGTAAATGAAGGAGGGGAGGTTTAGATCAGATTTTAGCAAGAAATTATTTACTATAAGGATGGTGGGGGACTGGAACAGGTGCTCAGAGAGATTGTGGATTCCCCATTTCTGGAATTGTTCAAGGCCACATTGGATGGGGCTCTGAGCAACCTGATCTAGTGGAAGGTATTCCTACCCATGGAAGGAGGTTAGAATGAGATGATATTTAAGGTTCCTTCCAACCCAAACCATTCCATGATTTTATGGTTTTTTGTGTTATCTGAAACTCTCACCATTGAGGTAGAGGAGAGAGGAGAGAGAAAAGGAGAAAGCTCTTGGCACGAGGCTTGAAGATCCTGAAGGTATTTATTTCTGTTGCTCAAGTTTCAATTTGAACTGAGAAGCTGACAAAGTGTCTGGAGGTACCTTGAAACGTTTCCCATCACGACTGCTCTTTGCAAAGGAGAAGCAGCTTGAAATTGGCAGGAAGTAGATATTTCTGTATAATTTGCCATCTTCCACAGAAAAATCAATCATCCCTAATTCCAGGCTTTTTCTTTTTTTTCTATTAAAAGACCTAAATAAAACATTTCTGTTATTGCAGACTGCAATTAAAATAAAAAAAAAAACTAAAAAAAGAAGCAGATTTATTAATCAAATTTTCTGGAGCACCTCTGTTATGAAGACAGGATGAGAGAGTTGGAGAGGTTCAGACTGGAGAAGAGAAGGCACTGGGGAGACCTCAGAGCCCCTTCCGGGGGGGGGGCTCCAAGTCCATAAAGGGGCTCCAAGAGAGCTGGAGAGGGACTTTGGACAAGGGCCTGGAGGGACAGGACAAAGGGGAATGGCTTTAAACTAAAGGAGGAGAGATTTGGATTAGGTATTAGGAAGAAATTCTTCCCTGTGAGGGTGGGGAGGCCCTGGTACAGGTTTCCCAGAGAAGCTGTGGCTGCCCCATCCCTGGAAGTGTCCAAGGCCAGGTTGGATGAGGCTTGGAGCAACCTGGTCGAGAGTCCCTGGTATCCCTGCTCATGGAAGAGGGTTGGAACTGGATGATCTCTAGGGTTCCTTCCCACCCAAACCATTCCATGATTTTATTAATGATTTTGGATCTCCCTCAGAACTCCCCGGTGATTTTAGAGGACCTTTAGGTGGCAAAATAAAATTTGACAACATGTTTCGAGGAGAAATGAATCAGCTCTTAACTTGTGCTCCTCTTTTTAAACAACAAGGATCGGGAAGCTCTCGGAAGTTCATCAGTTTAGCAGCACTATCACTGCAAGAAGGAGATGGAGAACCACCTAAGCAGAGACACAGATGCTGTGTTTGCACACCTGACACGCTGAAGGTGTTTGGGCTGTTCCCACATCTCTGTGCCTCAATATGCCACAGCAGCACTGACCTTTGGGAAGCGCTTTGAGATGTCTGGGTGTGTTACACAAGCACAGGTATCACTACCTGGAGTCCAGGCAATCCAAAGCAAAGCACTGCAGGGAGCTCACGGAAGGGTCTGCCTGAAAATAGACAGAAATCCCCACCAAAAACATCCAAGTCGTCACGACAGGAAAATAAAATCCAGCAGATTGTTGCATTGAGCCTTCTATGAATCATCATGTTGTTATAGCAACTTCATCTCTGCAGCGAATCTGAAACCAAGCACAGCTGAAATAATGTAACAGCATTAAGTAAAAATGAGATATAACAAGACAAAAATGGACGGGCTCCGTCTCAGAGGAGCACCCACACTTCTTTCTCACCCTCTTCCCTCCCTTTGAAAACATTGCATTCCTGTATTCAAACAAAAAAAAAAAAAAAAAAACAAAAAAAAACAGACCTGGAGCTCATGGAGAAGAAGAGCTCTAATGAGCTTTTGAATTCAAGGAGAACCTTCAAAATGAAGATTCACAGAATCATAGAATCATAAATGGTTTAGGTTGGAAGGGACCTCAAAGATCATCTCATTCCAACCCCTTGCCATGGGCAGGGACACCTTCCATCACCATTAACTAAAACCAAGTGCAATCCCAGTTATCACCACCAGCCCCAGGCAACTGCCCCTATTGCTCCCACGGACTGTAAAACTCAAGCATTGAATCAACTATATAAATTTTATATATTTGATAAATATTTTTAATTGACGCAATGCATGAATTATATATATGTGCATATATATTTATTTATATATTATATATTATATTATATGTTATATATTACATGTTATATATTATATATATGTACATATATATTTATTTTTATATATATTATTTATTTATTTATATATATATATATATATATGTATATGGACACTATCATCCTGTTCGGTTCAGGAGTCCCGAGCAGAGAGATCCCAACCTGAACAGAACATTTAGAAGCAAGAAAGGGGATTCACAAGCTCTAGTTTGAAAACTCCAGGTCTCTGTGGTTATTTTATTACTGGAGGAGCGTCACCAAGGTGTCTTCCATCACAGCAGCAAAGAAAGGTAAATATATATATTTGTTCCAGGGATTTGGCAGAAAAGCCAAGGAAAGAAAGGCAAGGGGATCCCACCAACTTTCAAAACACCACAAGTCCTTTAAAATACACCACTGTGCTCTGATCAGCGCCAAGGATGCCCAAAAAGCACTGCAGGGCACTGACCTGCTCCTCATCCTCATGGGATGCTGCCAGCATCAAGGTTTGAAGGAGAAAGAAGGGAAATGGAAAAGCAAGAAGCCTGGGAGATTTGCAAGTTTTGCTCTTGATGTTTCAGGCAAATTAAACCCAAAAATAGAAAAAGCAACCCACAGACCCAGAGCTCCAGTCCCAACAAAGTCCTATTAGTCTTAATAGCACTAAAGCGACTTAATTAATGAAAAGCAAATAAAAAGAAGCAGCCCAACTTATTCTTTCAGAGTTCAAGACAGCAAAAGCACCAGCCTGCCCCAGACAAAACTCTTATTTTTTCTTTTCTTCTTTTCCCTAAATGCATTTATTCATTAAGGTTCCTTTGTAGGTTGTGTAATGAGTCATTTCTTGCTTCTCTATGAAGTGCAGAGGGATGGAGAGGAACAGGATTTAAACAGAGGATGGAGACACTCACAAAGCCTTTAGAAAAGCCTGAAAAGCTCTTGAAGGAATCACAGATAAAGTGAAGCAACTCCTCACATGGACTTCAAACCTTTTTCTTTATCACTGCAGCTTTCCCAGGGTCTAAGCCTGGCCAGCTCCTTGCTCACAGCCAGCACAGAAAGCCGTCCCCTCTCCTCCACCCAAAAATAATTTGCTGAGTTTTCTTAGTCCCCAGAAGAGCTTGAGGAGAGAAATCCAGAGCTCAAGCAGCAAGTAGCAGGGATGCTGCTCCTCCCATGGACCTGGTGGCTCACAAGTGTGGATTTGACTATCTCTGCACCAGTGAAACATGGTCAAGGGGGATCATAGAAGTTGGTATCTTCAACAGCACGAGGCATTTTGTGTCTCTTACCCTGCAGTCAGAGAAGCCCCAGCAGCCCCCAGCTCGGAGCGAGCCACACAAGTCCATGTGCTCCCAGAATCACACAACCATGGAATGCTTTGGGTTGGAAGGGACCTTCAAGATCATCTGCTTCCAACCCCCCTGCCATGTGCAGGGACATCTCCCACTAGATCAGGTTGCTCGATGCCCCATCCAACCTGGTGGGGAGGAAGAGTCCTTCCAATCCATCAGGTCAGCAATGCCAAGCTCCACAAAAAGGCCAAGAGACAAACACTCCCATCACCAGCCTTATCTCAGACTGGATCTGGAATATCCAGGTTTGGTCCCACAACTGCTGCCAGGAGTTCCCCTTGGCTCTCCAGGACCTTCAAGTCCTCCCTTCATCAACATAAGTTTTGAGGAAGCAAAGCCAGCAGGGAGGTGTGACAGGAGCCTGCAGAGGGGCTGGACAACAGGAATGGCACGAGTCAGTGCAGCAAACAAAAATCCCAAAAAGGCACAACCTGAGCCCAAATCCACTGCTGTCATAGTTTT
The DNA here is from genome assembly GCF_025592945.1 of Manacus candei. Classification (NCBI taxonomy): domain Eukaryota; kingdom Metazoa; phylum Chordata; class Aves; order Passeriformes; family Pipridae; genus Manacus; species Manacus candei. The sequence continues at coordinate 124,506 of NW_026138236.1, read as the reverse complement.
CCAGCAAGAACTCCACCTTGTTCTTGAGTAGAAAAAATGGACTAGAAATTAGGAAGAAGTAGATATTAGGAAGAAATCCTACCCCGTGAGGGTGGGGAGGCCCTGGCACAGGTTGCCCAGAGAAGCTGTGGCTGCCCCATCCCTGGAAGTGTCCAAGGCCCAGTTGGATTTGGAGCAACCTTGGATAGTGAAAGGTGTCCCTGCCCATGGCAGGGGGTGGAACTGGATGATCTTGAAGGTCCTTTACAACGAAAACCATTCTGTGACCCTATTATTCTGTGAAGTGGCTGGAGTGATGGCCATGATCATGTGAGATCTCCTACCTTCCCTAGAATGGTGTCTCACTTTTCTAAAAGTTATTTTCTCTGAAGAAGAAAAACATTTTAAAAGAGGGGGTAAAAAGGAACAAAAGCAAAACTCAAAGTGATAAAAAGCCCCCAGAAAACACAAAATAAATTTTAAAAAAACCCACAATATCCAAAGACAGAATCTAGAGGAACTTTTCCACTGCCACCTAGACCCCTTCCAAGGGTTCATATGCCAATCTAATAATAAAGCTGTCATATGGGGTGATGTGATTTCAGTTTTCAAGCTGGAAGTTGCTATGGGAGGCTGTTCCCTGCAGCAGTGCTGCACTGTATTTGTAAAAGGCCTTCCCAGCACCAGACACTGATTTTTGAGTAGGAAAAAAATGCACTATTTTTGGTTTTTTAAGAGGCCCATAAAAAGCAGTAGTGCTGGGAAAAAAAAAAAAAAAAGAAAGAAAAAAAAGATGTAGATTAAAAAAAAGCCCAAATAAATGAAAAATGGGGCTGTAATTCAGATGTCCATAGAAATGTGGTGCACTAAAACCCCCTTGTCAAAGCTAAAGCACCAGGAAAACCTCAATTTTTCAAATCCATGCACGTCAGCTGAGATGGGGTTGCTGCATTTGCCAACACCAGGTTGGCTGTGATGTGGGAGAAGTTAAAGACAATCAGACCTCAGGTACTGCACAGATGAAGTGCAGGAATGAGAATAGTGACTGCCTTTAATGTGCCTTTAGATCTTGACTCTGATAAAAAACGAAGCATCACTTCACAACAGGTGGACGAAGTTTACTCAGCTCTTTAGAATTAAAAAAAAATAAATATATATATAAGGAGTTGTGCTAAGAATGAAATATATCTCTATATATTTCTATATATACACCCAGAGAGCTTTGTAAAGCTGGTCAAATACAAATGACTCTCTTAAAACTAACAAATAAGCAAACATAGAAGATATTTTCTTTAGCAAACTGCAAGATTTAGGAGACTGTTACAACCTGCAGGATTTACAGAGGAAACATCGCAAGAAGGAGGATTCACCACAAGGACACAGCCAGGAAGCAGCAGCAGGAGGAGGTGCAGTCTCTTTTTACCTTTACACTGTGCACTGAAAAGCAACAAATCCTGATTTATAAAGGGCTTTTAATTCATGTTGCCAAAGCTTCCAACCACTAAGTGCCTTAAATCTTTGCAGGTTAAGTAGAGGAGAGTTGGTGGGTGAGATGTGTGGATTGGGATGAAGATCTGCAGAGCAAACACATCACAGTTCTGTGGACATGGGCCTGGATGAGGAGAATGTCAAGACACAGAACTGTGTTATAGAGGGGCTGTGCTGGAACCTTGTTCTCACCAACACAGAGGGGCACCTCTGGGTGCCCCTGTTTGGGTTATTCCCCTGGTGGGGAATGTGAAGCTCGAGGGCAGCTTTGGCTTCAGTGACCATGAAATGGTGGAGTTCAAGATCTTTAAAGCAGCCAGGTGAGTGCACAGAAAGCTCACTTCCCTGGAATTTAGGAGAACAGATTTTGGCCTCCTCAGGGATCTGCTCGGTAGAGCCATGGGATAAACCCTCGGAGGAAAGAGGGGACCAAGGCTGATATTCCAGGATCAACTCCTCCAAACTCAAGAGTGATGCATCCCAACAAAGATGATGTCAGGAAAAAGTGCCAAGAGGCCTGTGAGGATGGACAAGGAGCTGCTGGACAGACTCAAACAGCAAAAGGAAGCCCAGCGAGGGTGGAAACAGCCTGGGAGAAGTACAGAGAGATTGACCAAGTGAGAAAAGCTAAAGCCCTGGCCAGGGACATCAGGGACATCGAGGACAACAAGAAAAGCTTCCATAGGTATGTTTGTGATAAAAGGAAGACTAAGGAAAATGTGGGCCCTTTCCAGAAGGAAACAGGACACCTGGTTACTCGGGACATGGAGAAGGCTGAGGTTCTCAACAACATCTTACCTCAAGACTTCACTGGCAAGTGCTACAGTGACTCTGCTGAGATGCTCTTTCTTCATCAACATCAAGAGCCAGGGGGCAAGAAATCCTCCAGACAGGGTCACAGATAGGAATTTCTGTGATGTCAAAGTTTTCAGGCCCAATTTGAACTGTGATGGAAGGTACACACAGGTGAAACGTTGAGAGAAAAGAAGAAAAAGTGATTTGAGTCTGATGTTCAGACAAGCAACGGAGATGCTACAGGAGAGAGATTTCCACAGCAGGATCCAGCTTAGGCCCTGCACTCCACTGATGAGCATTTCACAATGTCTGTGTCTGAGACAAAATCCCAACGTGGACCAGGGAATCTTTTGCCAACAGAACTTTTGCCAGAACATACAAACAACCCAAATAAAACTCTTTATCAACAAGTCAGTATTTGTTTAAGTGCCCAAACTCCAAACCAACAACAATCCGGAGCCCAAAGAACTAGGCAAGGCAAGAAACAAGACACTGAGATGCACCAGCTACAGTGAAAGTACCAGGAACATAATATTCAATTCAAAGTATTATATTAATTTAACTATTTTGCTAAAACCAGACTAAATTATTGCAGAAGACCTTCCCACCAACCAAGGCTTCAGAGCCCAGACAGCCCACCCTTCATATCCCCCAACACTCCTCCTTCCCCAGTACTCTGTTAATAAACTCAGGGATGTCCTTCCCAATGTCTCAATACCCTGTCAGCAGAAATTCAAATCAATCCAGCCCTGGAAGCAGCTGCAGCAAATAACTCAATCACGTTCATCATTTTAACTTATCCTATTTATGAATCAGGTCAAGCTTGAAATCTCCATTTACATTATCAGCCTTGGTGATATTAAGATAATCACGCAGAGGACTGATCAAAGGTTCCCTGGGACTTTGGAGTGCAGGAATTATCATACAATAACACTTTATCTGCTCCAGTGTCCTTCTTTGACTATTAGGAATACTTCCTTCCCTAGAAATTAGTACAAGGAACAAGACATTGAACAAGAAAATCCTGCCAATTTAAGAGTAACAGAGCAGCAGAAACTGTCCACAAATCTCCAAAAAACCATGAATGTCATCTGGTTTTTAAACAGAACAGGTTGGATCAGGCTTTGAGTAACCTGGTCTAGTGGAAGGTGTCCCTGTCCATGGCATGGGTTGGAACTTCAGGGACTTTAAGGTCCCTTCCAACCCAAACCATTCTGGGATCCTACCATCTGCTGGAAACCTCTGAGAAAAAGGGATTCTCAAGCTGCCTTGAATTGCTTTTATTTCCCTTAGGCTGGATGGAAGGACATTTATACTTTTTCCAGGCTGATATCAAAAATCACCTGAAATGGTTCTCTAAACTGCCTCCATTTCTCTCAGCCCTGCTATCAAAGGTGAACCCTGGAGCTCCTAAAATGCAGAAATACTCTGCCCATGCTCTTCCAATCCCTTCTCCGTTGTTCCTCCACCAGCTGCAGCACCTGCACAGCATCACCAGGTCACAACTGGTGCAGATCTGACAACAACCACCAAAAAATAAGAAATGAGAAAAAGCAATTCCTGTCTTCCCAAAAAACTTTTGCTCTGCTGTTCACCTCCAAATCGCTGTTTTTCTTCCTACAACAAATGGAATGTAACATCATTCTGCTATTTTTGGAGAGAGATGCTTTATGCAGAGTATGGGCAAAGGGAAACAATTTGTATCCTGATTTTAGGATTGCGGAAAGAGGGGGGGGGGGAATGGAAGGATGTAAGACAATAAAACAGTTTTATGTGAGAAAAATAAAAATCTAGAACTATTTTAATTGAAGTGCTTCACTTCTGATACCAGCTATTAAAAATGTAGATATAATTCTTTATTTATCTCATTGCAGCAAGAAAACTTTACCACACACACAAAGAAAAATCACATGGGACATAATCCAACAACAATCTCCCCCATTAACTCGAGAACTACGACTTTCTACTGAATACTTCAAGTGTGATTACACTGTAACAAAATGGCACCGTGCCACGAAGTCCTGTAAATTATTCCCTCTCAATACCTCCCTTCCTCACAAAGATGCCAGGAGGCTGAGGGGAAAAAAAAGTGCTCCCAGATCAAAGTGAAAGGCAGCAAAGAAACCAGGAAGATCCTCCAAGTGATTGTGCTTGTCCCAATGTGGAAAGGTGACCTTGGTGGTTGATGTTGCATCTTTTAGCCAGGATCTGGGTTGGGAAGTATTGATCCAAGGGGATGCTTTCTGCAAAGGATTTGAACACACAGGGTTTAAAATGATGGTAACCTGCTCCAGGTCATAACTTTGAATGCAGTTAATGCTGCTGGCTCGATTTTAGAGCTACCAATGGCAGAAAATTTTCAGTTTAGTTTTCTCTAGTGTGGAAAAAAACATCACAAGTAGCAGAGGTGAAAGGTCAAAACAGCTCCATGGGTGAAGCACAACCTCAGAGGGACTCCAGGTCCCATACTCATGGCAAGTGAGCTTCGACTGAGAATCTCAACCATCCTTTCTCCACCCCCTTCTTCAGTTTAGAAGGAAGCAAATAAGAGCAGAATCCCAAATATTGCCAAGTCCAGGTAGCAAAATGAGAACACAGATCATTAAATACCTTGTCATCATTTCAAGGACTGGGATGTGCAAGAAGAGGCTTGCAGGGGTATGAACAGCAGCCAGACTGCTGAGCAGGCACATCTGAGTGGTAAACACCAACATGAATCCTATTCTAATTCCCTGAATGTGTTAGAGAACAGGGAAGAGAGGAAAAGCCATTCCAAAGCCAAGCCCACCCACGTAACCAACATGTTTTGTCTTGGAATCCAGTTTGGCTTCTCTACAGCCAAGGGAGGGAGACTGGAGCCTCCCCAAAGGAGCTCCACTGACCATGGAAGGGGTCACAGATCTCCTGCAACTTCTTCAAGTCCTTTGGGACTGGTGTCATCACCACCTGAGCCCATCCAGGACAAGCAACCTGCTCTAGTGGAAGATGTCCCTGCCCATGGCAGGGGGTTGGAATGAGATGGTCTTGGAGGTCCCTTCCGACCCAAACCGTTCTGTGATTCTGTGGTCACGGGGGACATCAACTGATGAGCAAAGAAGAGGACAACAAGCTCATGGTCCCCAAAATGCCAAGTCACTGCCTTCTTGAGGATACAAGTTGTTTTTTTCCCTTATGTAAATGATGCAGGAAATTTAGCTCAATTATCTACTGGATGACACCACTGTCATGACACAAAGAAACTCTGCCCTAGGCTTATACTTTCGGGTAAGCAATGGGATGCATAGCAAAGAAGACAGAATAACATCAAGATTATTGTAAGGTAAAATATCATTATTATAGATTCTTATAACATAAAATTCATCACTCAGAGGGTGGTGAGGCCCTGGCACAGGTTGCCCAGAGAAGCTGTGGCTGCCCCATCCCTGGAAGTGTCCAAGACAAGGTTGGACAGGGCTTGGAGTAACCAAGGTGTTACTTGGAAGGTGTCCCTGCCCTTATCAGGGAGGTTGAACCAGGATGATCTTTAGGTTCCTTCCAACCCAAACTACTCTAAATTTTTATGGAAATTATAAGGTTAAATTGGTGGTGCAGTGTCATTTAGATCTTATTCCTTTTAATAGAGAAGGAGATTACAAAAAGGTGAGAGATGAGCAGCAAAAATGCTCTTTGGCCCATGGAGACTGGGGAGAAGGAAGGAGACACACTGAAGGAATGAGTTTGACTTGGAAAGGAAATGGGCACCAAACACAGCAGAAATGAACTCAATAAGGAACAGTTTAGAGAAGACATGTAGAATCTCTCTGCTTCCTAACATATATCAGGAAAAAACAGGAAACCTCCCTCAAAAAAAAAAAAAAAGTCAGGAAATACTCAAGAGATGATTGAATTTTTTTGAGTTATTGACCTGCAGCACAGGTTTTGGAGGCCAAGAACTCCAACATCCAAAGGTACAGGGGAAATTCATAACAAGACCAGCCAAAGTTGTCATAACTAAGTTGTGACATGAAATGCTGAAGCGAGACAATGATTAACCATCAGGAGAAACCCGGGGGGAAATCACCACCTCATTTGCATATCAGGACATTGCTTTCTCCTCTTTTGAGCCTTTTATTAGTGGCCACTATCCAAAAGAGAGATTCCTGAGCTAAACGAACCCTGTGTCTCTCTAGGCAATTCCTAGACTACTTATAATTAAAGGCACCATTAAGCCTTCAGAGAAGCAGATGCCAATCCATGTCAGAAGTTACACAGCTGAGTGGGGTCTAATTATGCTGCAGTCAAGGGATGCACCATATCCTGAACAGATGTCATTTTAGAGGGAGCTTGTTCCACATCTTACAATTTTAAGATTATTTGAGATGGTTTTGCCTGTGTTATCCCTTGTTTAGAAAAGACAAGACCGTCCCCAGTTATCTGCCTGCAAGCCTAAGATGGGGTAAGCGGCAAACAGAATAAAAAGCACATCTAATCACGGGAAATTAATTAAAAAAAATAAGTAAAAAAAGTTTACATGGAGAAACAATCCCTTCTTTCCTGTTTCACACTTTTTTGGGCTCCCTTTTTGCATGTTTACTCAGGGGCTACACAGCCAAGTGACTGCACATTTTCAGGAATGGATGAACTGGTAAATGCTACATTCCCAGTTCACCCATTCCCAAAAAAGACTTTTATAAACAATGTAAAACAGTGATTAAGCGCCATGAAAAGGGCTCTTCCACAACCTGGTCCAGGTGGCAGAACACCCCAAAATATCTTTGGGATTAAGGCTCTGATCAAGTTCTCACTTTTGTGACTAAACGGGAAAAGAGAGTCCAAACTACAGATCGACTCAGGAACAGCCATCACATAAGATACTAAAAATATCATCATCTAAACACAGGAAGGTCAAAAAATAAATTCTTAACTGCCTTCTCAACATAACGCAGAAAGCAAGTCTATTCTTGAGCACACACCAAGGCCAGTGAGTTTGGGAAAAAGACAGATGGGAGAACATGTAGGAGAATATGTTCTCTGAAGACTTCCACAAATAGGCTACCAAAAGTCAAGAGAGATGCTGTCAAGAGAGATGCTGTGTCACAAGGGATGCAGAAGTCACAGGAGATGCATTTCTTTGACATTCATCACCAGGAAATCTTCCTGAGTAGATAGAAGAGTCTCTACCACTTGTTCCCATGACACTGCTTCCAGACACTTAGCCTATTCTTTTCCTCCATTTTCAAACAAAATGGTCCCATGGTCATGGAGTGACAGATGCCACTTTGCCAGCCTTTCCCAGCAACACGGTGGTGGTGATCATCACAAAGAATTACAGAGATACAAGAACCATCAATGGTCTATGTTGACTTGCCCTTCTATGAGTCCCATTCTCCTGCCCTTTCAGTTGCTCTTGCAACTTCAAACTGTTGGGCAGCTTAATCAAATTGGAGAAAAGAAAAATAAATTAAAATCCTAAATCATAATTATCAGCCTGAAAGTTAAGTGAAATAGTAAGGATGGGAACTCTATTCCCATGGAGACAGGTTGAGAGAGTTGGGGGTGTTCAGCCTGGAGAAGGGAAGGCTCCAGGGAGACCTTAGAGCCCCTTCCAGTGCCTAAAGGGGCTCCAAGAGAGCTGGAGAGGGTCTTTGGACAAGGGCATGGAGTGATAGGACAAGGGAGAATTACTTTAAACTGAAGGAAGGTGGGCTTAGACCAGATATTAGGAAGAAGTTCTTTATAATAAGGGTGGTGAGGCCTTGGCACAGGTTGCCCAGAGAGGTTGTGGACACCCCACTCCTGGAAGTGTTCAAGGCCAGGTTGGATGGAGCTCTGAGCAACCTGGTCTAGTGAAAGGTGTCCCTGCCCATGGCAGGGGGTTGGAACTGGATGATCTTTAAGATCCTTTCCAATCCAAACTATTCTGTTATTCCATGATTCAGCAACTGGGTTTCTCACATAGACACAGTCTGACAAGTACCAGAGTATCAGTGTTTTGCATCCCAAAAACCCCTTGTGAGAAGCAGATGCCCCACAACCAGAGGCCTGAGGAGTGTGTTCTTGGTCCCCAAATATCTCATACCCAAACAACAAATGACAAAGTCTATTTCCAACATAAACCTGTTGTGTCCAACAAATGCATCCACACTGCTCTCCCATTGTCGAAGAAATTGGGAGCATAATTAAGTAGAGCAAGGGACAAACAGAAAGGTGCCACTTCAGTCAAAAAAAGACCCGATTTTTGTCACTTTATTCCAAAAACTAGATCTGTATCATTCGTTGCATGAATTTGCTTTCCTATTTTAAAAACCTTCATCGTCTAACACAGAGACTTGTTTGCAGTCAAGTCAGAGCAGAACTGGTGGATGCCAATGCAGCTGGATCTCAACAACCGTTCCACTAAACTGCAGTCTAAAAATTAAGGGAGTGCCAGAGATTACTAAGAAAAATACAGCAACGCATCTGTAGGTTTCCAATCAGAAGTCATCTCATGGAGAGGGAAGCAATTCCAGGTGCAGAGGAAGCCATGCAAAGGCAGAATTTGCAATAGTGCAGCTTCAAATCAAGTCACAGCTGCCTTTACTGCAATGACCCTAACTGGCATTTCCAGATGTGAGGCAGGAAAATCAGCTGACAGGAGCATCTCTGCCTACAACTCTAGAAAATATAGGTTGAAGAAAACATTGAGTTCTATACAAGGCATCAATGAAGGAAAAATAAAATTAAAAATGCATTTCTTGTTTATTTTTCATATCTTGAGCTGGTTAAAGCAGTCCACGTCCTCCAGAGGCATTTATTTATCACCATCCTCAATTCTGAAAGCAAACTCGAAGTGATAATGCACAATGAGAGGTATCAACTCAGACAGTTTATATTGCTCACAGTATCAAGAACTGCATTCAGGTTGCAGGAAAGGTCATTCATAAATTGAAGGCAATGGAAGACAACAGAAAAGTTTACAAACAACAGAAAAATTAGCATTCAGGGGAAAGTAGGGCATTCAGGGGAAAGAGCAACCAGAGAGCAAGTTTGGGAATGCAAGAGCCTTCCTCATCCCAGACATGAGCACACTCATCCTCAGAGGCCCAGAACTGCTTATGATGGAGCACACAAGCTTTGTATCAGTGCCATCAATAGTAGCACCCAGTGTGACAGGAACCTCCTCCTTGGCAAAGTCACACACACCAACAGAAAAGAACAGTTTGGAGTCATCTCCTGTCTCCCAGATGGCTCATTCCTGTTAGTGCAGAAGTCTGGGGAGCCAGGATCTCCCTCCAGTAAAGTGCAAAGGATTGTTGCCCTGAGCTGGCTGTACTTCAGCTCTCAGCCTTTTTGGGAACACTACAGGAGATAAGCAATGAGGTACAGGAGATAAGCAATGTAAAGAGTTCACTTCTTCCTTCCTGAACACTATCAGCTAATGAAAACACAGTTTCTCGAGTAAAGGAGAAACTCTTTCTGTGGTTTTGTTGGAAGAACATGATGGAGGTCTGCACTGCGTGGAACCTGGTCCAGTGGAAGGTCCCCTGCCCATGGCAGGGGGTTGGAAGGAGATGGTTTTTAAGGTCCCTTCCAACCCAAACCATTCTGTGATTCTGTGATTTTATGTCATCAGCAGACAACTGACACACAGCACTGCCACTGACTTCAGTGGGTCCTTCACGGCCCAAACTCCAGTTGGGAGTTAAAGAAGAAAACTCTTGTGAGGAGAGATTGCAGGAGCTGGGTCTGGTTAGTCTGGAGAGGAGAAGATTGAGAGGGGATCTCATCAAAACATACAAATATCTCAAAAATGGGTATCAAGAGAATGGTGCCAGACTCTTTTCAGCGGTGTCCAGTGACAGGACAAGGAGCAGTGGACACAAACTAAAACACAAGAAGTTCCATCTCAACATGAGGAAGAATTTCTTTACATTGAGGGTGGCAGAGCACTGAACAGCCGACAAGGCAAGGAGTAGAGTTTCTTTCTTTGGAGACATCCAAACCCATCTGGATGCATTCATATGTCACCTGCTCCAGGTGACCCTGCCTTCTCATGAAGGTTGGACTGGATGATCTCCAGAGGTCCCTTCCAAATCTAAATATTCTGTGATTCTGCAAAAATATGAAGAAACTCAATCTAACAGGATTGAATCTCACCCTTCTTTCATTTCTAAATTTGGACTATCCACATAGACACACTTGCCCCAAAACAACTGAGGATCTCTAAAACACAGGTATCCACCTTGACCTCACAGAGGGGCTACTTTTCATGACTGTGCTCCTTGATACTATTATTTTTTCTTCTTACATAGGTAATCTAGACCTGGACACATAGTAACTGATTGACTGGATGATACAAAAAACCCAGATAATCAGTGAATTTGTTCATGCTTTCCTTGAGGACATGGACATATTAAGTCCTTATGTGCTTCATGAACACACACACTGATGGTTGGGTAGAGGAGAAAATCAGTGAACTGTACTCTTGTCTCTGATGTGATTAACTCAATCAACCTGCTGCAGTGGAAGAGGTAGAAAGACACCAATACACTTCCTTAAAGGAAGCGAAAGATTTCAAACTATCAAAAAAAGGAAAAAAAAGTAATTTCTGTAAACAACCTAATGGTGCTCATCTGCTCTCACTTTCAAACCAGTGCCCCAAACACCGTAGTTCTATTTAATTTTCTGGTTGGCCAAGTAGAAAAGTAACCCACTCCTCAGGCTTCCAGCTTTATTTATACACTTGGTTAGGACAGAGCTGAACACTCCTGTCATTGAAGGGTTCAGGTGCTCCTGGCTCTGGGTTGCACTCCGTGAAGGCTTTGCATTCTACACCAGAGCCACTGAAGCACAGAATTGTTAAGGATGGAAAAGTCCCCCAAGATCATCGAGTCCAACTGTTAACCCAACACCACCACCACGTTCACCACAAAAACATGTCCCAGAATGCCATATCCACAGGTTTTTTTGAACACTTCCAGGGATAGTGACTCCACCAGTTCCCCGGGGAGCCTGTTCCAATGCTTCACAACCCTTTCAGTGAAAAAATATTCCCTAATGTCCAACCTAAACCTCCCCTGGTGCAACTTGAGGTCATTTTCTCTCATCTTACCACTTGTTAGCTGGGAGAAAAGACTGACACCCACCTCACTGCACCCTCCTTCCAGGTAGTTGTAGAGGGGGATAAGGTCTCCCCTCAGCCTCCCTTTCTCCAGGAGAGAACAACATTGCCCAGAAGAAACCACCTTCCACCCCATCACGCCAACTGAGGTCTCACCATGTCCCCATGTCCCAGTAGCTGGAACTCATCCTCTCCAGCTAGGAGTGCAGCAAGATTAATTGAATCCAAGAGAAAGCATGAGCTGCCTCATAGAGTTAAGATTACATCTCATCTACCCAAAATCTAAGTATTTTTTAAATTATTTTTGGTGGGGTTTTGTTTAGAATTAATCGAACTCTGGAGCTGGCTCAGCACACCAATGCCAAAATGTTGGACAGGGCTGAAATCCATTAATTCACTTAAAAGAGAGTGGAACCCTGATTTTTATTGGCTTGAAATGATGCAAAAAGGCATCTTCGGGCTGCACCTCTGTGATGCATCGGCTCTGACAAGGGGGGGAACTCAAGAACAGCCCACAGTGCTCCCTCCCACCCCAGCCCACCCCACGGCTGCCTCTCTGCTCTCCTGCTCATCCAGCAGCTCATGCTGTAAATCAGATCAATGAAACATTCAGTTAAAAATAACAGCCAAACCCTCCTCCATCACAGGAGAGCCTTTAGCATTACAAATGATGAAAGCACGTTGCTAAAAAAAGCAAGATGAGTTGAGAGCGATTTCTGAGAAGGTGGCAAAAAAAACCCCACACCAGCTCCATGCCCAGCCAAGAGAACAAGGGCTGGGCTGCTTCAGGCATTGCTGGGTCTCCAGAATAACCATGAAAGTGGGAAAACCGGTCTCAATTCCCCCAGTTAGTGGCTATTTAGATCAAAGATGGTGCCTGGCCCTACCCTGGTGGTGATGCTGTAGGAGCAGGACATTCAGAGGACAACACCATCCTCTGCTTGTGAGCCAGTCCTTGGGCATCTCCTTGCCCAGTGGGGTGTGTTATTCCTGCCTTGTGGCTGGGAGACAGAGGAAAAATGTTGGGATGCAGCTTTCAGGGTCAAGAAACATCATCCTCGTGGTGAGCACAAGCACTTGGCCTGTGGTGCTTATTGGAACTGTGAGAGAAGAGAGAGAAGACATCCCTGGGGATTCTTACAACTATTTTTATAATTGCTGCTTAGAAGGGATGGGGGGTTGGGTTTTTTTTCCCTCTTTTCATGTCATCTAAGCACACATTAAACAGATATCCAGCCCTCTTCATCCTGCAATCCAGATGGATGCCCCTCTGCAACATGAGGATGCACTGCAGCCTCTCTCCTCGCATTTCCAGCACTGGGATTCGACACAGTGATTGTGGCTTTTAATGCCTTTTACAAACATCTAATTCACTCTGTATTAATCCCTCAGAGCAGCTACTCCTTCATTTTACCCTTGAAGACACGAAGCTAAAATATTCATGGGCTTGAACACAAAACCCTACAGCTCTGAGCAGTTGTTCAGGACAGAGGACATGCTGTTACACAGTTCTCTGATATAGTAGAGCACTATAACACCACCCTTGCAATAAAAGTACAGAATGAGCTTCCAAAGATGCTTTTCTAAGTGAATTTAGGTTTAATGAAAAGCTCTTCTTGCTTATTTCTCACTTTTCCTCATCCTTCTTTTTGGGGGAGTGGGGCTGACAGGGGCTGTTCATTTCAAGTTCAATATTAAAAAAAAAGGGACCCAAAAAGATATTGAAAATGCACTCTTAAGTCATGGCACAAGGCGTATTTCAAATGAATGCAGCTGAAATCTTCCAAATTATCAAAATACTATTTCAATAAGGGGTTTCACTTACTTGAGACATTCATACAACTTCTAAAAGACTGAATCTCTTCTAAGTATTTTAAATCAGTGGAACGGACAAACTCTCCAGCACAGGAAGGTGACAACAACCCCATGGTCCACATCTCCAGTCTTTCCAAGCTCCAGAGGACTTCCCAAAGCTGTTTCTGTGGGATATCAGGCTTCCTCAGGACCTACTGACCTGAAACATTCTTGTTAGGACGCTGACCATCTTCTTCTTGCTTCCTTTTACTCTCCAGTAAATCTGAAGTTTTCCAAGACAGGAACCAACCTCTGGCCTTGTGCTTGCACATCTCCCAGCTCACAACACCTGTATCCTACAGCAGTGCTGAAGCTTAATCATTACCAGGGGGACCTTCAACAGTAGGACAAGTATTTGGGTGGCTCTACTCTGTCTACCTTCAGGGAAGAGGTTTCTGATGGGATGTTGAAGCTTGGTCCTTTCTCCATCATTCCCATGGCATCCTGCCATACACCTGCATCACACTATGGCTTCAGCTGGATGCAGATCCTTAGGGACACAGTTAATGGTGGAGCTGGCAGTGCTGGGTTAATTGTTTACCTGGATGATCTTAGGGGTCTTTTCCAACCTTATGGATTCTATGGTTGAACTCACCATGATGGACACAGGTCACTGTTTTAGGGAGAGCTTTCAGACAGCCTCTCAGCTGCCTCTTGCAGGCCACGTCCAGATATCCCCAGAAATCTTTATTATTGAAGGAGCAAACCAAGGAGATGTGCATTATTCCATATCTCAGCCACAACAAATCCCAAACACGGAGCAGGACCTGATACACACAATTTAACTTGACCTTTGACTATGATGGAGCCAAAGCAAGGTCATTCCAGCCCACAGATATTCCTGACTCAAGCCAGCATGTGCAGATCAAAGACATTCAGATCTCAAACCTCGAAGGTAAGTGAACAACAGCATCGAATCCCCCCAGTTGTTCCACCTTAAATAGACAAGAGGGAGGTGTTAACACTGTAGTGGTGCTTTGCAATTCAGGCAATCTGTGTTCAACTGCCAGGTTTGAATCAGCTCTGGAATGCAGCAGTGTGTATCCAGGAGAATTAAAGACAAGTCACAGCCCTCTCACCTGCATCCAAAGCATCCCAGAGCTGCAAAATGCATAGGAAAGACTCCTGGTTGAACGGGATGTTATTGTGCTTCAACAGAGTATAGCAAGGAATGGACTTGCATCATTTTAATTTTTAATGTTCAAGGAGACTAAATTAAAACACAAAAGAAAATCACAAATATTTCCCAAAAAGATGCAACAATTACACTCCAGGTGGCAAGAAACTGGCACTGTGTTTATGACTGGAAGAGTTTGGGAGCTACCCTGAACCAGTTCATACCATTGATTTCTTTGCATCAGCCTGCTGCAGTGGGCAGATAAAACAGAGCTGCACCCTCTGCATAAACTGTGTTTAGATACATAAATCCCTGCAAAGTGGCTTTTTATTTTGAGGCAAAACCAGAAAGAATTATACACTGCATTAAATATTTCCTTCTCTTTGTCCCCTCCTCGACCGTCTGCAAGATCAATTAAAGCGCTTTTGCATAAAACAGGCAGAGAGGAGTGAGTTCCAAAAATAAATAAATAAATAACGAAGCCACTCTTTGCTTCCAATGCGATGCCTAAAGAAAACAAGCACAACGACTTAAAGATTCCCAAAGCGAAAGAGAAGGAAATGGGGAAGGTTTAATCACACACTTACAAGGCAGTAAAATAGATTTCTCAAGTCTTAATATCTCTTGTGAAATTTTAAGTGCTCAGTAACGTGCTGCAGCAGGCTGAGCCCTCACACGGGATATGTGTGTGAGTCCCCTCCCTTGCACTCACAAAGACACATTTGGTGTTTCCATCACTTTTCTACTTCCAGAGAGATCAAAATGAAACTATGAGCAATCGTACTGGGGCTTAACATGTTCCTTTATGGAGGTCTTGCTGTCCTGCAGCTCAGCAGCCTCCGGCCAGCTACACTGCAACCTCTGGAAGCATCAGCACAACTTCCCTGCACACTGACCAGGAACAGGACTCAGGGCCACAGCCACAGAGAGACAACTCCGAGTTCAACTGGTCTCCCAGTTACCAACTGGAATGATGACTGACAAAAAGGGAGAGAGATCATCCCACTAGGAAAACTCAAGATCTACTTTCTTCTCCCTGAGACTGCTCTTTGTTATGTCTTCACAGGGCAAGGGAGGAACTGTTCCCATCAAAATCCCATATCTTAGTTTCAAAGGAAGACATTTTTTTACAATGAAGTTGGTGAATCCCTGGACCAGGTTGCCCAGAGAGTTGGTAGATGTCCCATCCCTGGAAATATTCAAGGTCAGGTTGGATGCACTCCAGAGCAACCTCATCTAATGGAAGGTGTCCCTGCCCATGGCAGGGGCTTGGACTACATGACCCTTAAAGGTCCCTTCCAGCTCAAACCGTTGTATGATTCTATGATCCCACCAGGCCCCAGAGACTTGTGTGTGTGTCAGTGGTGTAGCAGGTCACTGACCATTTCCCCTTGGATTAGGGGGCCTTCCTTTGGTTCCCCATCCCTGACTTCTGATTCATGGCCTGGGTACCCCAAGAACAACTTGGTCTTACTATTAAATACCAAGGCAAAGGAGGCATTAAGTACCTCAGCCTTTTCACTGAGTTACTCCCCACAGCCAACAAAGGATGAAGATTCTCCTTCACCCTCCTTTTGTTGCTGATGTATTTATAGAAACATTTTTATTGTCCTTTATGGCAGTAGCCAGATTAACTTCTAGTTGGGTTTTGGCCTTTCTAATTTTCTCCCTGCATCTCCTCACAATATCCTTGTAGATATCCTGAGCTGCCTCCTCTTCCTACAAAGGTCATAAACTCTCCCTTTGTCCTTTAATTCCACCCAAAACTCTCTGTTAAACTAGGCTGGTCTTCTTTCTTGCCAGCTTGTCTTTTGGTACACAGGGGTGTCCTGCTCCTGGGCCCTTAAGATTTGCTTCTCAAAGCACATCCAGCCTTCCTACACTCCTTTGCCCTCAGGACTGCCTCCCAAGGGACTGTCTCAACCAGTCTTCTAAAGAGACCAAAGACTGCCCTCCAGAAGTCCAAGTTAAGTTCTGAGATACCCTTACTTGTCCAAGAACCAAAAACTCTATGCAATCACTATGCCCAAAACGACCTCTGACCATCACAAGTCCTTCCCTGTTCCCAAAAAACAGATCCAGTGGGTGCTTTCCCTTGCTGGTTCCCTCAGTTGTGCTATGGAATTCTCTTCCACACATTCCAGGAACCTCCTGCCATGTTTCCTCTCTTCTGTGTTGTATTTCCAGCAAACACCTGGTCAGTTGAAGTCCCCCACGAGAACAAAGGTCAATGATCACGAGGCTTCTCCCAGCTACTTATAGAATAATTCATCCATCTCTTCATCCTGGTTGGGTGCTCTATAACAAAATCCCAAGATATCTGCCTTGTTGGCCTTTCTCTTGATTCTGATCCATAAACACTCAGCCCTTTGGTCAACATCAAGCTCCAGATGACGAAAACACTCCCTAACACACGGGGTTACCCCACCAGCTCTCCTTCTTTCCCTGTCCCCTCTGAAGGTTCACCACTCCAGTTGCACTTGTCCTCCCACTGTTTCTGTGATGACAAATATGTCACAGATTTCCAGCTCCTCCTGTTTGCTGCTCGTGCTGTGGGCATTGGTGTAGTTGGGCTATTGATCCCACTGCTTTTGGGGAAAGAAGCCCTAATTCCTACATGACCACTCTCAGGCTTTTCCACAGTTTCTAAACACATTAGCATCCTCAGTGTGCTTGGATCTCCACATGGATATCCATCTCCTACCTGCACTTGGTAGAACAAAGGACGTCTCTAGCCCACCATCCCTCCAACACTGGCATTCCACCTCCAGGCTTATCTCCAGCAAGCCTGATTTTACCCCTTTTCCCCTTCAAATCTAATTTAAATCTCTTTCCATGAGCCCTGATAACTCCCGTGCAAAGGTCCTTGTTCCCTTCGAGACTGGTGTACCCCATGTGTCACCAGAAGACCTGGTGTGGTGGAAACGACCCATGATCAAAAACCCAAAAATTCTGCTGGCAACACCAGACTAGGAGCAAGGAATTGATATCCTGCCTTTTCCTGGTTTTCCCCTCATCATTCCCTGCATCTGGGAGGACAGAGGAGAACACAACTTGTGTTCCTGATCCCTTAACCAGTCAACCTCACATCGAAACACAAAAGAAATGAAAGAAGAGAGAAATCACTGCCCTACGAAATTGAAACAGGAGGAAAATAACTTCCAATAATAAAATAAATTAAAAAAAAATAACAAAATAAAACAAAAAAAGGAAAACCAAACACCCAAGAAATGAAAACAAAAGCTAAGAGGTGAATAATTCATTTAGGCAATATGCAGTGCCCATACTCTACCTGAATTGTTTACATTGAAGGTTCATGGTTTAATCAGAACAGCCATAAAAAGAAAAGCCAGAGTCATAAGTACAACATTTATCTTGAGTAAACGAAATAGCTTTCTCAGTGAGGCATTTTCATTTAAAATAGAAAAAAAAATAGGCTGCAGTTTGTCGAGAGACCAGCAAGGGGAGTCGGTGCCTGCGGCTTTGAGTCAACCAAGCAGATGCAGTTTTGGGTGGAGAAAACTCAAATAAACAATTCTGAGGCAGTGGCATCGAAAAAACATTGAAGACTGGCAGAAGATACCAGAGGATGATGGACAGAGAGCAGCAAACCCACTAACCTGGAAAAGAGAGACGGCTTGAGACATACTAGAGTAGAAAAGAAAAATCATGTTTTGCCTGGAAATTGAATTTTCCTCTCCCTGTAATATTTAATGGAGAGCACATGCTGGAGAGAACTTGGAGGGAAAAAGGTAAAGAACACAGGGAATCAAGTCAGGATGGAGCTTGAGATGAGAAAATAAGGGTTAAATGTCAATGTATTTCTGAGTACAATATTCTGATAGCAACATGTTTGTCAGAAAAGACTTGGGCCAATTCCTCTGGTGGCCTTGAGGAGACACCTTGGAGGGCACCAGATGTCTGGGAAAAGACTTCAGAAGGCAAGGCCTTATCACTGAGCCCCAGCACTAGTAACAAATAGGGGGAAAAAAGCCACAAATAAAGATGTATTTTCAAAATAATAGCTCAAATCCGCTTGCAAGGAGTGGGATTTAATAACATTATACAGCATTTAAAGAAAAATGCCAGCAGTAGGAACTCATTAAGCCCTGTATGGGGAACAGCAGCAAAAGCACTGCTGCATCCATAGCCATGCTGGGCTTGTCAACAGAAACGGGGCCACCACGAGCTCTGGGGCCACAGGGAGGTGCAGTCAAGGCTTATGTTCCTCTTTCCTGTTAATCTCATTAACCTCATATTTACTCTGTTGTTGGTAATTACTCAGAACATTAATAGGCATCATTTATGCATATTATTTACTGAATATTACAAATCTCTTTAGCTGTGTCTATGAAACGGGGTTGGAACACACCAGCGCTCCACAGGCTGTGGAAATCGAGGTAGACAATTTAAAAAAAAAAAAATTAAAAAAAAACTTCTTAGGGACTTGTTTCCAAGATTTCTTCAATAAATAAAGATAACTAATTGATTCAGATAAATATATAAAACCCTTTGTGTTTTCAAATTCTAGAATAACATTCTAAAAGGAGGAACAGACACCAAGCCAAAAAATACCCAAGGAAAGACTTATTCCCTCCTATTAAGCTGGAGGACACGAAACAACTATTCTTGGCACGATACAAATGACCCTTAACGATATTCCAGGTGAGAAAAACAGATGCAGCTTAGGAAAACTATTTCTGCTGTTAAAGAACTCCATAGGTTTTCCAGATACAGCCTGTTACACCTTGAAAAATGGGACTTTCACTGACCATCTGTTCCCAGCAGAGAACACCCGGGAACGCTCTGGCCAGAAAGCCCAACTCAAAGTCAACACGCTGTGAGCGTGGGACATCTCAGAGCTTAATGACCAGCCAAGGTCAGGACCCAGGGGAAGAATTTGGGTGGAGATGACCCTTTATTAACCTGTCAAAACAAGGAAACACCATCCAGAGGCGAACACCTGCCAGCGCCGAGCCCACAACGTTCCTACACACCCACCCCAGAGGTTGGGTCTACAACACTCAACATCAGCTCCAATGAGATGAAGAGATACGGAGACAAACAACCAAAATCAAATTTTAAAAAGCCCCGAAACGAGAAGGGTTATCAAGGAAAGAAAACGGCAAATATCTCTCACCCGTAATTTTACTCCCTTGTGTTGTGGAGCGGCTCGTTCAGCACCGGGCAGCAAAAACCCAACAGAGCCAAGGCCCAGCTCAGCAGTGTTGTCTCTGTTCAGGTAAAAAGAGTAAAAAAAAAAAAGAAAATCAGAAGTGAAAAGCACACACAGGCCTTTGTCTGCTCTGTTTCCTCCAGTCTGAAGCTCAGGGATTCCCAAGACTGAGGTTTAGTCTTTAGATTCAACTGCCTTTGGGAGTTTTCACACATCGTGAATTTGTTAAAGAAACAGATACATATATTAGGCAAGCTTTGCTTTTGGCCTACACAATGTCTGTTGACAATGTAACACACGCAGAAAAAAAGAAAACAAAAACACCCCACCTCTTCCTTTTAATTTCAGGGTACAAACATTAGGGGATGCCCAGTGAAACACAGCAAGTAATTTTAATTTTCTGCAATTCATGATTTCACATCATTGTCATTTCCCCCTGCTTTGTGTTCTCGTATTTTATATTCCGTATTAGGCAGTTAAAAGGATCTGTCAGCATTTTTTCCTACATTACCTACAAAAAGAAAGGCTGTGCATCTAAAGGGATTGCTAAGATGGAATCACACAACTGGGACAACCAAGTGGACCCAACACTGGACTTTTCAACATTCCCAGGGATGGTGATTCCACCACTTCCCTGGGCAACCTGTTCCAATGCTTGACCACCCTTTCCGTGAATAAATTTTTCTCATATCCAACCTAAACCTCCCCTGGTGCAACTTGAGGCCGTTTCCTCTCCTCAGGAACAGCATCCATAAGGATCCAATACCTCAGATAACTCTGGAGACTCTAATGATATAATAAACCCATTTCCCACACACACTTTCATCACCCTTTTTTTTTAATTGGTCCAAATTTGGAACCTAATGTTTCAGAAGGAATTTAAGATGCTTTTAATGTAGTTTATTATGCTTTAATAAAAAAATAAAATAGAAAAGAAGAAAAAGAATGGCTTAGGCAACTCAGGTAGAGGCACTTTTACACTGTGTAAAGTTAGGAAATAAAAGTATTATTACAGACAATTATTCCTCAAAGAAAGTGTTTTAATCAAATTGCTGATGTTTTTGGCTTGTTATAAGCAGGAGGAGCATCATCACACAAGACTCAGCCTCCCAGACTAATGATCAAAGCTTTCTAATCCCTCCTTGTGATGGGATGGTGGAGAAAGTTAAATTACATGGGATGACACTGGGGCTGGAGAGAGCAGCAAAAGAAGGAGCTCCTACCCTGAGCTTTCATACCCTGAGAAAAACCACCCAATTACTCTTTCCTCCTCTTTGATGAACACAACCTATTTCAACACCCTCAAAAGCCAAGGGCAGAAGCTCCAACACATGGGGAAAAATAATCATTAAGAGCCTTTAAGTTGAAGTACAGCACCCGGCGCCGGCTTTCAAAGACGGGGTAAATAAGTAAGACCTTTAAATTTTAAGATGTTGCTCAGCAACACTTTCTCCTACTACATCACACACATCCCTTCTTCCTCATTATTTCTCTGACCAAAGGTCAAAATTCCCCTTCCCAAGAGATAAACTTTGCTGTAGAGAGAGTGATGAAACTCCCACATCCAGCTAACTCAGGAGCAATCCACATCTCCATCCTGGAGACCTTCCAAACATCCAGACACGGTGTGATTTCTCAAGGAGGCAGCTTTCCCTCTCTGTAATCACTGTACATATAAAGAGTGTGCACCATCACCACAGAGAGGGAAGACTGCTTGTACAAATCCTATTCCTCCTCTAACACACACCTGGAAATGTTCAAGGCCAGGTCGGACGGGGTTTGGAACAGCCTGAGAGAGTGGAAGGTGTCCCTGATGGAACAAGAAGAACTTTAAGGTTCCTTCCAACCCAAACCATTTCAGGATTCCATGATCTAAAGATATGAAGGACCAATCTACTGGGTGACATCTACACATTGGCAGCTCAACAAAGTCTATGTATTGACATCCAACAGTCTTGGGAGGGTTTTTTTTTTCTGGGTTTTGTGGATGCATTTTGGTTTTCTTTTGGAAATCAATTAGAGAAATGTAAAAGCAGGAGATATATCAACCTGCTCTAGTGCAAGAGTGCTCAGTCCCCTTGTCTGATGAGTGTCACATCTCAGCATGTTCTGAAGTCCCAGAACAGCACAAGCAGCAGAGGATCATAGAATCACATAATCCTAGAGTGGCCTGGGTTAGAAGGGAACTTAAAGTTCATCTTGTTCCATGGACAGGGACACCTTCCACTAGACCAGGAGGTTGCTCAGTGCTCCAGCCCTCCAGCCCTGCCATCACCTACACGGGAAAGTCACTCCTTGACGCCCTGTATTGCTTCCCGTGTTCCACCAAGTTCCCAGAATTCATCAAAGGAGCAAAATTCAGCAAGTTATGTAGAGCAATGCTGGGAGTTGCAGTTAACTCTTTTAATCAGATGGATTATTCCTTCCATTTGTAAAAGAATCCCAACCAAAAGTAATACTCAGGTGATCCATTGCAATTTAAGCTGGGGGGCGGGGGGGGGGGAGAGGAAATTTGATTTGTCTCAAGTGATCTCACCCGGAGCAATCCTGCTCCAAATGAGAACAGCATTATTTTTCCAGCACACAGAGTCCAGCACTGAAATCTCAGGTTGTTCATGGCTCCTAAGGGAAGAGTTTCTATCACCCTCATGTAGCCTTGGGTCAAGTGTTTTTAAACTGCCTGTACAAGCAAAAAAATCAGTAATCATTTACATTTTTCAGAACAAGCTAAGCCATGAAACAGCCCATCCTGCCACGTGAGGATTCAGGTCCTTAAGAAGAGAAACCTGGTTGTCCAGCATTCCAGAAATATCCATATTATGCCCATCTTCCAGAGCACACCTGGGAGGATGAAAACCAATACTGAAATGATCAACACGTGCTACGTCGTGCCCATGACTTCTCACTGCCCCATCTTCTCCTTATCCTCCCACCACGTCCATCCCACAGATCTGTTTCCCTCTCCAACCCTTCCTCTGGTGGTTTCTCCACAGCAGGATCTCTCCTCCGTGTCCCTCTCGGCATTCTCCACCCAGGAATGCAAGAGGGACATGATCCTTGGCTGGCACCCGCAGAAACAACTCCTTTCCAGGGAGGAATTCATGACAGCTCTGCCCACTTGCAGGTTTTGGGGTTTTAGGGTTTTTTTTAAGCCCTGGTGGATATAACTCACATGATGTCAGTACAGGAATATCACACTAAAAAGCTGGAAAGTAAGGGGCGGGTTTTCCTCGTTTCTATGGTTATGAGCAATTTTAATGACCAACCTAAATAAAAAGGCTGGAAGAGAGAGAAAGTAGGAAGGAGTGAGGTGGGCGTTTAATTTTGATTGACAAGACAGAGCAGAACTAGTTAAGATCTGTCAAATGCCTGCTGAGGATCACAAATCCTCAGCACACTGTACAGCAGACAGAATTAGTCTAAATGCACAGCTTTACAAAAATACTTCTTACCTGGTGAGATCAGAGTTCATCATTTCAGTCTCCCCACACAAAGCAGCTGATGTCATAACCAGCAAAGGAGACAAGATTAGGGCCAGAAAAAATATGTGGTATTTTTATTATTTTTTCTTATTTGTGAGATTTTTAAATGTTAACAGGCCGCAATATCTTAACTTTTGTCCCTGGACACCATATATATACATACAAACATCATATATATATATATATATATATATACATACAAACATCATATATATATATATATATATAAATAGATAATGACATCATTCTCAAGATTGTTAACTACCAAAACAACAATTTTAAAGGTATTATCAAAGGCATCACTTTGGAATCACATCTGCATCACATTAAATGCTGTATAAACACAGAGTAAGGAGATAATTCCTGAGTTAAAGAATTTAAAATAGGAGATTGAGTGCAGAAAATGTTGAATGTAGATTAGATGGGAAATATTTGGAAAGACAGAAACAGTGGCATGACAGTCAGCTGTGAGGTTCCCTGAAGATATACCACCAAAGAACAAGGAAAATTAGGAGCATCCCTACAAATGTTCGTGGGTGAGAGCCTCAAAAGGGAAGAATGGAGGGATGGAGACTTGGAGCCTTTCAAGGTCAAGAACTGAGTTTCGTGATGCCAGAGGGAAGAATCAAGATCCCAACGAAGCACAAGGCAGCATGAGAAGGGCTCTGGAAGAACCAGCAGCTTGGATTTAATGCCAGAGAGGTGCAGGAAGCAGCAAAGGACAGACAAAGAGGATCCAAGATATGCCTGAACCAAACTAGGAAGATGTTTTTCTTTTAGTCCCTCAGCTCTGGTGAGATCCAAGAGGGACACACTGATCTTCACAGGGCTACACACTCATGAGCTCTGTTATTTTATCAACTGCTGTTTGACTTTTAAGGAGGGAATAACCAGGCAAGGGAGGATGGGGATACAAAGGAGGGAAGTCAACAGCTCCTGAGATTCCTGCCAACAGGATCTGCACTTAAAGCATGCAGTTTTGGCAGAGAACATCCTCAAAATTTGATATTTAAAAGTCTTTTGGTGTTGGAATGTACAATTAAAGGATACAAGTAAATTAAGATCTGATCAACACAAACTTGTATCGAAGTCAGAATGTGTTCCCACAAAGTCTCAGCCACCTGCTTCTTCCACGCTCCATTGAAAGAATGAAAAATTAGCTGCTAACTACTTTTATTTCCACTCAAAATCATCCCTCTCCAGCCTCCAAAAGGTACAAATTTGTAACAACATCCAAGAGCTAAAAAAAACCCAAACAAACTCCAAAGCTCACAAGAAGTTGTACCATGACAATAAAACAACAACAACAAAAAAGGATATTTTATTGATTTCTTATTTCAAGGTCTCCAACAGCCAACTTGTCCATCACCAACTTGAAAAGTCAAAGCAGCACAGAATCATCTGGTACAATCTCATTTTTTCTCAGATAATGCCTCAAAACCTCCCAAACCATCTCTGCAGCCACCAGAGCCACCTCTTCCTTGGAAAGCACCCAGGAACCACTTGCAAATGAAATCCAACTGAATTTATTGCTCCTGCAACCCTGGAAATTTAAGCTACAGAGGTGACGTGACATTTTGTTTCGCCAATGCTAATCTAATACCTTTTTAAAGGTGCACACGTTTCACCCTGTTGGCTCCCAACACTGAATTCCCAGCTCTGCTGAGCTCCAGGATAAATGAGCCGAGCACACCCCGCGGGCGAGATCCCTCACTATAATCTTTATTCCAAACACAGCCTTGGAAGCACTGCCAAAAATCACCCTGAGGTTTGCTCTTAGGATGGCAATTTGCATCTCAACATTTTGCTGCAGAGCTTTCCCCACTGTCCCCACTATTATTTTAATGCTGGGCTGTGGGCGGCCCCCTGAGCGGAGCACACTAAAAATATTCCTGCCTTTCCTCACCGGCTCCACGCATGACCACTGGCAAAATCGGGAGTGGTGGCATCCACCCGCCTCTCCAGGACCTCCAAGGAGCTAAAAAAACGTGGCAAGAAGCAGAAAATGTATGGATGGAGGACGGAGGAATGCAGCAGGTGAAGGAGGAAGGTCGCAGGAAGAGCCAGTTTTACCACCAAGGAAAGCAGGAGGTTTATCAGAGCACGAGATGTGGGAAAACACATTAAGAGGCAATAAAGGTGAGGGAGGCATCACCTGGGATGTGAATTTAAGATGCTGCTGAACATCATGCTGAATTTCAGATGGTCTCTTCACAGAGAGAGGGATCAGACCTTGGAATGGGCTGCCCAGGGAGGTGGAGGAGTCACCGTCCCTGGAGGTGTTGAAGCAGAGCCTGGGAGTGGCACTCAGTGCCATGGGCTGGGTGCCAAGGTGGGGTTGGGTCAAAGGTTGGACTCGATGGTCTCAGAGGTCTTTTCCAACCCAGCTGATTCTGTGAAAGAAACCTTGTGCTCAGAGTGGGAGTGACACCGGGTGAACACCAGCACAGCCTGATTCACGCCCCAGAAGGGAGATCCCGATCCCACCGGCAGCACCACGTTGATGACATAGCGCGGGAAAAAACATGGATTGCAGGTTTTTCTACGCCCTCCTCCCCCCTCGCCCAGTAAACCCCAGTCTCAGAGGTTGTAATTATTTTTGGCAAGGTGTGAACAGGTCTGGGAAATGAAGCTGAGAAGTGGAGCTATTTATGAGATGCCGCGTGGGGAGACGGCATCGGAGCAACCAAATCAGCAAGTGCAAGGTCACCCTTGTCTGCTTAGAAACTGCAAAGTGATCCAGGCAGCCAAAATAACCAGCCTCAGTCTGCCCAGGATGGTAAGTTAATGGAAATGGAGTGTGGTGAACCACCAGAGGACATTACTTCAACTACAAGGGCTTTATCACTGAGCTGGTGGGCTTTGAGATAAGGTCCATTGAGATAACACCCACTCATGACAACTATTTGCCTCTCTGGGGTGTGGGACAGGAGCAAGAAGGACATCAGGCCCATAAGTCTCCCTCCACCAAAGCTGTTGTAGAGGGAGGTAGCCAAGGGGCTCCCATCCCTGGAAGTGTTCAAAGCCAGGTTGGATGGGGCTTGGAGCAATCTGGGATAGTGGAAGGTGTCCCTGCCCATGGCAGAGGGTTGGAATGAGACAGTCTGAAAAGTCCCTTGTAACCAAAACCATTCTATGATCTGCAAGTAAAAGATCAGTGGAGACCACTCATCACCTTACCCCAAAAACTACCCCTTGCTTCCAAGGAATTAGATTTTTGCCCTGACCCAGGAAGAACCACAGATTTTGAAAAGGAATGTCCTTTCTGCTGGCAGAGAAAAGCAGCAAAAGCCAAACCTTCCCAGCAGGAGGGTCTTGCAGCCTGATGGGGCTGAAGAAGCCATGAAGGAACCACCAAGGAAAACACAAAACCTCTTTCTGGTCTTACCAGGAGCCAGAGGTGAGGGGAGTGCCCTGAAGACAGGAGGACCTCCAGGCTGCTTTCTGCACACTGTCTTTATATTCTGTGTCCAAATGCCTCACAAACAGGAGGACACACAGCTCTGCTTCCAAGTATGAGATTATATGAAATTCTAATTAATTTTTAAAAGGATGACAAGCACAGTGCAGTAGGAAAGAAACTGGCCAAGGAGACAAGGGCAAGCCTGCAGACCTCAGAGCCTGTGGGACATCTCTATATATGAAAGGAAACAAAGGTACATCTGAATAATGTGCAAGGAAAGCAGGAAAAAAAAAAAAGAAAATAAAAAGCAGACCTTGGTTTCCATGCACAGGGGAAGAGGATCCTGGCAATTAAACTGCAAGTACTTCCACAAGGGGAAATAAAAACCAACACTGAATTGAAGTCTCTTCCGTTGCCCTGTGTTTGGGTCAAAGGAGAAGAAACCAGAGAAGTTGTGGATGCCCCATCCCTGGAAATGTTCAAGGCCAGGCTGGATGGTGCCCTGAGCAACCTGGGCTAGTGGGAGGCGTCCCTGCCCATGGCACGGGTTGGAACAAGATGATCTTAAAGATCTCTTCCAAACCAAACCATTCTAGGATTCTATGAAACACATCTGCTTGAGGCTCTAAAGATGTTCATCAGTAAAATATCTGCAGCAACACTGTCAATTTGCTTTTTCAAATTCAAAGGCATCTTGGTTTACTCCAATACCACAGTCCTGTTCACACCATGTGCCTCTCCAAGGGACCAGTTTGGGCACTTGGCAAGGACTGGAATCCAATATATTTTTAGAAGAACAACCCAAACCTATGAAACTTCCCCAATCAATACTCAAGAGGGCTTTGCAAAGCACATAGTTGCTCTCTAAAATGTGTCAAAAAAGCTTAGGACAGCACTTCTGGGGCTTCAACACCCACATTTTGCCACCTACTTCCATGTTTGAGCACTTGCTGTTAATGGAAGCTGAAGGTCCTTGACACTGAGAAATCAAAGCAGGAACATGTAGTAGCATCAACATAATTTAAGCACCACTATTTTAATATTTTGGGGGTTTTTTTTCCTTATTTATCATTAGGAAAAGTAGATCTAGTAAAGTGACTTGATTTTTCACCCTCACTACAATTCTGGATAAGTTTAAAACCTGCCTGAGATGCTACTTTAGAGGATGGGGAGCACCAGGAGGTTGGGCACAGTTATGAGTGTTCACCATGGCCTGATCCTGCCTGCAACAATCCAAAGGACATTCAGCAAAGACTGGAATTTTCAATTCTCTAAAACAAAAGCCACAACAACAGGGCATAAAAGCAAACAAAACCACACCCATTATGATTTTAAATATGTGAATTTTATATATATGACTTTATGCACTATAACAGAGAAATTAACTGATTTTTAATAATATACATATATTTGTAAGTTTAATTTCTCATAGTTTTTGACTGGCCATCCACTACCTGCAGAGCATTTGATGGGACTGACATTGGGGTCTCTCCAGCAGCAACAGGCACTCGGGAAGAGAGTAGCTGGGGAATACATCAGGCAGAAGACAGAAGACATCAAAACATTTGGGAAAGGTGAATCACATCTCCAGCTATCTAACAGAGTGTTTAAACTTGTATAAATCAGGTATTTTAGAAATTAGGAGGTTCTCATGAGAGCCTAGGAAGCTAATAGTGTCACAAGGGATCACAAATCAGTTGTTTAGTGGGGGAAAAATAACATGAAAAGCTGTATTAAGGTTTAGCTCCTGATTCACTTTGCAAGAAGGAAAACCTGAAAATGTTCAGCTTCCACAAGAAAATCTGGCATATGCAGTGTTGTATTGAACAAGGTGTTACCCAGCAAGCCAGACCATTCCTGCAGCCTCGTTGACCCTCCTCATCTCCAAACAGATAGACAGCAGGGATTTTATCTCCTCTCTCCTAAATTAGAAGAGCTTGGAGCATAAGGAAAATCTCCAGGCTGGGATATGGGATGCTGAAAAGCATTTGTTAATAATTCAGCTCAAACATAATTGCAATTACGTACAGTTGGTTACAACCACTGCTCCCTCTGGTCCTGAAAACCTCCCATCCCTGGAAGTGTCCAAGGCCAGGTTGGATGGAGCTTGGAGCAACCTGGTCTAGTGGAAGGTGTCCCTGCCCATGGCAGGGGGTTGGACAAGATGATCCTGAAGGTCCCATCCCAAACCCAAGCCATTCCATGATTCTACGATTCTGAACTTGAAGCTGCTATTGCACAGCTTGCAGACCCAGTAAGGCATCATCCAAGTCTTCCCCAAAACACCCAAGAGCTTTTTCTCCTCTAAGACACCTCAAAATTTGGGCACACAAGCTGGACAGGCACCACCATCACATGAGGACTGTGGTCTTAGTCAAGGGATGTCACATGCTGGTAAATCATAGAATTCCAGAAAGGTTTGGGTTGAAAGGGACCTTCAAGATCATCCCATTCCACCCCCTGCCATGGGCAGGGACACCTTCCACTATCCCAGGGTGCTCAGAGCCCCATCCAGCCTGGCCTGGAACACTTCCAGGGATGGGGCAGCCACAGCTTCTCTGGGAAACCTGTGCCAGGGCCTCCCCACCCTCACAGGGAAGAATTTCTTCCTAATATCCAATCTAAACCACCTTCCTTCAGTTTAAAGCCATTCCCCCTTGTCCTACCACAAATAATATGGGAATTTCAAGGGGAGGGAAAGAAAGATTAAGGAAAAAAGCATTCCTGGCTGTGTATGCCTCCATTCCAGGGCTCCTGAGCAATCTGCTCATATGGGATTTTTCACAAAGCAGCCACACAATAGCAGGTTTGGGAGTTCCCTCATACCATATTTGAGTCTCTGACATTTCACACAGCAAAGAAATGGGTTAAACCAAAAATCTGAGTCACAACACCTCCGAATTTGCCTGGTTTTTTTCCACATGTAGGAAAATAAGGGAGGCACCTCCCTCCTCCACACAGAAGCATCACAAGAAGATTCATTATAAATGGGAAAAAAAGTAACAAGTCTCAGCAATGAGCGTGACCAAAATCTCTCATGGAAGAAGAAAATGTTTTATTTTGCAGAAATAAGGACTATGGCAACAGCTTTGGGATTAAATCCTACAGCACGGCTGTCTCCTGCACTCCTTTACTCCATGCACCAGCTGATGGAGGAATCCTACAAGGGGAAAAAAAATACATGGCCAAGTTATTCAAGACTAGAATCAAAATAAATGTGCACAGCAAGGGGAAGGAGGACAAATAAAGTCCTCAATAACCTCAAAAAAATTGTATTTTTGCAACTCCTGGCTTTGCAGGGGGAGGAGGACAAGAACAAAACAAACACTACACAATGGAGAGCATAAAACGTTTTGCAGTTATTTTCTGCTTTTATTTAGGGAAGAGATGACAGGGAGAGGGAAGAAATCACCACCTAACCCAGTACAAGCATTTATTTTAGAAAAAAAAGGCAAATTTGCTAAAAGAATGTAACTATAGGTATTGCAGCCTGGTTTGACTTCATTCAAGGAGAGGCTGGAAAATATTTTCTGGATTTTGCTTGGAGCATCCCAGCAGATGAGCAGCCAACACACCTCAAGTGCCCTTGGGAGAGTTTTTCCCCACAGTTCTGCATCCCAGCAAAAAAACCATTAAAAACCACCTGCTGATACACCAGTTCTTCTTATTTTTTGTACCAATCTTCAGAATATATTTAAAAAAGCAACTGATCACCAGTGCAATCTTCGCTTTTTTAATGGAGCTGCACATAAAATAGGCATGAAAAAAAAAAATCCATCCTGCCCCTTTTTTTTTAAGTTAAATGCTATTTTTTCCACCATCAGAAACGCTGCAAAGCAGGGATGTGCCCATGCACTGCAACAAAGAGATGGCACCTGCCTACTGAATTTCCTGACTAGTGACACTATGAAGAAAAAGGGTTTTAAATAGAAACCTCCCTGCAAGTGTTAAATCAGATTAATTTAACTCTTTTGCATTATTTTAATCTTCCATGCCACCGTTTGCAAGGTAAGTAGAAAAAAAAAATAGGGAGTAGGATTCTTATCTCGCCCATATTCCTTTGGAAATAAAGTGTATTATTAAAAGCCACAAATAACCCTTCTGACAGCAAAAGACACACACTTCCAGCTCCTTTGGAGAAGGAAAAGAGCACAAATTTTCTAGGAAGCTTTCTGGGCACTCAACATCAAGTGATGGGCACGAGCTTCCCTCCAACCTTGCAAATCTTAACACCAAAGCAAGTTTGTGGCCACAGTTTGTATTTGTACATGTCAAAAAGTCTGCTACAAAATAAAATGGAGTTGGAAAGGTTGGTGATGCCACTGTAGGACAAGTTGCAGTATTTCCTCTGCCCCAAGAGCCACCACAGAGGCACATCCCAATACTTGAGTTGTGGGTTAAGCTCATGTTTAAGGAGCTGGAGTATATTTAGACCAAATGGATCATGCTGTAGGCAAATGCACACGCTCTAATGTCAGAGAATGGTTTGGGTGGGAAGGGACCTCCTAGATCACCCAGTTCCAACACACTGCCATGGGCAAAGACACTTTCTACTAGACCAGGTTGCCCCAAGCCCCATCCAACCTGGCTTTGGACACTTCCAGGGATGGGGCAGCCACAGCTTCTCTGGGCAACCTGTGCCAGGGCCTCCCCACCCTCACAGGGAAGAATTTCTTTCTAATACTGAATCTAAATCTACCCTCCTTCAGTTTGAAGCCATTCCCCCTTGCCATATCACTCCAGGCCCTTGTCCAAAGTCCCTCTCCAGCTCTCTTGGAGCCCCTTTAGCTACTGGAAGGGGTTCTAAGGTCTACCTGGAGCCTTCTCTTGTCCAGTCTGAACACCCCCAGCTCTCCCATCCAGAGCAAAGTTTCTCCAGCCCTCTGATCATGTTTGTGGCCTCCTCTGGACTTGCTCCAACAGCTCCATGTCCTTCCTGTGCTGGGGACCCCAGAGCTGGATGCAGTGCTCCAGGTGTGTCTCACCAGACCAGAGTAGGAGGGGTAGAATCCTCTCCCTCTCCTGCTGCCCACACAGCTTTGGATGCAGCCCAGGACATGGCTGGTTTCTGGGCTGTGAGGGCACGTTGTCAGCTCATGTCCAGCCTCTCATCCACCAGCACCACCAAGTCCTTCTGTGCAGGGTTGCTCTCGATCTGTTCATCCCCCAGCCTTGATTGACACCACGGGTGGAAACACATGACCAACCATGTGGAAGGACCAAGTCAGTCATTCATCCATCCAGTCTCACAGGGATCAGACACAGACACACAAGTCCCTTCCAGAGCAGCCTTTTCCCTGATGACAACTCCAACCCCATATAAAACACCCTCAGAGGCTCATCCTGCCCACCCAGAACCCTCTGGTGTCATGGATTCCCACGGTCTCCTGCAGCACCAGTAACTCTCAGAAGGCCCATTAAAATCCACCAACCCACCTCGCTTCCCAAGCCAGCTGAAGTGTGGGAAGGAGGATAACAAAGATGGGAAAAGTAAATTAGACTTTTTTCAACAGTTCATTCCATTTCCATCGAGCAGAATGTGTTCGTGGCACAGGCAGGGAATCGAAAGCATTATTTTTATCTTGATATTATTTACCCTTTCACACTTGCTATTTAAAAATCCCTGAAATCCCTGAAGAACCAACAATTCAAAATACCATTTGATATATATATTTATAAGCAAGGGGAAGCACAGATTCATTCATTTTAAGCTTGACTCGTTCTTTCTTTTTTAATTAGATTTGAAGTGCTCTAATATCAATGTGCAGATTTCTCACGACACAGAAGTATTATTTCTCCTCCTCTCCCAGTAAAGATTCTCCAGGTCCAGAGAAGACTTGGAGACCTGGTCACACCTGTGAGGTGCATGAGGGGGAGTAAATTATGAGAGGTTTAAAATATTTTTAATTAAAAAAAAATAAATCAAGAGAGTTGTGAGAAAAGGAATGACGTTTCCTGCACAAGAGAGGATGGGAATAAAGGACTTTAATATTGAAATCTCTGTTCTAGTTTCTGTAGGAATCTCAGTTGAATAATGTGCAATCATAGAATCATGGAATGGCTTGGGTTGGAAGGGACCTTCAATATCATTTAGTTCCAACCCCCAGCCATGGACAGGGACACCTTCCACTAGCCCAGGTTGCTCCAAGCCCCGTCCAACCTGGCCTTGGACACTTCCAGGGACGGGGCAGCCACAGCTTCTCTGGGCAACCTGTGCCAGGGCCTCACCACCCTCGGTGTCAAGTCAGGAGGAAACAGGGATGGAGTTCCAGATCAGGAGCCTGGATAGAAGCAGGACGTGTGGCTGCACTGCTCAGCCTCTCCCATGTCCATTAAAGCCTCATCAGTAGTGGTTGGGCTAAGTCTTAATTGCATTAATGAACACAAACAAATCAGCAAGGTGGGAGGCTCTGGAGAGAGCAAGAGGGGTTATTTGTTGCTTGGTTGATGACTGGAAAGTGGGAATTAGCACATTTAGCACCCTGGAAAAAGTCCAGAGACCAACTTGGAGATGAGACGAGATGGAAAAGGATGTTGTAGTTGGCGAAGACGGTGGTGCAGGAATGAAACAAGGAGTCAGACAGCACTTGCCCTGAGTCACTGGGGATTTAAAGATCTGAAGCATCTGCCTTCACACCATGGAGAGGGAACTTTCATAAGGGCATGGAGTGGTAGGACAAGGGGGAATGACCTTAAGCTGAAGGAGGGTACATTTACATTAGATATTAGGAAAAAATTCTTCCCTGTGAGGATAGAGAGGCCCTGGCACAGGTTGCCCAGAGAAGCTGTGGTTGCCCCATCCCTGGAAGTGTCCAAGGCCAGGTTGGACAGGGTTTGGAGCAACTTGATCTAGTGGAACTCTGCCCATGGCAGAGGGTTGGAACTAAATGATCTTGAAGGTCCCTTCCAACCCAAACCGTTCTGTGATTCCATGATTAGTACCCTAGAAGAAGTCTAGAATCCAACCTGGAGTTGAGATGAGTTGGAAAACGACATCACAGCTGGTGAAGATGGTGGGGCAGGAAGGCATTGAGGGGTCAGACAGCAGTTGGCCCAAGTCATTGTGATTTAAAGACC
Organism: Manacus candei; assembly: GCF_025592945.1. Lineage (NCBI taxonomy): Eukaryota > Metazoa > Chordata > Aves > Passeriformes > Pipridae > Manacus > Manacus candei. The sequence continues at coordinate 91,056 of NW_026138236.1, read as the reverse complement.
TGTACTGGCACCTTGACCACAGCAACACAGCGACTACCAAGGAAGGATGAGACACTGAATGTTCACAGCCCCACTGCAAAGGGAAATACCAGCCTGGAAAAGGAGACAAATGCTGGATAAAATATAAACCTTATTGGTACAGAATAAAAAAAAAAATGGAGTGAGAGGAATCTCCATATTTTAGTCAATCCTTCCCAGCCCACACTACAGAGCCAGTAAAAATTCAGGATTCAGCAGGATGAAGCACAAAGCAACCCTTGAGGCCACCACCCCACGCTTGCCTTATCCTGGGGTTTACAAACAAACAACTGCTTGTTTCCACAGCACTTCCAGACATGAGGATCCACCTCGAGCTCCAAATGTCACGGAAAACTCCAAATGCAAAAAAGCAGAGGCTTTGCAGCACATTTTCACTGTGCTGGTGGCAGAATGAAACGTGCTTTTAGGTTTCCCAAACCCTCTGCTTTTTGATTTGCACACAAAGGCACTGAGTTCTGTGGGAACAGGAGGTTTTCCCTGGAAAAGTCCACCCCGGTGCCAGATGCCGGAGGTTAATTGTACCACGCAGCTCAGGGGAGCTTTTATGAAAAGCTTCCAACCACAAACAGTTTTTAAAGTACAAAAGCAACAAAAAAAAAGTTTCTGCAGTCGAGGACCACTGCAGAAAGCGGTGCTTTGTACTTTTAAAAGTGATTTTACTTCCTCTCCTTGTATTTCCACATCCATCCCACTGCTTCAAACTTCCTGACTCAGCCTGGAAGTGAGAAAAAAATAGTAAATAAACATCATTATACCCTCTGTGAGGTTCAAACTGAGCCTGTGAGGTTACAACACAGTCACAGAACAGTTTCCAACATTGTCGTTGTGCTGGAGGTTGATAAATTGGGGCTTCATTGTGTGGAGCAAGTGTGGGACAGTGGCAAAGTGGGTGTAGGGACATCTCACCTTCACCTGGTCACCGGTGACATGGGACACAGCTGTGGGACACAGTACCCTTGGCATGTGTGTCCCTCCCTGCTCACAGCCCTGGGCAAGGCCAGCCCTGCCACCAAATTACTGTCACACACACAGCCCTGGGCAAGGGCAGGCACAGTCCCTAATTGCCACACACACCCCCTGTGTCCCCATGCCACACACATCCTGTGCCAGCCCTGTCCCCAGGTCACACACTTAGACCCACTGCCAGCCCAGTCCTGTCCCCATGTCCCCAGGTCACACACAACACACGCACCCTGTGCCAGTCCTGTCCCATTGTCACAAAGTTACACCCAGTGCCAGGCCAGCCCTGTCCCATTGTCGCACACAAACACAGTGCCAGCCCTATTCCCCAGCCCTGTCCCCATGGCACACACACACCTGTCCCTGCGCCAGACACAAACTGTGCCAGCCCTGTCCTCATGTCATATACACCTCCAGCGCCAGCCCAGCCCTGTCCCCAAGTCCCCATGTCACACACACACCTGTCCCCACGCCACACACCCTCAGTGCAGCCCAGCCCTGTCCCCCTGTCACACATACGGTGCCAGCCCAGCCCTGTCCCCAAGTCCCCATGTCACACACACACCTGTCTCCATGTCACACCCCCGCTGTGCCAGCCCAGCCCTGCCCCCATGTCCCCTGGTCACACACACACACACACACCCCTGTCCCCATGTGCCCATGTCACACTCACCCCTCTCATACACACCTCTGTCCCCGTGCCACACGCACACTTGTCCCCATGTCACACCCCCTGCGCCAGGCCAGCGCTGTCCCCAAGTCCCCAGGTCACACACAAACCTGTGCCCATGTCGCACACCCCCTGTGCTAGCCCTGTCCCCGTGTCACACCGCCCCTGTGCCAGCCCAGCCCTGTCTGTCTGTCTGTCTGTCTGTCTGTCTGTCTGTCTGTCTGTCTGTCCCCGTGTCCGCCCGGTCGGCCCGGCGCGCGCCCCTCACCTGCCGCCGCGCGCCCGTCACCGCCGGCACCCAAACATCACGTGACCGCCGCGGCCCCGCCCGCCCCACACCACGTGACCGCCCATCTCCCCCACACTTGTAGTCCTCATCCAATAGTTCCGCCGCCGCCCGCCGCCACTGTGGACTACAACTCCCAGGGTGCATCGAGGCGCGGCGTCCCGCCCCTTCACCCGGCCACCAATGGCAGGAGGGGACGGCCCAGATGGGCCCCGCCCACCTCCCACGCTCAGCACCTCCCTCCTCAGGGCGCGGTCGTGGTCGCCCCTCGGGAGCCGCTGCGGGGGGATGGTTCGTGTTCCCACTTTCCTCCTCCTCATCGTCACTGTCCTCCTCCCTTCCCAACCCTACGTGGGGAACCCCCAGGAGCGGCTGAGGAAGCTGGAGGGCTGTAGTCTGCAGAAAGGAGGCTCAGGGGGGACCTTATCACTATAACTCCCTGACAGGAGGGTGTAGCCAGGTGGGGGTCGGGCTCTGCTACCAAATAACAAGAGATAGGACGAGAGGAAACGGCCTCAAGTTGCACCAGCGGAGGTTTAGATTGGATATTAGGAATAATTTCTTTACTGTGAGAGTGGTCAAGCATTGGAACAGGCTGCCCAGGGCAGCGGTGGAATCCCCATCCCTGGAAACGCTCAAAAAAAGTGTGGATGTGGAACTTGGGGACAGGGTTTAGTGGAGAAATCCCCATCCCTGGAATTGCTCAGATAACTTGTGGATTTGGGACTTAAGGACAGGGTTTAATGGTGAACTTGCAGTTCTTGGTTAATGGTTGGACTCAATGATTTCACAGGACTTTTCTGGCCTTAATAATTTATGATTTTCTCGCAGGTCTGCGCCCTCCTTTGTAGCCACACAGTAGCCCAGCATACCACATACACAAATAAATAAAATAAAACCCACCGACTCTCTGCCACTAAAGCCACTAATTCTCTTCAAAACATCACAAATTGCAGACTGAGACTGGAGATTCACCAAAAAAAAAGTGCTTTGATACAGCAGTCCAGGATACAACTGTACCTGGGAGGGGTTTGCTTTTTATTTGCGAAGCGACAGCAGCTTTTACGTGGTGGTTGGCTTCGCAAAAGGAGTTATAAAGAGGATTTTCTTGATAGAGCCTTTAACCAACAATTCATTTTAACAAGGGCTTGGCAACCCAGCTGCCTGTTCAGAAATGTAGTTCTGCACCAGTGGCCCTGCTAAAAAAAGCTTTAAAAGGGCTGAGGGGCCACCTGAGCCTCCATAAACTTCAGGGTTTTACAGCACTGAACTGCTATCGGAGCAGTTTCCTCGATCTTTTGCTGCATTGATAATCATTTATTTCTGTGGACTCCGAAGAAAATCCCTTAGGAGAAAGGACATAAAAACATACTGATAACGGAATACAGCTGTCTGCTTGTTGTCTGCAAAATCTTCAGCTGCATGTACAACACACTGTGTCTTGCTGGGTGGGGGGGTTTTTTTTGTGGAGAAGGAAGAGCGGGCTAATCCTGCAAGAATCACAGATTACACTTCAAAAACCATTGTGAAAAATTAGCAATAATTTTCGGTGCAAATCATATTTACCATCAGCACAAGCCTCATGAAAGTAAATAAGAAAAGAAATATATAAACATATGTCAATATAAAACAGGCAAAGTGTTGCAAGGGGCAGCAACCATAAAAATTACAGTGAGATAAAACTCGTGGCTGCTTCGGTTTGCAGGCTACATCTTGCTGGTTTTGCATTTTGGAGCTGAAGAAATACTGCTTAATCAATAAGTGTATTATTCACACGATAATAATGTTTCATGTTCTCCCGGGACATTTTTCTTCCGAGGAATTTGAGCTTTTCCAAAGCTTCCTATTCCGTGCAGCAGGGCTGGTCCTTGTTCTTACCAGCTGCTTATTGATCTGTTACAGTTTTTAGAGGGAGCAAGGGTGGGGTTTTGGCGCGGGATGGAATTCAGGTCTTTTATGTCATGCGTCATCGAGATGTTGCTTTCTCTGAATTTAAGGGAAAAATGCCAAATAATTAAAAGCTTTGTTCCTTCTCGTAGTGGTAACATCTATTAATCTGATAAATATCCAGCCAGCTGTATGGGGACCAAAAGCCCCAAGGGCCAAAATTTTATTGAAACACTTCACTCTTCACGTTTCTAATCCTTCAGGGGGAGGAGGTGGCTCCTTTACCACGTGCTGTCTGGCAATTCCAAGCGATTTTATCCCAGGGTGAGCAAAACACACAGAGGTCAGGCCTGTGTAGCTGGAGGAGTTTGGCAAGGGTGACTTGGGGGTGAAGTTGTCAGTGAGTTCCTGCTTTGGAAAACTGCCCTGATCCTTCTCCAAAGATGAAATGAAAGATCTCTCCCAGAATTTAAATGAACTCAGCAGTGGTGCTCACACCTCGTCCCTGCTGGGATGATTATCCAGTTGGGCTCACTGTGTCTTCAGGGAATTTCTTCTGCTGTTTGGAAGGAGTTTCCTTTTGGCTCACAGGTTTGTTTTGTGAATCATCTTAAATCATAACCTTTTAATAGCTGTGCTATTAAAGTGTTTTTAGAAAGGTTATCCTGTTGTTCTGTCAATTAATTTTTTCCTAAACTGTGTGGATTTGGCTTCACTGTAACAATTTGTGTGACACCTTATTACATACTTTAAAAAAAATTGTAGGAAAAGTAAAGGTGTTTTTTAGTTGTTTGGGGTTTTTTTATGTTTTTAACATAATTTTAAAAATCAAAACTACTATTAACTTCTGTTTTGGATTGACTGGACGCATTGATAGGTTCAGGAAAAGAGAGTTAATTAAATAACATCTCACAAAGTGTCAGTGACTGCTTAATTTATCCCATTAGCACCCAGTTCTTCTGTCACTCCCAATCTCCATGAAAACACAGCAGCAAAACCATAAGGGAAGAACAAAGAGCGTCTTATCGTTGGGATCACCTGAAGAAGAAAACCTGAATATTTGTCTGGAGTATGTACAACTAAATTTCTCCATATTTTAAAAAGGTCTAGGAATTATTGATTTAGAATAGTTTTTCATCTGTGCTTAAGGAGCCTCCACTTAAAAAAAAAATCAAACAAACAAACCAAAAATAAACCCACCCAAAAACCCAACAAATCTTCTTTTCAGAAGTTTCTTTCTTTACTTGCTCCAATTTCTTTCAGATCTCAATGAGAATTCCCTCCTTCCTTCTCATATTTCTACCTTCTTTTGCTATTTTTCCCTCTTATTTTCAGTAATTGGGCTGGGGTTGTAGCTTTCCTGAGGATGCTAGACAAAAAAAAGTAGCTGTTTTTTTTTAGCAGTTCTTAACTTTCCAATCCTGGATTAATTGGACAATGGCACAGTTGGAAGAGTGTTTTCTTCTTTGATAAAAATGCTGTTTTCCACTCAAATGCCTTATACACCAAAGCAGTCAACTGCAAGGAGCACAGCGACAAATACAAGTTGGCCTGAATGCTTCACAAAAAACAAGGCTGATTCTTGTTTCCTATTCCCAGACATCCATGCTGGTGACCTGAGATTCCCTGAAAACGGCACAGCTCGGAGGGCTCGTCGCAGCACATCTGTGTGTTGTTACCTGTGAGCAATTTAATAAAAAGGATATTATAGCAACAATAAAAGAAAGCTGGAAAAAAAGCCAGCTAATCCCCCAACAACCTTATTTCGGTCTATTTAAAGTCCAAGGGAGACTTGAATTCCAGGACTGAGCAAATTCTGGCATAAAAAGACGTTTTCATCAAGCGCTGCAGTGGCAGCTCTACGTGTCCTGAGCTGGTGAGTACCTGGCACGTCACAGGGAGGAATCACGAGCCATAAAGAAATAATTTTCAGTACTTTGTGCCTTCCTGCATCAGTTACATCTGGATACATCTGCAAAAGCTGTGGATTTTAGTGGCATTAAGCCTGGATTTCTCAAATCACTGGATTTGACCCTGCCTTTTCTAGAAACGTCTTGTCGCATCTGAATTAAGAAAATAAAAGCCCCAAACCAAGATAAAAACTTCGTCTCCCAGGCAGTGATAAGTCAATCACCCCATCAATAAAGCGTGTCCAATGCTCTCAGTAATCCCAGCGATCAGCTTTGCTTATGGAAGCTGGAGATATTAAGCCGAGCTCGGAGCAGGGATGACAAGTGGCAGTCGAAAGCGATGTTGACAGAGCTAAAGGAGCCCACGCTGAGAGCAACAGATGTAACACAACGGCAAGGGAACGAGGCTAAACCGGGAAAACTCGGAGGTCGGAACAAATCCCTCATCCCACTTAACTCCATGACAAAACACCGCTGATCTTTTGCTCGGTTCAGTGATGGTGCACTTGGATAATCAGGAGGGAAAATTGGTGGATGCAGAGGAGCAGTGGTACGGGAGTTGTTGGAATGAAGAATGGAAGGAGAGAAGCACAGAGAGTGAACTGAGGAGATTCCAGCTCTGGAAGTCTCAGTGCCTTGTTCTTCCCTATGAGTTCTTCCCCAAAGCTGGGGTTGGATCAGCTTGGAGCAACCTGGTCTAGTGGGAGGTGTCCCTACCCATGGCAAGGGGTTGGAAATTGATGATCCTTAAGGTCCCTTCCAACCCAAACCATTCTGGGACATCTAAAGGCACGAAAGTCTCCAGAACATAACAGAAAGCCTCCTTTTTCTGATGCACTTGTGAAAAAAGTGAACCTGACAAGGATCCCCTGAAATATAAGTAGGTATATAGAAAAAAAATAGAATAAATAAAAAGTAGAAAATAAGGAAAAGGTCTGGATTTGAAACATTTAATTCTGGTTTAGTTCATTGTCTGGTTTTAAGGCTGAATTCCCACAATGAGAATCAAGTCTCTACTTTGTTACTGTTATTAGAGCAGCAGTTACTACCACTGATGAGGCAAAAATTGTCCTTTCTGCCTCTGCTCTCATCCAGTTAATAGGTTTTGTCCTGAATTACAGATTTTACAAGGCAAAAGATTGTTGTTTTCCACACATTTGTGCTGCACGATGTGGCGCTTAAGGACATGGTTTAGTGGGGGACTTGGCAGTGCTGGGTTTATGGTTGGGCCGGATGATCTTACAGGTCTTCTCCAACCTAAATGTTTCTGTGATTTTATGATTCTATACATCTCCCACAACACATTATCACTCTGTTCAATCTGCAAGTGCCACTGCAGAATCATTTTTGAATAATAACACTGGTCTGAGAAATGTGATAAAATCTCCCATTTCATAAAGAAAATTTTAAAAATGCCCAAAGACAAATACTGAGTTTTGGGGATTCGTTGCCAAAAGCAAATGTACTTTTTTCCAGTGTTTATGAGGACTGAGCTGAACTTCTGTCAAGGTTTCCATCCACATTATAAGACAGTAAGAGAAAGTCCAAAAAACAAGAGCGAGAAAGTCCAAAAAACAAGGGCAAGAAAGATCCAAGGTCTAGACCATGTAATTTCAAACAAAGATGAGTATGGTAGATCTAGCAAATTGAATATTTGGGGAAATGGGAATGACTTCTCAGATACACGAAGGCTTGCTGCAAAAAGAAATAGAAAAAAAGAAGCTCTTTTCCATGTCCACTGAGGACAGGTCAAGAAGCCATTGGCTTAAATTGGCTTGGATTGCTGGGAGAAGATTTAATTTAGATATGAAAAAGCACTATCCGGGATTGGGGATTGTAAAGCACTTGTAGAAACTGTCTGGGAAGGCCTGGGCTTTCAGCTGCTGGAAGTTTCCAAAACCAGATTGAATCACAAATCATCGTTGGAAACGTTTTGTGTGATGGTTCAGATGATGTGGGGGATGGACCAAATGATCTCCTGAAACCTCTCCCAAGGCTGCATATTCTGTGATTTCGACAATGTCAGTGGGAAGGGTTGGATTGATTAAGCTTCTAAGGAATTCAAATCTATTATGTTTTAAAAGAAACTTTTTTAAAATCAGTGTTGTTTCAGACCCAGGTGCCCATCTCCTCCTCCCACCACCATAAATGGATGCCAGAAAAGCACGAGGGAGATTCTTATGACCACTCCAACTATTTCCAGCTCAGGGATTTCCTGGCCTTTTGTGGTCCTTGCTGATCCCTTCTCCGAGTTCTCCACCCAGATTTAAACCCAAATAATGCCCATTTATATTTTTCATGTCTGACACCTGCTGCACAAAGAACTTTCTTCTTTGTTTGATTTTGAATCCCATTACCTTCATTTGAAGTTGTTAATCCTTGCACTAGAAAAAACAAATTGTTACTCCCACCCTCTTCTTCCTGCCTTTAAAAGATTATTTATATCAGTCAGGACCAGATAAGAGGATAATCTTATCCCAAGGCTGCTTATTTCCTTTAAATACCTTTTGTTAAACCTTTTTTTTTTAAATCCCCAAACATTTTATTTCCTGGGTTATTGATACCCTAAAGCCTGTTAACCCATTAAAAAAACCCTAAGAGTTCTGTAAGGTGCAATTAACCAGAAGTGAAATATTTTTTGCTTTCCTTCATCAAAGTTGCAACTAATTTGTCTGGTTCAGATGTCAGGTTTATAAGTGTGCAGTTCCCTGGATCTCTCCTGGATCCTCTCCAGTCTTCACGTACCAGGGAAGCTTTAAGTGAAACTTTGCACATTGTTGTTAATAATTCAGATATTTAATTTTTTATTTGCTCTAGAACTCTTGGGTAAGTATATCCACCCCTGCTGCTTTGTCTGTGTTTATTCTGTCTTTTTAATCTGTTCTTTTATAATTTTTTTTCAGACAGGCTCTTTTCTGAATCCTCTCCTCAAAGAGGACCTGGGATGTTTATCAGTCCTATTTCTTTTGTATTTCTTCTTATTTCTAATAGCAGCATTTACCCTCCTGTTCAGCCATTCTGGCTTAATTTTTTCTCCAAGATAAAACCAGCAGTGGCTTGTTTCCTCCTCAACATTCTGACAGTGCTGTCAACACCTGTAAGGATTTAATTCCTCTACCTTCCCTTTTTAACTTCCTTTTTTTTAAGAACTTATTTCTGCCCAGTGCTGCTGCTGAATTTGGACAGAGATTTGGTGGGCTGCTCAGCCCCTGTTGCTCCCACTGGGATGTTGATCCAAGGTACCTCGTGGAATTTGCTGCAGAATGCTGAATTTATGATGAGGTTTCAAACAAGATTTTTATAGCAACCAAGGGTTATGTGTCTTCTTCTGGGGTCAGTCACCAGCTGCTGCTTCAGGCTCAGATGTGGCCTTTGCTCAGTCTCCGTGGAGGTAACTGGAGCCCCCAAAAACACTTGTATTGATTGACAAGATGCTCAGCACGACCCAACAACGAGCATTGTCAGCTCAGAAACCAACCCTGTCCTGTGCTCATCCCCAGCAGGGTGGGCATCAGGGGAGGGAAGGGATTCTCCCCCTCTGCTCTGCTGTGGTGAGATCCCACCTGGAAAGCTGCATCTGGCCCTGGGGACCCCAACATAAGAAGGATGTGGAGCTGTTGGAGTGAGTCCAGAGGACCACAAGATAAGAAGGAAATTAAGCTCTTAGAGAGTGTCCAAAGGAGGGCAACAAAGATGGTGAAGGGCCTTGAGGGGAAGCTGTGTGAGGACACTGAGGGCACTTGGTGTGTTCAGCTGGAGAAGACTGAGGGGAGACCTCATTGCAGTTACAACTTCCTCAGAAGGGGCAGAGCAGGAGCAGGCCCTGATCTCTGCTCTGTGGGGACCAGTGACAGGACCTGAGGGAATGTCCTGAAGTTGTGTCAGGGGAGGGTTAGACTGGATATTGGGAAAAGGTTCTTCCCCCAGAGGGTGGTTGGGCACTGAAGAGGCTCCCCAGGGCAGTGGGCACAGCACCAAGGGTGACAGAGCTCGAGAAGCATTTGGGTGATGCTCTCAGGCACATGGTGTGACTCTTGGGGATGGTCCTGCTCAGGGTTAAGGGTTGGACTCGATCCTGATGGGTCCTTTCCAACTCAGCATATTTTGTGATTCTATGAAGATGCTCAGAAGGCTGGAGCACTTCTGCTACAAAGAGATGTTGAGAGAGTTGGGGGTCATTCAGCCTGGAGAACAGAAGGCTCCTGGGAGACATTAGAGCTCCTTCCAGCGCCTAAAGGGAGCCTGTGAGAAAGACTTTTTAGCAGGGCCTATTCTTATAGAACAAGGAGTATGGAATATTTCTTTTAAATTAAAGAGGGGAGAAGTAGATCAGATATAAGGGAGAGATCTTTACTGTGAGACTGGTGAAGCACTGGACCAGGTTTCCCAGAGAAACTGTGGCTACCCCATCCCTGGGAGTGTTCAAAACCAGGTTGGATGGGGCTTGGAACATCCTGGTCTAGTGGAAGGTGTCCCTGCCCAGGGTAGAGGGTTTAGAATGAGGTGATCTTGCAGATCCCTTCCAATCCAAACCATTCCATGATTCTATGTCCTGCCTTTCCTACCTCTCTTTATTTTATTGTTGTTTCTTGGAGTTTCAATTCACAGAGATTGTTGTTGACATGTTTTGCTCTCTGCTTCCAGCATGTGGATTATCTGATATAGTGTCCCCTTGACTGTTTTTCCTCCACTAGGGATTTGAAATATGTATTTCCACTTCTCCATTCAGGCTCAAAAAGGCCAATTCCATCTTCTTTTTTTCTGAGGTTTCCAGTATTTACATAGTAAAATACCTACTGCCACTTCAGCTCCTATCTTGACAACCTTTTCAAATGTCAATCTTTTTGTTTTCCGTTTTCTCCTCGATTATTTACTTCCCATGACCTATTCTTCATTGAGAGGCACCACATTTGTGTCTTCACCTGGAGAAATGTCATCCCAAACCATATGCTCTTGTGCACTGTTTGGCTCCCCACACTCCCCACTTTAAAAACTCCCTCACAACCTCTTTGATTTTAAGTGACAGTGCCTCAGATGAACTCTGTCTCTCCTGTACCATCTTCTGATGCTCTACATGTGTCATATGAGCCTGAAAATATCTTGCATTCATCCTCTGTCTCTCCCCCACTCTCCCTGGACCTGCAGGAGATAAAGAAGCATTTCAGAGAACTTTACCATAGAGAACCTTCTCTTTGGTGTCTTTTCCAGGAGCTTAAATTTTGCCTCCACACACAGGACCTCCCTTGCCTGTGTCCCATTTGGGCTGTGACCACAAGCAGCTCATCAGCTGCTTCCTCTAATCTTCCATCCAGCTTTACATGTTCTAACAGTAAATGGTATCATTTTGTATTTCTTAATGCCTTTAATAAGTGATAACTGCTTTCCTGATTGATCTTCCAAGCATCTTAATTTTGCTGTCCTCTTGCAAATGGTCTTAAAACCTTATTGATGAGGGTTTCTCCATGATTTCTCTGGAGGAAGTGGGGAAAAAAATATTGCACAGTAATGAAACCAAACCCTTTCAATATGATTTAAACTTTGTGATGACCTGGAAAGGAGACAAAGTGAGGGAGATTTAAGGATATCCCACTGCAAAGCCCAAGAGCATATGCCTTAATTAAATTTAGCAGCCTAAATCAACTCCTCCCCTCCCATCCAAATGGCTGGCAGATAATCTGTGATCGGGGAAATATGCTTCCCTTCACCCTTATTTATGTTTCTAAATTTCTCCCGAAATTTCTCAGTGTCGTGACTGCAACAGCAACAGTGGGAGCCAGAAATGAGACAACAAGTTATCACACAGACTCACTTGAGGCACTTTGGTTAACAAGGTGCTCGTAGGACAGGTTGTCAATACTGATTGGATCTCTTGTTACTTCTAGCACTCGAGATGAGACCCAAATTAAGAAATTTTAGCAATTGCGTTCCTGTTTCATGAGGAAGGTTGGGGTGGTTACTCTGAAAAAGTGTCTGGAGAAAGGTTTCTTAGGTTTTCTTAGGCACCCGTGTCCATAAATGTAAATGCTTTTGCTGTTAGAATTATAGAATCATATCATGGTTTGGGTTGGAAGGGACATTAATGATCATCTGATTCCAATTCCCCTCCCATGAGCAGGGATACCTCCCACTAGACCAAGTGGTTCAGAGCCCCATCCAGTCTGGTCTTGGACACCCCCAGGGAGGAGGAGTCCAGGGATAGGGAGTATTAAATGTTAGATATCTAACATTTTCTCCTGTGCATATCCAGATGTGCCGCTCTCTCAGCAGAGCTTTCCTTCCCAACATTTGGGGAGATCCATGACACTTTCACTCTTCTCCAACACCCCAGTGAAGCTCATCTCAAAAGCATGTTCTGAGTGATCCCCAATGACACAGTCCTGACTGTCTGGTAATGCAAAATCTGTCCTTTTTGTGATATAACAGAGATTGTCTTATTCATGTAGGAAGTGGGTGGTTTGGACTCAAGTCTCTCAGGCTGGGAGGTTTCCAAACTCCCATTCCCATGTCCTAGAAAAATGTGCTAATCACACAGCTGGGTTAAAGCTGCTTTCTGTCCTTCTAGGCAAAGCTGTGCTTTTGTGTGGAAAAAGGGCCTTCAAGCCTCATGAAACCAATGAAGGAACAGCCAAAAAAGCAACATGACATGAAAGAGGGGATCCCAGACAACCTCTTGGGGAAAAGTGTTGAAAGGGTGTAAAACAGACTGCAGAGGACCTTCAAGGTTAAACAAAACACTCATGTTTAACATGATAAAGAAGAGGGAGTTTGCTTGAATGTCCCTAATCCTCATATGGAAGAGCTTTTTCCTAGAGGGTGTCCAGTGAAATAATAGAGGTGACCTCCCTTGCTGGATGGCCTTTGTGAGGTTGTTGTGCCTCATCCTTGCTCTTGAATAGATTGCCTGGGGATTGGAAAATTACTTTGCCTTTCTTCTTAAAAATGAGTTTTCACTAACTATTGTAGTGGGCTACAGCTGTATGTTTGAGAGGAGAGGTTTTATCACTGATTCCTTTCAGGCTGAGCATCCTTTTTCATAATGGAAATAAATGCTAAATGCAAATAGACCCTGCTCTCATTAGGACAGCTTTGTTCTTCGTGTTATGTGAGAGATGAGCACGGGGCTGGGCAGTGTGTCTGTACTGGAGAGGACACACAGCAGCACTGAGAGCACTGAGACCTGGCCTTGCAACCCTGGCATATCACACCTGGATTTGGGCTGCAGTTCCTGGGCACTTTTACTGTCTCATCCTCAGTTTTGGTAAATTTACTTCCACAAAATATCCTAGTTATTCAACCATTTCAGAGCTGTCATTGATGGCAGACCTCCAAGGAAGAGGCTGGATGATGCAAAAGAGGCATCCACAAGGCATCCACCTTCCTCTGCTTCAGGACTGAACAGATGTTCCAATTTGTGGCCAGGAGGATACTGCATTATAGGGAATCCCTCGATCCTGAATCCACTAAAATTCTCTTTATCTAAAGCAGTGTGGGCGGCAGGTCAGGGGAGGTGATTTTCTCCCCCTGCTCTACTCTGTTGACACCTCACCTGGAGCACGGTATTGTGGTGGGTTGGCCCTGGCTGGACACCAAAGTCGCTTTGTTACTCCCCTTTTTCAGCTTGAACAGAAGAGAGAAGATATAATGAAAGACTCAGGGGTTGAGATAAGGACAGGGAGAAATCACTCACCAATTACTGTCATGTGCAAAACAGACTCAACTTGGCAAAAATTAGCCGAATTTATTGCCGATCAAATCAGAGCAGGATGATAAGAAATAAAACCAAATCTTAAAAGCATTTTTCCCCTGCCAACCCCTTCTCAGGATTAGCCTTACTGGCTGTTATTTACTTACTTCCCACCAGCAGTGCAGGGGAACAGGGACTGGGGAAAGCAACACAGGTACAGGAAAGGTGTGGACCTGCTGGAGTGTGTTCAGAGGAGAGTCACTAAAATGCTCAGAGGACTGGAGTACCTCTCCTGTGAACACAGGATGAGAGAGTTGAAGATGTTCAGCCTGGAAAAAATAAGGTTCCAGCATGACCTTCGAACACTTTCCAGTGCCTAAAGGGGCTACAAGAGAGCTGGACAGGGGCTTTGTACAAAGGCATGGAGTGACAGGATAAGGGGAATGGCTTCACGGTGACAGAGGGCAAGTTGAGATCAGATATTTGGAAAGAATTCTTCCCTGTGAGGTTGGGGGGGCCGTGGCACAGGTTATCCAGAGAAGCTGTGGCTGCCCCATCCCTGGAAGTGTTCAAGGTTGGTTTGGATGGGGCTTGGAGCAACCTGGGATAGTGGAAGGTGTCCCTGCCCATGGCAGGGGAGTTGGAACTGGAAGATCTTGAAGGTCTCTTCCAACCCAAACCATTCTTGACTCTGTGATGATTCTATGATTATTCTGTGATTATTCTATGATTTAGACAATTTATAACAAAGGTATTTTCTAAAATGAGAGTGGTGAAACACTAACACAGGTTGCTCAGAGGGGTGGTAGATGCCCCATCCCTGGAAACATTCCAGGTCAGGCTGGGCAGGGCTTTGAACAACATGGCCTGGTGGAAAGTGCTCCTGTTCATTGCAGGGTCGTTGGAGTAGATAACATTTATTAGTCCCTTCCAACCCAAACCATTCTCTGATTCCATGACTCAATTACGCTGTAGCTCGTTAAGACAACGTGTCCCAAAGTTTGACGCAGTTACTGGTGTTGATGTGCTGTGGAACAGAACCTCCACCAAGGATCAGAAGTGGCTGCACTCCAGTAGTGAACCAGCTCCACTCCAGTCCCGGTCCACAGTTAATGTGAAGTCAATGGAAGAACTTCTGGCAAGTCAATAAGCCTTGGATCAATTCCCTATGTCAGTTCCCAAAGTGCTTCTGAATAATTTGTCCTGAAGGCTTTATATATAATCCAAATTAGTGTTTTCATTTACTTGCATATCATCAGAATAAAACTTTTTTTGGAAATTGTTTTACCTGATTATTTATCTGTTTGGAGATTGGAGCTGAAGTCTATTGATCAGCTTGATTAAACAATGTGAAATCAGAGTGAGGCTGGTGCTCCAATTTTAATGAGTTAGTGTTTTCTTTTTATTTTTCTCAGGCAGATTTGATAAAATGAGATACAAATCTCCACACCTGCAGGCCATTGAGGTAATACAGTGCTGGGGCAGAGGAATGGAGTGAGGATACCTGCACCCATCAGCCTGAGAAATGCAAAAAGGGAGGATGATTAACTTTGGAAAATGTTTTTCCATAGTCCAGTAACTTGAGATATTAATGAATTGGTGCTTCAATGAGCCAGACCTTTTGATCTTAAAGTGATATAATTTCAAACACAACAGAAGTAAATGTGGGCCAATTGATCCATTTATTTGAAGTATAGACTATCATAGAATCACAGAATATCCTGAGTTGGAAGGCACCCACAAGGATCATCAAGTACAGCTCCTGACCCTGCACTGGACACCCCAAAAAATCACACCATGTGCCTGAGAGTGGTTTAAATGCCCCTGATTTATTGTTCTGATCTGCATTATATCTGATCAGTGTGGGCTGCCACCAGAAGTGGAGCTGATCCTGCTCCTTTCACTTCTCAGCTGATCCTGGGTGCAAATTCCTGTGCCTTCCCACGTTTGGAATCCCTGTGGGTCCCTTCACACTTAATATATTCTATGATTCTACAATTTTATTTTAAACATTTCTATTAGAGTTTAGTGAAATATGAAAGGTAATGTAACAGGAGAGGATCAAGGAGATGTGTCCTTTAGGCCAATAATTTCAAGGTTCAGTAAATCTCTGTCTCTTGGCAGTTGAAAAAATACCACCATAGGTGAGCAACCTGTGTTTTGCAAAGATGAGGTTCATTAGGCTTCTCAGAAATGGAACTGCTCCAGCTGAAATCACCTGAATAGAAAAGTGGAAATAAGTAGAGACTTTACAAAGGGAGAAAAGGGCCTTTTCAGGAAAATGAATTTAGAGCTCAAAATTTTAGCAGGACTGTTGCTAAAAGTGTATTCAAATTAACCCTCACAAAGAAAATTAAAATACAGAGCAAGAATTCTTCAGTACTTGAACATGAAAACAGGAAGAAAATGGTGAATAAGAAATACAGGGTAGACATTAAAGATAATGGAAATATGACCCTGCAGTTAAATGTCTACTTGAGCTCAGTTTTCTGTAAGGACTCTGCTGTAGAACCTGCTAAGGAGAGCCAAGATGATTAATGGGAAGAGGACTGTGGACATGGAAATTTCTATTACCAAAGTGGAAACAAAACTCTCTAAACTAGTTTTATTTAGCTGGGGAGAAGGGAGGAGATATGGTGCTGGATAATCAGCACTCTTGATATCTGAAAGAGCTGGCTCAGGAAATCAGTGCTCCATCTCAAAGCTCTTTAATAAATGTATGAAGTTGGGGGTGGTTCCATCTGTGTGTCAAATAATAAATATGGTGACCATATAGGAGTGCAGGAAAACAACCACCCAACCCCAGAAATGTGCAGGCTTTAGAATAAATCTTCCTGAAAACAAAAATGAATGAATAATTAAACAAAAGAAACGACCAAAGGAGGTGAAAATAAATCAAGATGGGAGAAAATACAGATTTATCAAAGGCTGTTTGTGTCTGATATCTTTCCTTAAAAAGGATAACCAATTCTTATGGATGAGAAAAATGCTTTAGACATAATCCACTTAGACTTCAATGAATATCAATATTGTGCCACATGGGATATTATTAACTGGAGAAAATGTGGATCATTTCCAAAATACTAATGTGGTAAGTAACTACTAAAGAGAAATGACCTGAGGTTCTGAAGAGAAGAGAACTTGTAGTTTGCAGGGCAGTTTTTAGTGGAGTTTCACAATGCTCTGTCTTAGGACTAATCTTATTTAATATTGCCATTGGTGACCCTGCCTTAAAAAATAGAGCTTTACTAATGACTTTTGTAGACAGCACAAAGCTGAGAGGTAGAGGCAATTCAGGGGAGGATTGGTGTGTTAGTGAGGTGAATTGGATGGAGAGCTGAAAAATATAATGGGACAAAGAGTGAGGTCGTGGGGGGGGGAATTAATAACGAGAGAATTGGCTCTAAAGCTGGAGCTTGGCAGTGGAAAATGAGGGACTAAAAAGGGCAGGTTGTGTTTGCTGATCACAGAGTGATACAGCCCTGGAAAAGCAAACATCCCAAGGATGACTCGGCTGAGGAGTTCTCAGGAGAGGCCTTTGGTGAGACTGAAGTGAGGCCTCTTACAAAACAGGGTGCAAAATCCTTGTGGCTCCACACCCAACAAATGTAACTTCAAGCTGGTACTGTGAAGCTGATCCAAGACCAACCATCAGTGGCATGGAGAGGTTACCAAACAGCAAACCTAGAAGCCTGAGATAGAGAAAGCTGAGAAGGAATGCATTCACTTAAATTCACTTTATTTATATATTTAATTTTTTTATATATTTAATTATATTCACTTTAATATAAGTGAACTTAAGGAACAGAAGATTCTTAAAGAAGAGGGATAACAGTGATCACAGAACCATAGAATCATAGAAAGGCTTGGGTTGGAAGCAATGTTAAAGATCACCTATTTCCAACCCCCATCCATGGGCAGGAATGCCACCCACTGGATCAGGATGCTCAGAGCACTTATGCAAGAATGAGGCAAGAGAGATGCAGGAATAAATCATTATTTATTTGACATGGATGAATTTAGTCTGGAAAGTCTTAAGAATTAAGATGGAAGTGTCTGGGACAATGTCCTAATCCAAATAATGGGAACAAAAGTCCTTCCTTACAGGTAGATTTATGAGGTAGAAACTGAAAGATATCACTGGATGTGACTCCAGGCATGGTACAGAGTGAGTTTGGACTGCCCAGAAAGATTCTGGGTACACTGAGCTCAGCTGGGTCACTTTCAATCCTGAGCTGGGATGTCTGCATGATGCTGCATTTACAGCTCTGTGTCTCTGGTAGGATCACAGAATCAAAAATATCCTGAGTTGGAAGAGAGCCATAAGGATCATCGAGTCCAACTCCTGGCCCTGCACAGGACACCCCCAAAAATCACACCTGAGAGCACTGTCCAAATACTTCCTGAACTCTGGCAGGGTTGGGGCCTTCTCATTGCTCTCTGTTGTGTGGTACAAACGTGTCTTAGATGGGCCATGAATGAGACTTTGAGGTGCACTGTTGGTTCCAGGCATGAAATGTTCTACTGACCTTTTAGATAAAGGAGACAACTGTGAGGGCAAATGAGCTGGGTCATGCTCTCAAGGTGACTCTTTTTCTATATGGAGAAACCTGGGAGCCCAGGATGCTCCCTATTTTAGTTGGAACACTGCCATCAGATCAAAAATGAGCAGGAATGAATCAAAGCAACTCAGAGGAGAACAACTTGGGGGTGCTGGTGGACGAGAACCCTGATAATGACCTGGCAATTGTTCACTTGCAGCCCAGAAAATCAACCGTGTCCTGGGCTACATCCAAGGCAGGATGGGCAGCAGGTGAGGGAGGGGATTCTCTTCCTCTCCTGTGTTCTCATGGGACCCCCCCCCTGGAGCACTGCATCGAGCTCTGGGGTCCCCAGTAAGAAGGATGTGGATCTGTTGGAGCAAGTCCAAAGGAGCTGGAGCACCTCTTCCATGAAGACGAGCTGAGAGAGCTGCAGCTGTCTCAGCCTGGAGAAACCTGGAGAAGAGAAGGATCCAGGGAGAACTTAGAACACCTTTCAGTACCTAAAGGAACTACAGAAGAGTTTGAGAGAGACTTTGGACAAGGGCATGGAGAGATAGGACAAGGGGGAATGGCTTCAAACTGAAGGAGGGCAGATTTAGGTTTATGGAATAAGTTCTGCCCTGTGAGGGTGGGGAGGCCCTGGCACAGGTTGCCCAGAGAAGCTGTGGCTGCCCCATCCCTGAAATTGTTCAAGACAAGGTTGGATGGGACTTGGAGCAACCTGGGCTAGTGGAAGGTGTCCCTGCCCATGGCAGAAGGGCTTGAACTGGATGACCTTTAATGTCCCTTCCCACCCAAACCATTCTGTGATTCCATCCTTAGTGCCCAGACAAGGCCTATGCAAAGGAGGAGAAAAGTCTCTTGTTTGTGCTCTGTACTTCTACCTGCTGGATTGAGACTAAACTTTACAGGCAACCGCAGCTGCAATCAAAGGACATTTCTGCAGCAAGAGGGAAGGACATGTCCTTATTGAGCTGTCCTTTCACAGCCTCTCTGAGTAAATGTTTCAGCAGAACAAGAAGTCTCTCGGTACAAGGCAGAGCTGCTGTACTTGCACAAAACGATTTCCACACTCCCTCACACGATGTATCCAAAGGAAACATTCAGAATCAGTCAGGAGACCTTACTCAGCAGTCACATTGCACCTCCTTCTTGTAAAGGATAATTTACTCAGCCCCTTTCTCAGTTTACTGAGTGATTGAAATACAGTAGAAGGTGAAATGTCTCACAACTGAATATAACCTTCTCATCTCCCTCCTGAAATTACAGAAATCCCCACCCTGATAAGGGGAAAATGCATTTCTTTAAGGCACTGTTACTTTGCTCAACAGTAAAATAATGAAAAATAACAAAAAATAACAGAGAATTTTATAAAAGAAACTTTTTTTCTTTTAGACAATCTAAATTTGTATCTCCTTACACTGCAGTGTCTTATCCACATCAAATATCTATTCCACAGGTTAAGAGCAACATGTTTGTCCCTGCTCTTGACAGCTCGTCCCAGTCAAGGCGTCCTCCTTATGTGGGATTAGCTGTGAGAGAGAAAGGAGAAAGGCTTTCCCCCACAAAAGAGAACAAAGTGTCACTTTGAATAATTTCAACAAACACTCTGTTGTGCTACCGGGGGCATCTTGAAGGAAATTCTCTCTCCTGTGGCTGCTGCAAACTGGGAGCCACCAGGTCACTGTGACCTGACTGGAACAGTCAATGGGGAAGTGAAGTGGGGGACTGACAACACAGGAATCCTGGGAAGACCTGAGAAAGGTTCATGGAACAGTCAGAAAAGCCAGATATATTTTTAATATTGATTGTGAAAAAGAAAATGCTAAAGGGAAAAAATAATAAATGTAACTTCTTATTTAGATCTGAGTAATGTTTGTCAGAAACCTCCATTCAAGTGACAGTCGGTGATATTAAATTCTACCCGTACTTGGGACGTGTCAAATGAAAAGAGGGGATCCACTGGACAGTCAGACTGAAAAAAATGAGGAATATCAGTCCTTGTTTGGAGAAAAAGGGATGTGGAGGAGAAAACTGTCATAAGTCCCTTGTATTCCCATAGTGACGAGAGAGGACAGTCCTTGCCGGTATCCATGGTGTGTGTAAGCAAGGAATATTCCTGATGCAGAAAGGGCTGAGAGCTGCTATCAGAGAGTTTTAGTAGCTTAAAGGGAAAGATAGAAATTCAAAAATAATTCAAAACCAGTCCCCACACCTATATTTGTTCTAATTTTGGTGAGTCAAGCAGAGGGATGCTCTTTGATGGGAGGACTCGAAGAGCAGAACTATATTCTCCCCTGGTTCAGCTCCAAGGTGACACCTGGTTGCAAGCCAAGAATTCCATGCAGAAGAGGAGCAATCAGAGCACAGAGTGGGGAGGGGATTCAAGACCAACAGAGGACTGAGATTTAATGAAGGAACAAAGGGATGTTGTGAAGGAAGGAGGAATTTTGCCATTCATGGAATCAGGTGTAGCTCAAATGTGGTGCTGCAGCAGAATTGAGACCAACATAAAACATACCTTTGGCCTTGCTAACTTTGAACTGATCTTTGGAAGGCAGTGATGGATTCTTTAATTTAAATCATTAAAATAAAGCCAAATCAAAACACCTTCTGAGAATGCATTCAGAGAAAGCTCTCTTGTTGTGCCAAGAGTAGCCTGAATGCCAGAGCTCTAAATAAACAGTCTAAATATACAGGTTCATAAATCTTGTGTGTGAAATTAAAACAAGGGAAAGGACATTGATTTATTATATGTTTGTTGGAAAGCTTAAGACTTCGTCTTTCATTATAATAACAGTGTTGTCCCTGCTCCGTCAGGGGGCACAAGTGCTTGACTTCAATTGTGCTTTTCTTGTTTTTTGGTAATTAGAAGGTCAGCTGAAAGTGTTCCCACAACAGCAATCTTCTCAGCTCCACTTTTAGGTTGTTTCTAGATTCCCATTAACAGTTCACAGCCCAGTCCAAGTTCCCCAGAAAGAAGCTGACCTTGAACTTGCAATACAACCCTTGTTTCAGGGAAAGGATTTTGTAGGAAATGCCATAAAAATCAGGAGAAGCATTTGAGAGCTCTGTGACATCACATAAGCTCTGCTTCATATTAAGGGTTAACCACAGAATGATGGAATGGTTTGGGTTGGAAGGGACCTTCAAGATCATCTCATTCCAACCCTCTGCCATGAGCAGAGACACCTTCCTCTATCCCAGGTTGCTCCAAGCCCTATCCAATCTTGTCTTGAACAGTTCCAGGGATGGGGCAGTCAGAGCTTCTCTGGGCAACCTGTGCCATGACCTCACCACCCTCACAGGGAAGAATTTCCTAATATCTGTTGTAAAATTATCCTTTTTCAGTTTAAAGCAATACTAATTTTATACCAGATGCAGCTATGCCCTGGTTTATTCAAAAGACACCTTTTGATAACTCCTAAAAATGTGGGGTTCTTTTTCCCCCCTCTTTTGCTTTGTTTCTTTGTCCCCCACTTGTAGTGCCTTGAGAACCTCTAAACCTGGGTGTGCCTCATGTGGAGAGAAGGGGGTGTGGGCATGAAGCCTTTTTCTTTTGATACAACTCAAAATCATGGCCTGAAGGATTGAGCAAGGCTTGAAGGCACCAATAAGAGTGAGAAATAAGGAAATTAGGAGAGTAAGAAACAGGAATGGAGGGGCAGATGGTGAGTGTCACTGAGGGTCAGACTTCCCTACTGGAATGTGCTGATGAGCTCTGTGCTGTAACACACCAGTGACTCTTGTGTAACACATCCTAATTTAACATAGTGTCTCTTGTACTGTGGAAAGGAGCCTTCATCTGTCCTCCATTTGGAGACCATGTGGCTACCAAGATTATCTTTGAGATATTCAGAGCCCTGACAAGTCAAGAAAGGCAGAAGTTGGCAAACTATCGTCTAAATGTTTTGAAAAGTAAGAAGAAAGACCAGTTAATTCACAGTTCTGCCTTAGCCTCATCCTCTAAAGGGTTAGACCAGCTCCCTCCATGTCTGCGAATGGACAGCCTTGCTATCCTCTGCAGTGTCATCTCTGAATTTGGGATGTGCATTTATTTTCCAACTCTGTCACTTTTCATGATCTTTATCTCCCTAAAACTTTCATGATCCAGATGTTCCCTATTGGCTTAGGTGGCTGTGCTGGAAACCATCCCCACTTAGTTCTGCCTAATGCCTGTGACCCAAGTCTGTGTCCAGTAACCACAGGAATTAAATAGTGTCTACAGAGCATAGTTGAATTTAATTAAAACAGTAATAATATCTCAGGTTTTGGAACACCAACACCACCCTCCTGGTTCACTGCCTGCACACACAGCTCCACAGAACAGCTCTTCCTTCTCTGACACCTGAGGGCTGAGTGGCTTTACCTGGATAATAGTACTCACTTCTCTCACTTAACAACAGGAAATATTGTGTCAGTTTGGAGGAAATCAAAGAAAAATTATCTGGAGAAGGAATTTTCTTGATGTGGCTCAGTGTCAGCATCTGAGAAAAGCTTTAGGAGACTGTTTTCGCTGCTCTAAGTAACATCACACTGGATTGATACCTTGAAACACCTGGCACACCTGATTTATTTTTACTTCCAGATGGCTGAAGAAAATCTTCATGCCATCCATGGTCAGGTGTTTCTGTCAAGTTGTTTTTCATTGGTTTTTTTTTTCCTTTTTTTTTTTTTTTTCTGAAGGTAGGGACTGCATTTGAAAATTCCCATTCTTAAACTCACCTCCCCTTACATAAACTGTTATAACACACAAAAGACACTGAGAACAAGGAGAAGGTTTGAGCTAGAAATCTGCAAAAGGCATCCAGGGCTTCAACCATCCGCTGGATGGTCATATCCTCCTCCTTTATACCTCTAAAGCAGCACTAAACAGGATGTTCTAGAAAGGTGCCTGTTTTGGAAAAAAAAAATTATTCTATTTTTTTCTTCAACATTTTCTTTTATTCCCCCAAGGATTTCTTCTAAACCCGGATTGCTAAGAAGAAACTTTGTTTCCCTTCAATACAACTTGCCTGAACTCATTGTGAGACAACATTGCTCTGAGCACAGTGGCACTGAACACAGGTAGATGCAGGTGTTTCTGGCTTTTGCAGTGGCAAGATCATGTTGCAGTTAGCTTTTCCCTTTCAAAGTGCCTCAAATGTGCAAGGCAACAACATCTCCTCCCATGGATTGTGAGCTGCCTCCTTGGCCTAGAAGCAGAAGTGCCAAATAACTCTGCTTTCCACCTAAAGTTTGCTGGTGCCAAGCAGGGAACCTTAAGCTTTTGGTGCCATGAAGGCTGATGTCCACATCTCAGGGCAGCTTTGGACATGAGCATCAAAATGCTGAATAATTCCTTGCATTAATTGACCTGATGGCCCAGATGTTCCATTTCACATGAGATCCCCCCCTGGGCATCCCAAGACCTCAGGTCATTGCCTTAGTAAATACCATGAATCCCTTAATAAACAAGACCTTTCTCAAGGCCAAAAATCTCTACACAGGGGCCTTGAAGGACATAAGTGTGAGGAGGATCAAAATTACCATCCCACTCACTGAGCACAGACCATCATGGGGGGCACTGGGAACTGTCTGTCCCTGGGCAGGGAAGTGTGTCCACCTCCCAAAGCTCTGCTTTGGTTCCTTACTGGAGAGAGGCAAAGAATTTCCCCAAGACTCTTGAGCTAAAGGGATGGGACAACTTGATTTCTAGTGAGTTTGGGGGTTCTTTTCTCCACAGTCTCATTACAATGTCCCTGCTCCCCAGGGAAGTGACCATGGCATCAAGAATGCCAAAGTTCCAGAATTATTTGGACAACACTCTCAGGCACATGATGGGATTGTTGGGTTCGTCCGTTCAGGGCCAGGAGTTGGACTTGATGATTCTTGTGGGTCCCTTCCAACTCAGTTAGGCCAATGAGATGAAATTTTCTTCTCTTTCCTCAGAGGTTAAACCTCAGGATTCTCTGGAAGTCAGTATCCCTTTTTTCTTTCTTTCACTGCTTAATAGAAAGCCACAGAGTTCAGTGTTGTGATGAGTTTCAGCAGTGACAGCTCTCTCCCTGAGAAAAGGCACAGCACAAACACAGAGAGTCCACAGGTACTGAAAAACCCCCGGAGAATAAAAGTGAAAATGAGAAGAGGATGTGAAAACAACATGTGAAGAAAAAGTGAAAGGGTTGGATTTGTTTAGCCCAGAAAAGAGAGACCTGAAGGAAGCCAGGTGAGTGTTCTTCCAACAAAGCAGAGGGAGAGTGTGGAGATCAATAGTTCTGTGCCCTTGATGACTAAAACAACATGAAACCTGTTCAACTTCCAGCAAAGAAAAGAAATTAAATACCATAAAAGAAAATGAAGAGTGAATGTTGTCTGGAGAGGCTGTGAAAACTCCTGACCTGAGGCAAACAAGCTGCAGAAATCCTTGACTCTGCCTTGGCACAGGGGAAGGGGATGTGGCACAGGTTCACAATCTGGGAACAAACAATGTACCTGAGAAGGGGAGAAGCAACAAAAAATTGCTTTCAGCCTTGTTGTTTCCCTTTACCCTTGTTCTTCGCTGCTTCTCTCCCCAAAATCCATATTTTTGAAGCTACATGAAGAAAAGCAAACACACACAAGCACCACCCTCCTTTCTTTGAATCGGTGGAGACAGCAAGATGAGCACAAAATAATTTCCAAGGGAATTTGTGAAGGAGAGTGAAGCAGAGAGGTTACTCATCTCTTCTAGAAAAGAAGGATAGCTCAATATTAAAAAGTCCAAAAGCTTTGAGAGTCGATGACCTTTAGGCCCGTTGCATCTCTTGGAAATCCACTTCTAAATAAACATTCCTGGCTGACGTGTGCTCCAATAAAAACAGCATATTGCAGTCATTTGCTGGTTGGGGCAGAGTCTTGTCAGCTCATTCACAGCACATTTACTGCCAAATCATTCCTTTAATCATAGAACCAGGAATGTTACACACATTGAACAAATCTCCCTCATTAATGTGAGCGGATTCCCACCTCAGCCTGTGGGACTTCAGCTGCTATTTTGGGAGGAGGTCTTGTCACCTCCTTGTGTGTGTGAGTCAGAGCTGGCATGACCAGGGGCAAAACTACAGCCTTGGACTCTAATAATGCTGGTTGCCCACTTCTGAAGGAGCCTTTAGTATCTCTGCCCTGGGGCAGAAATACTTCTGCTTCATTTTTACTGCATGCAATGAATGGTAATTTTTATTCCTAGAAGTCTTATGGAAATAATTAAGTCCCACCCAACCTCAGTGGAGTGTTAAGATTTGACCCTTTGCGATAGCCAAAGACTAGGGACAGTAAAATAAGTAAAATAAGAGATATGACTGCAAGTGCCCCTTGTGCCCACCATCCTCAGCCTGCTGAGGGGCATCAAATTGTTGGAGCGAGTCCAGAGGAGGCCATCAGGTTCATTAGAGGGATGAAACACCTCTCCTGTTAGGAAAGGCTGAGAGAATTGCGATTATTTAGCCTGGAGAAGAGAAGGCTTCAGGGTGATATGGTTGTGGCTTTCCAGTACCTGAAGGAGCTACAAGAAAGATGGGGAGGGAGTATTTACAAGACCCTGGAGTGACAGGGCAAAGGAATGGTTTCAAAATGAAAGAGAGTAAGTTTAGATATTTGGAAAAATTTCTTCCCTGTGAGGGTGATGAAGCCTTGGCACAGGTTTCCCAGAGAAGCTGTGGCTGCCCCATCCCTGGAAGAGTCCAAGTCCAGACCGGATAGGGCTCTGAGCAACCTGGGCTAGTGGAAGGTGTCCCTGCCCATGTCAGTGGGTTGGAACCAGATGATCTTTAAAGTCCCTTCCAACCCAAACCATTCTATGATTGTCACACCTCAGGTTTTTCTGTCAGCTTTTGTAGGGGAAAAAACAATTCAAGTTGCTGTTAATACATAAAAAAAATACTGGGTGAGGCCTAAGGGCTTTTATCTGTGTGAGCCATGGGCTGTGTTTCAACGATGTACATAAACAGAGGCTTTTCTGAATCAGGGCCCTTGCAGATATTTGCAACCAGCAAAGCCAGAGCAGAAATTCCCACTGGCTTCCAGAGACAGAAGCTGCAGATGCAACATGCGCTTTTTTTTTTTTTTCCTGAGAGACGCTGTCTGCACTCAAAAATTAAATATACTTGGAAAATTTCCTGGGCAATAAGGGCAACTGGCACATCCTGAGCTGCCTCCGTGCGAGGAACTTGTTTGGATGCAAAGTGCCAGATGGGCAGGAACCTTGGAACATGCTGAGGCCGGAGTTGTGCCTGGGAGAGGGTTGGAGAGCCTCGCTGGCATGCACCAAAGGCACGCCAAGGACCTCTCCAACCTTTTGCTAATAATATTGATGGATCATGTTCTGCTGCCTGAGGACATTCCCAGACAGTTCAATGTACTGCTACACAGCAATCCAAAAATGCTGTCCCAAACTCATCTTCATCCTCATAACACCAGCAATGAGAAAAGTGTTTCCTGCCAGCACGTGCCATTTCCTGACAATTCAATCACCACCATCCTCGTTTTGGGGCGCTTTTTTTAGCAGTCCCTCTGTCCTCTGAGGTCACCAAATAAAAGACCAGTCACTTATTTCATGGAATCACAGAATCCTAGAATGGTTTGGATTGGAAAGGACCTTAAATATCATCCATTTCCAATGCATCTGCCATAGAAATGTCATGTTTGAACTGTTCAGGAAAACTCAATCAAGAAAAAAACTCAAGAATTTGGAAACTGCAGTGGTCAAATTTGATATAAAGCAAAGGACTCCTCAGTATATGGTTATCCCACTGTGCCACTGGCCTTGCCTCATGTTGTAATAAGTGCTATCACACCATTCAGTCACTTTTGACCCTCCAGTCCAGGTTACCATTTTCCTTGTGAGTTAATTAGTTGGCTGGAAATCCAGAGGAAATTGAATTTATGCTTGAAATTCCCTTTTCCTGCATTTTTTTTTATAGAAGAGGATAATCCCTTAGAGGGTTCTAGACCATTTTCATTCTAGAGAGCACAGATAGCAGTGATGTAAATCGCTGTAATTCAGTGGCAAAATGATGTCATTTGGGAAAAAAACCCAGTGGAACACATATTTTCCTCTTTCTAATTCACATTGTTGCTGTGCCTGTGCAGTATTTCCTGATCTTAAATTTTATGATCAAATAAATTCTGTCCAGTACAAGATATTTCAGGACCTGACAATATTTTATTTCTCATCATAATTATTTCTTACATGGAAATCAGCTTTATCTGAGGTGTGATTGCACATTTCCACCAGACTCGATGTCTTCCACATTAAACCTCACATTGCCCTGCTCGGACTCCCTCAGAGTCACTTCAATGACTGTGGAAATCTTGGCCCAGGAAAGATCTGTCCAAATCCAGGTGCTACCACCACAACACCAACCTGTTAGACCTCTCTTATCCAAAGTGAGGAATTTCCATCCAAATTTGAGATCTGGGAAGACAGAGAATGGGACATTCAACCCCCAACCACAAGAAGTCAGACCTTCCTCTTCCTCTTTCTCACTATAATTAAGAGAACTGTGGCCAATATATCTGTTTTACATATTTTTTTTAAATACTCTTTGCTACCTGAATACATTATCTATGGTTTTGAACACTTGCAGCTATGTTTCAAGGAGAACTGTGCATTATCTGTACCTGCAAGAGATAAGTTAAAATATAAAAGTATATATCCTTATTTTTTTAATGCACAGGTTAAAGTCCATACAAGAAAAAGAAAAGATATTTGCATACTGAGAAATGTTTGTATACATGCATATACTTAGTAAATTTTATTTCATTAAAATTAAAACAGAATTTCACTAAAGAGGCATTCAAATCAAACCTTTTAGGTTAGTCAGATGATCTTTGTACATGAGAGACATTAAAAACCCACAAATGAAAGGTTTTGTTACACGTATTCACAACAAGAATAGTGTGTCAGTGGTGTATTTGCTTCTATTTCAGTTTGTTAAAGGGAATCATAGTTGGTATATGAGCTGATTTGCTGACAGAGGGAGGAAAAAAACACGAAACCAAGCCAAACCACTCCACCTACAATATTAATTAACTCCAGTATGAAGAAGTCATTCACTTTTTATCATTCTTTCAAAAATGTATTTATACACTGATTAGAAAAACAAGGACAAAACTACTGTTTCTTAGCTCATTGGAGCCAGTCATACTGTTAATATATTAAAAGTTTAGATGTCCTGTATTTTAAATGCTCACATTTTCCATCCTATTTGTGGATCAGATCCAAAACCCTCTAAGGATTCCCATTGATCACCCAGGCTTTTTTTATCAAAATGTTTCCAAGTGTCCTGATAAAATCCTGCCACTTGTGAGATTTGAAAGCAAATTATTACACATAAAAATCAGCTTCTATTGGGTAAAATAGGAACAAAAATAATGACTTTAATTTTAGGCGAAAGAGGCTTGAAAGTGCGACCTGAATTGATGTAAAAACTGAAAAATAGAACTTGAAGAAGAACATTTGTTGATTTCTTTTTCACAGGGTTTTAGTCCTGTTGGATGAAAACCGCAAGTGCCGCAAATGCTTCCGGTCATTCCAGTCTTCCTCCTCACCTTCCTCAAGAATCAGTCCCAGGAGGAACTTGGCAAGGACTGGAGGTGTCCTGCAAGGCCCTCTGGCACATGGCAATGTGCACAGAGATGATCTCATCCCGCTGCCAGTGGTGCCAGGGACAACCAAACAGAGCAGGAACTGCTGAGACAGACACAGCCAGGGCTGCATCTGGGAACTGGTTCCTTTCTGAGAGGCTCCTTGACTTTCCTGCTGCTGCAAAGTGTACGTGGGGAACTACTGATGAAGAGGAATGTTTAAGGATGTCCTACAGAGGACAGCACCCTCAAAAGGAACAGTGAACTGTGATGTTCAGGGCCATGAAGATGATTAGAGGGAACACTTTCCTATGAGGAAAGGCTGAGGGATTTGGGATTGCTCAGCCTGGGAAAGAGAACAATCCCAGGGAGACCTTAATGCAGCCTTTCAGTACCTAAAGGGGTTCCAAGAGAGCTGGAGAGGGACTTTGGACAAGGGCATATAGGAATAGGACAAAGGGGAATGACTTTCAGCTAAAATGGAGTAGATTTAGGTTAGATGTTGGGTTGTCTCTTACTTCTAGAAGATTTAAAGATACCAAACTCTCCCTTTGTTTAAATAATCATAGAATCACAGAATGGTTTGGGTTGAAAGCAGACTTAAAGATCATCAAGTTCCAATCCCCCTGCCAAGGGCAGGGACACCTTCCATTTCATCCAGTTCTTCCAGGTAAGTAAAAGTTCAGCTTAATCATCAAACAAATTTGTGCAGGACAGAACTGAAGCAGAGTGGCTGCTTATGGCACTTTTCAGTGTAAAACCCGCCTTGAGAAATCTTTTAGCAGAAGTGAGCCCAAGCCTGTACAAATTACTTTTAAGAGAAACCCATTCATGTTGTTCTCGGCAGTGCTGAATTACACTCCTGAAATAAAAATAATGGACTTTGCCCGTCAAAGTGTGCTATTACCCCATAAAAATCTGCCTTTGCGCTTTTTACTCGAGTAAAGAGATTGCATGTGAGGGAGCAGATCTGTGAAAGGCCCATTAACAGCTCAGTAGGCAACAGATGCTCACCAGAGATGGAGACCAGAAGGTCTCCTGGCAAAGATACACCGAGGTCATTTGTCTGTTAAAGCCTCTAGAGGTGACGGCAAGTGAGATCTTTCTGGTGGGTCCTGAGCAGTGGTGGGCAGGAGCCTCATCACAATTCTCTGGGAACATCCTTCCCCAGCCCAGGAGCTGCTGGGCATTCATTCCAGTGTGAACAAAACACTGAGTGTGTCTGAATCCAGCAGGGATCAGCAGGAATGTGTCTGAACTACAAAAAGAAATGATCTTGATTCAAATATGGGAGAAAGTCTGAACAGAAGCTCTGAGATGGACAATTTGAGAAGGGAAACAAAGCTGGGGAAGGGTCTGGAGCACAAGTCTGGTGAGAAGTGGCTGAGGGAGCTGGGGGGGCTCAACCTGCAGAAAAGGAGACTCAGGGGAGACCTTATTGCTCTCTACAACTCCCTGAAAGGAGGGTGTAGCCAGGTCATGGTTGGTCTCTTCTCCCAGGTAACAAGTGATAGGATGAGAGGAAACAGCCTCAAGTTTCTCCAGGAGAATTTTAGATGGAATATTATGATTTTATATATATTATATTATATTATATTATATTATAGTATAGTATAGTATAGTATAGTATAGTATAGTATATTATTTAATTTATTTTTTGTGGAAGGGGTTGTAAATCATTGGAACAGGCTGTCCAGGGAAGTGGTGCAGTCACCATCACTGGAAGTGTTCAAAAAATATGTGGATGTGGTCCTTGAGGACATGGTTCAGTGGTGAACATAGTGATGGTGCTGGGCTGATGTTTGGCCTTGATGATCTTAAAAGCCTTTTCCAACTTTAACGATTCCATGATTCTATGACTGAAAAAATTCTCCTTACTTGGCCACCACATATAAGGCAACATGAAAAAAAAGCAACTTATAAACCAATTTTTTTGCAGAGTTTAAACACTTGAAATATTTTCCCCAATGAAGACGTGAAGAAAATTGCAACATTCTCGCTTTGACAGCAGCAACTTGTGTGCCACAATAGTATCTACAATAATTCCTATGGGTCATTAGGTTGAAAGAACAAATTAAATAGAGTTGTTCTGCAAAATTCACCCATTGTTAAATAATATATCTTGTTAGAATAAAAGCATTGCATATTTCGGGTGATATCCTCGCTCCATTTTCAATCAAAGGAATCGTTTAAAGGTCTGGTTGAAAGGGGTGTATTTTCCTCTGTGGCCACTGGTGCTTTAAACCATGGAAATGTTATAATGTTCCTGGCAGATGTTCATTCCTATACAGTAGAAAGAGAAGTGATCTATTATCTGCTTAATTATTTTCAATACAAGAGTAAAAATTCATTAGAAATGCTAGAAATTGCAAGAAGTGCATTAAAGTCAATTGGCTTCACAATGTGTCACCATTTGCAGATGACAGAGATAATTCTGACTTCCATGGACTGATGTTGTTGGTCCTTGGTCACGTGGAAATATGAAGCAAACAAAGTTCTCAGTCAGAGGCGATATCTCTGCTTAGATAATCTGACATTTTTGGGCCCCTCATGACAAGGATGTCACTGAGGGGTTGGAGCTTCTCTAGGGAAGGACAACAAAGCTGGGGAAGGGTCTGGAGCAGCAGGAGCAGCTGAGGGAGCTGGGGGGGCTCAACCTGGAGAAAAGGAGATTCAGGGGAGACCTTATTGCTCTCTACAATTTCCTGAAAGGAGGGTGTAGCTGAGTCATGATCAGTCTCTTCTCCCAGGTAACAAGTGATAGGACAAGAGGAAATAGCCTCAAGTTGCTCCAGGAGAGGTTTAGATAGAATATTATGATTTATTTTTCAGGTAAAGGATTGTAAAGCATTGGAACAGCCTGCCCAAGGAAATGGTGGAGTCACCATCCCTGGAAGTGTTCAGAAAACACATGGATGTGGCATTGAGGACATGGTTTAATGGTGAACATGGTGATTGATGGTGCTGTGTTGACAGTTGGATTGATGATCTCAAAGGTCTTTTCCAGCTTTAGCTGTATTCTATCCTGTGGTTCTGTGACATAACTGAGGGGAAAAAAATAAAGAAACAAAAGCCCTATGAGCTTTTAATGCGCAAAGTCTTCTACAAATACAGAGTAGAATCAGCAGCCTGGCAAGATATATAGAAGTGGGAAATCATCATTCATGGTGAAACTCATTTATTTTTAACCAGCTGAAGACTTTGGAAGTGCCAGTGGAGCCAGAGTGATGTGGGAAGCAGGACAGATCACAAAGTGCTTGGCATCTTCTGGACATAGGGAGAGGATGTTAATTATTCACGCAAAATACTGAAGGCTGAAATCTAGAAAATTCCTAAAAAGTGGAACTTTTAAACATAGGGACAACAAGTAGTATGAAGTGTCAACTGAATATTCAACGTCATTATCTACCACACTTGGGAAATTTACCCCAAGATTAGTCTTTTGAGAAAATTTAGTTTTCAAGGCTCCTACCAGAGAATTTCACAGAAATCATGCTTGGAAGACACTCATGGAAGGTATTTAATGCAGCCTCCTGCCCGAGGCAGAGCTGCTGCCAACATCAGATCAAGTCAGCAATGACTTCTCCCAGTCAAGTCTTGAGACTTCCATGACCTCTCTAGTGAACAGTTCTGGGGTTTCAATGCTTTTCTAGTGCAGGGGTTGTTTGGGGCTTTTTCTGAGGGGATGTGCAGTGACAGGGCAAGGGGGAATGACTTTAAGCTGAAGCAGAGCAAGTTTAGATTCAATATTAGGAAGGAATTCTTCCCTGTGAGGGTGGGGAGGCCCTGGCATAGGTTGCCCAGAGAAACTGTGGCTGCCCCATCCCTGGAGGTGTCCAAGGCCAGGTTGGATGAGGCTCTGAGCAACCTGGGATAGTGGAAGATGTCCCTGCTCGTGGCAGGGGCGTGGAACAAGATGGTCTTTAAGGTCCCTTCCAACCCAAACCCTCTGAAGATTCTTCTCAGTTTAGTGCCATCCTTAAATGTGCTGAGGGTGCACATCCTGTGGCACCATCCAGGACACTGAGGAAGATGAAGGACAATATCAGCCCTGGCTGTTCTTGGCATGAGTTGCCAGACAGAGGCACACACTCAGCCATTGATCCCTATCCTTTGAACAAGGTGATTCAGCCAATTTCCAACCTCCTTGGCAGCCTGTTCATCCACAGCTTCAGCTTCCAAACGAGAATGCAGTGGGAGGGAATATCTAAAGTCATGTTAAGCACAAGACACGACATCTGCCCATCTTCTTTCACCCACCAGACATCCATTTTGTCATAGAATGCAATTAGTGTCCTCAATCATCCTCTGTCCTTGCTGTGGGACTCCCATTACTTTTCCAGAGGCAGGAGTGACATGGATTGATTTATACTTTCAAACGTTTTCCTTATTAGGATTTGTTGTTGTGGGGTTTTTGTTGTTGCTGTGTTTTGCTTGGTTTTGGTTTTGGTGGTTTTTTTAAGATCAGCCTTTTTTTCAGTCATCAGGGATCTTCTCATTCACTTATTTTCCAAGAAGGGTAAGAAGTTTAATGATCACATCAACCAGGCCTTGAATGCTGTAGGGGATTTCTTGATGGCCTTTCTTCATCTTCAAAAGGAGTTTAAAATTTACAGGACATATTTCATCATGTGATTCTTGAAACCAGGAAAATATTTATGCACATCCACACAATGTGGTTTTCTTCATGACTTTCAATACATTTTAATGTGTTTTTCTGCCCTAAAACCCTTCTTCTGTATGTTGTGGGAAAGCTGCTTGATTTAATTTTCTGAGTTCTTTAAAGGAGACAAAAGTGAGAAGGACAGACTTGTTTATAATCACTCTTCATGTGTCTTTTGAAATGTGTTAAAGGTCTATCTGTTTTTTATGATTCAGCATTAAAACTTAGAATAACCTGATCTTACACTGATGTTTAGACATAACCCAGGAACTAAAAGAATATTTGTAAATTATTCTGAAAAATTGCTCATAAATTTATAGCTCACCTGAAAAGACTGTGATAGGAAAACAGGAAATAAATAAATAAAAAAGTTATGTTCAGCAACACAAACTACTTCTGAAATACCTGACAGTTGTTTTTTGTGAAACACAATGTTCTTAATCTAATTCATCTATGTTCTTTAAAAGCAAAGTTTACTTTTTCAGGATGCCATAAACATTATGAAGTAAGTGGGATCAGCAAAAGGATAGAAGGAAGTTAAAGATCAAGCAAAGTGTGTTTACATGCCTCAAGAAACATCCATTCAGAAATGATCACGTTTCCTATTCAAAGACCACTTTTTTCCATTTTTTAAAATATTGTGCAATTTGATTTATTCAAGGCAATTACAAAAATCATCTTTTCTTTGTGTAAGCAAACAAGTTCCAGAAGCTGATATTTATTCTGTTAAGAATAAATCCCTCATATCCATTAAAAAAAATTGTAATAGATTTTAAAACTAATGTTTTATGAAATATCTCAGAGATCTTTTGTTACTTAGAAAAGCGAAGCTTATAATAATTCAGTGGAATTTTTGGGGGCAATATAAGGTTCACTTTAGAGAAAAACACTTGATATATTAACAGAAACCATCTTTCCCTGGAATTTGTGATAAAGCATTGTCCTTTATTCTGTGTGCTTTGCCTGAAGCATTGATTAGAATGTGTAATTATAGAGAAGGTCTGCTGAAATCATTAATCAAAACAGGCTCTGTAGAAGTTATCACCAGTAGACGGGATGTCTACACACAAATATGGCAAAGAAGATGGGAGGATGGGACCTGATGGGCAGCCCTGAAAAATGGTCCAGGCAGGTGCCGTCAGGTCCAGGTCTTGACAGGAATAAGTAACAAGTGATAGGACAAGGGGAAATGGTCTCAAGTTGCTCCAGGGGAGGGTCAGATTGGATATCAGGAAAATTTTTTTCCCTGAAAGGTTTATCAGGCATGGGAAGAGGCTGCCCAAGACAGAGGTGGTGTCCCCATCCCCGGAGGTGTTTAAACGACGATATGTCTCTTCAGGACGTGGTTTAGTGGTGGCCTTGGTTGTGCTGGACTAACTCTTGGACTCAGTGATCTTAAAGATCTTTTCAAATCTAAATGATTCTATGATTCTATTTTAGCTAAATCATTGTTATGAGTTGTCCCAGAGGGGGAGAGTAACAAAGATTCTTGTTAATAAATCTCTTGGGGTGGATTAGAGGGAAACAACACCGAATAATCAATGTTTGTAAATAGATCTATGTAGGGTTTATTTTAGAACAATTTGGTTTCAAAGGTAAACAGGTGTGTTGCCATTTTGGGTGTTATCATCTATAGCCATACAACAATATTAAAGCATTAAAAATAGCACTTAAGGAAAAGTATAAGGGAAGGAACAGAAAGAAAGGGGAGATATTTATAGTCACCACACTCTGGATCCAGTGATGAAATTTGGTGGTTGCAGCTTCTGTGTGTTGGTTGAAGTGGTGACCACAGTCCTGTCAAATGGATGGTCTTGATCCCTTGGGGGTGGGGGAAGCCCCCCCAAAACTCAAAGATTTCCTGAGTTATTCTACACTTCAAGCTCAGGTGGGAACTCCCAGTACCTCCCCTGGGGTGGGGGGTTTTACACTGGGTTGTGTCAGGGGACGTGTCATGAGTCTCTGACACCTCCTGAGATGTTACAGCTGCCTGTAATGTCACCATCAACCACAGGCCATCGTGGTCCAACATCTGGGATGAGTAGCCCAGGATAGACGTAAAATGTCTTTGATGCTCCACAGAGGGGTTTTCCCAGCAGAGCCATCACGTGAGGGAGGACATTGGCATGAGAGGAAGGATTATCCCACCTCCCAGGATTTGCCTCTTCCCTTATCTGCCAATCCAGTTTGTAGCTTCAGGTGTGCACCCCCTTCTGCACCAGGGACAGCTGGACGATGGCACCCCTTTATGTCATCCAAAGGTCCCTTCCCAGTTGGCACATTCAGTTCGGGGTGGGTTTGGCTGGATGAGCATCTGTTCCTTTGCAGTTTTCTGTAGTGGACAAAAGTCTTTTGATGATCTTGCAATATTTAAGCCATGAACCATTTCAGTCTCTGACAATCATGAGTATAAGGGCCCTTCCTTACAGAGGGCCCACTGGAATGAACATCTGACACTGAATTAACTGAACATGCCCTCTTTGCTCACTGGAGTCTGTGCAGACCAGATTCATCAACCCCACGACAAGAGGTTGTTGTGTGACAGGACAGACACATGACAAGAAAGAAGCTGCCAATATATGGAATTAAAATATTTTGTTATAGATGGACTTGACAAGGGTCTTCTCTTCTTTAGGAAACATTGATGAAGTGTACAACCACGCTTCCCATTTTTTCTGTCTATAGCTCATATCTTGTCTAGAGAAAACTTCCTGCACTCTCCCCTGCCGGTAACTTTTAATTATTCTGAGTTGTCTGAATAATTTTCAGTCATTTAAGAAATACCTATTTTTTGGAACAGTTCATTTTTTAGGTGACTGATGTGAAGCATCCCAAAGTAATGCTGTTTTAGGAAGACAGGACCTGAAAAGTGATTTACATACTTAGCAATTTGCTCCAAATTCTGTTCATTAGCTTGAACTTTTCCATTCTTGACTTATTTTAGTAGATACAAATAAATGCCTTTTTTTTTGTATACAAGCTCAGCTATTGTATTAGATCCCAAGGTGTCTGTAACAGCTCATGGAAAGTAACAGCACCTGAGCATCTTTTGGATTTTTTTAGTGATTAATTAATCTGTCTCTTATCCAGACATTTTTCTAGAAACCAGGTAGATAAGGGATCCCATAAACAAGAAATGGCATGCTCAGAAAATAGAAGGGGGATCCTGGTCTTCAGGAATTTCTCATTTACATGCAGGAGGACAGATTGTAAAGCCAATTGTCAAACAGTCCAGGAGAACAAGGTGGCAGTGCCTTGGCAATGGCATTATCAGAGTAGTTAAGTGGTGCTCATATATAATAGAGATGAAGTTAAGGAAACTTAATAAAAATTGTAATTTCCAAGCCATCTGCAGTAAATATCAAAGTCTCTCTCATTTCCTCCTCCAAGACATGTTATTGTCCTCTAGAGTCAATGTCATCTTCTACTTCCTCCTTCCCTACTTTCCCCCACCTTCCCAAGTGCTGGCACATGTTCTCAGCCAATATTATCAGAGGTTTTTTGTGTGTTTGTTTTCATAACAATGAAATAAAAGCCTCTGAAATGCCATTTTTTCTACAGTTGTTGTAACTGCCTTCATTAATGATGCTTCTCTTTGTTAGGACGAGGTGATTTATTTTATTATATTTACCAGAAATGTATCTGGAAGAAAAATAAACTGTGAGAAACAGACCTTATCATGCCATGCACGCTTGACTTTCAAACTGATTTTACTGGAAGCAACATTATGGGGACAAAGCTGAGGCACTGCTGTTCTCCTGAACCTCAAAGACACGGAGAGTCTTGACAGTCCTCCAGGAGAAACTCTTGAGTTAGCAGTGTGTCCATTGAAATTCAAGGAAATGCCTTCCCTTTTCTCTCTGATTTCAAACTTTTGAGTTCACAGATATGTGAGCCAAGTCTTCTGCTTTGAAGTGATCTTACCCTTGTGAAGGTGGGAGTCACCTTGGGTACTCAAACTCAGGCATTCAGCTTTCTCATATAGCTACAGGACATTTGTGTTCCAGGAGGAGACCTGAGCAGACTAAGGAAATCAAGGATGTTCTCATCTGCTGTCCATTTCTACTCATCAGAAACTGCAAATCCCACTGGAAAACATCTCTCTTCGCCTTAACTTTAAAAAATACAATAAGGAAGAGTGGCTGGTTAAAGATGTAAGGCAGCTTAGAGGAATCCCAGCAAGGGCTGACCCAAAGTAAGACATAAGCACTGAAAGAATTTCATCCAGGGTGAATCTCATCTGGGTTCAGCAGGATTATCTCCAGAATAAGAGTGGAGTTCAGACATCCCAACTTCACTGTCGTGACCAGTGACAGGACTCGGGGGAATGGCATGAAGCGGAGTGAGGGAAGGTTTAGGTTGGATATCAGGAGAGGGTTCTTCCCCCAGAGGGTAGTTGGGCACTGAACAGGCTCCCCAGGGCAGTGGGCACAGCCCCAAGGCTGCCAGAGCTCAAGCAGTACTTGGACAACGCTCTCAGGCACATGGTGGGATTCTTGGGGTGTCCTGTGAAGGGTCAGGAGTTGAACTTGATGATCCTGATGGGTCCCTTCCAACTTCTGTGATCTCTGGCCAATGGACAGTGCTGGTATTGGTGCTGCTGGGTCTTGTGTCACTGACAGATTTCCATTTCTGTGCATATTAACCTCGTGATAATTGCTGATTGGTAAAGGCAATCTTCCAACAAATATGAGGGTATCCTTCTCCAACCATATCCTGGGCTGCATCAAAAGCAGCATGACCAGCAGATCAAATGAGGTGATTCTTTCCCTTTACTCTGTTCTTTTGAGACCCCACCTGGAACTGCATCCAGCTCTGAGGTTCCCAGAATAGGAAAGGCTTGGACCTGTCCAAAGGAGCCACTAAAATGATCAAAAGGGCTGCTATGGAGACGGGATGGGAGGGTTGGGGTTGTTCAGCCTGGAGAAGAGAAGGCTCCGGGGAGACCTTAGAGCCACTTCTAGGACTTGAAGGAAGCTTACAGGAAGGCTGGAGAGGGATTTTTTGCAAGGCCGTGCAGTGACAGGACAAGGGGGAATGGTTTTAAACTGAAGGAATACAGATTTAGATTGGATATTAGGGAGAAATTCTTTCCTGTGAGGGTGGTGAGACACTAGCACAGGTTGCCAGGAGAAGCTGTGGCTGCCCCATCCCTGGAAGTTTCCAAGGCCAGGTTGGACGGGGCTTGGAGCAACCTGGGATAGTGGAAGGTGTCCCTGCCCATGGCAGGGGGTTGGAATGAGACGATCTTAAAGGTGCTTTCCAACCTAAACCATTCTATGATTCCATGATAAGTCTTTCCAAAAACACAATCCAGGGTCTTTGGTTTCCCACCCCTCTGCCTCCAGCTCCTTCTCTGCACACACATTCACCCCTTGGTTAAGCCTTTTCTTCTAGAACACAACTCGTACACTTTTATAAGCAGAGGGCTCATGCTTAGGAGGGAGAAATGGATTTAGTTTTCAGCATTACATTTATTCTGATTTTCACAGGGATTTTGACATGAGAAAACGGAGTGGAAGTCTTGGCCAAGGTCCTGGGTAAGACATTGCCCGCTTACGATCTAATCTAGAGACATGTTTAAGTTTGACCATTAACTGAGGAATGTTTGTTCCTGGTTTCACAAATGGATCTTCAAGGTGAGATTTAAGTCTAACACTCAAAATCCCTCCAAAGGCGAAAGAAGTCTGGATTTGAACTTGTGATTTGAACATTTTTAAGGATAACTTTCTATAATTCAATTTTGGTTTCTAAATCATGTCCCACCAACTTCCTGTTGTTGAAATCAACATTAATTAATGCTGCTTTTACATATTCTTAAGATCACCATGACTTTTATCAATGTCTTAATTAACACTGATATATTTCAAAGTTATCATTCCAAACCAGTTTCTACCAAAATTAGTCAGTAAGAGGCTGTACCAGAGCCACGCAAAAGTGATTCACCTGTTTCACAGTGACTCAAACACAAATAATTTAGACTCTTTTCATGGACAAATAATTTCCAATAGCAGTGTTTTATGGCAGAATGATTCTTGACTAACCCTAGTTGTCATGGTGTGTCAGTGATGAAGCAATGACTAAATTCAGGTAATATTTTAAAGCCATTACAACTTCTAGATTCAGTATTTTCTCTATTTTCTTTCTAACTGACCACCATGCATTCACCATATGGGCTTTATTTTTCTTGCTGGGCCATGTCTACATCCAGCACAGGAGTTTAAGAAGTTGTGGTGAGTCAAATGTCCCCACAGCCAGACCCCAAGGACCTCCCTTTCTCAGCGAGCTGCTGAGCAGAAGATTGGTTCCATTATCTCCTGATTTATTTATTTATTTTACTTAAAACTAATCTGGAACTTTGTTCAAGATTTATAAAGCTTGTCAGTGTGACCAAAAGTGGAATGGGTAACGTGCAGGGGGGGATTAAGAATAAGCAGAAAGTCAGTCAATGAGTAAAAAACTAAAAATAAATTAAATTAAAATAAAAATTGGTTAGTCCCACTTCTGGTGTCTGCAGTGTCCTGCACACCAACACCTCTGCCTAAGTCTGAACCTCCAGAGATATTAATATTTTGCTAATAATAACCACCTCCGGATCTGTCCCACTCTGTGTATTGTACATATGCGTAAGATATTTGCTGCTAATTTGTCTGCGGGAAGGTCTGAAATCCTCTCTGAAGACTCAAATGTCTTACAAGTTTTATTTTTGCACTGAAGTTGCTGAAGGTGAGCCCAGTTTCACCACCCACGCTCGCACTGAAAAAAAAAAATAAAAGCTTCTAACTTGCAGGGAGAAGGTCCTCAAATCCCCACCCACTGCAGGGTGGTATTTTAAATCCTCCCAGAAGAGTCGATTATGGTGAGACCCTTAAATTACCACCTACATCCACACACCCACATGTGTGTGCACTTGGGTTCTTGTAACGTGGAGCCCTGGAAAATTGACTTTTCCAGGGATCTGGTTGCAGGTTTCTACACGTTTGTTGACAGAGAAGAGGTGAGAAGTAGAAATCTGTTTGCAAGCTCTGCACAGGGGAGTTTTTACCATCAGAAAACTCTGTGTCTTAACAGTCTGGAGCTCGTGTTGAAGCTTGCACACCTGTAAATGTTTCTTTCTTTGGGTTCAGCCTGGAAATTAAGTTTATTTTCTGTGCTGCTGCTGCTGCCTTATATCAGGGTGGTGTTTCAGCCTGGGTAGAGGTTATGCTTGTCCTTTTAAAAAGAAAATCACTCAGAGTAACATTGAACTTGCTGATGGACCATTTCATGGGGGGGAAGGTGAGCAAGCAAAGGTCCCTGTGAGACCAACAGCATCCCTGTTTGCCAGGCAGGGAAGCAGAGGCACAGGAGGGGTGAATGCCCTGACAGATTAATGCTTACTGGCTCTTGCCAGGACAGATTTATGAAGAGATGTTAAATCTCCCAATTAGCAGTTTCCTGTCTCAAGTACTCAACGATACCTCTGCATATTTTATCCCCTCCTGTCTCTCTGGGACACTCCAGCCACTTTTTACTGAGCTCTGATCTGCTCCCAGGATTTGATCCTGTGATGTCTCTGAGCTCCTTCCCAGCCAGGGGTTTAAGTTTTGGACCCAGGTCACCTGTTGGGCTTCTTGCTGGAACTCCACAATGTAAGAAGGATATAAAGCTGTTAGAAATGGCCCAAAGGGGGGCTGTGAGGATGGTGAAGGGTCTGGAGGTGAAGCCAAATGAGGAGTGTCTGAGGTCACTTGGCTTGTTCAGCCTGGAGAAGAGGAGACTGAGGGGAGACATCATGGCTACAGCTTCCTCATGTGGAGAAGTGGAGGGATATCTTCTCTCTGGGGACCAGAGACAGGACCCAAGGGAATGTCATGAAGCTGTGCCAGGGAGGTTCAGGCTGGATATTGGGAAAAGGTTTCTCACTCGGGGGTAGTTGGGCATTGAACAGGCTCCCCAGGGCAGTGGGCACAGCACCAAAGCTGACAGAGCTCAAGGAGTGTTTATACAGTGCTCTCAAGCACAGGGTGGGATTATTGGAGTTGTTCTGTGCAGGGCCAGGGGTTGGATTTTGGTGAACTCTGTGGGTCCCTTCCAACTCAGGACTTCCTGCGATTCTGTGAACACACAACTCCCTGACAAGAGGGGGGAGCCAGGGTGGGGTTGGGCTCTGCTCCCAGGAATCAGCAGTAGGACACGAGGGCACAACCCTGAACTGTACCAGGGGAGGTTTAGGTTGGACATTGGGAAGAAGTTCTTTCCAGAGAGAGGGATCAGACCTTGGAATGGGCTGCCCAGGGAGGGGGTGGAGTCCCCGTCCCTGGAGATGTTGAAGCAGAACCTGGACGTGGCACTCAGTGCCATGGGCTGGGTGCCAAGGCGGGGTTGGGGTAAAGGTTGGACTCAATAATCTCAGACGTGTTTTCCAGCCCAGATGATCCTGTGATTCTGTGGCTTTGTGTTCCTAAACAATA
Organism: Manacus candei; assembly: GCF_025592945.1. Classification (NCBI taxonomy): domain Eukaryota; kingdom Metazoa; phylum Chordata; class Aves; order Passeriformes; family Pipridae; genus Manacus; species Manacus candei. The sequence continues at coordinate 49,355 of NW_026138236.1, read as the reverse complement.
CAGCTATTTCTCTCAACATCCTCTCTACATCTCTGAGTAGTATCAGGCATCTTGGCTAGAAAGGCCCACTTTCTAAAAGCAAATAAGGTCATTAACATCCCAGCTGAGATTCTCAATATGCAAAAAGTCAGGGCAATTAGAGATGTTCAGCATCCTCTTAACAGCTGTGCACTTTGTGTTGGCATTTCGAAATTCATGGCTGGATTTTATGCTCATAAACGGGCATAGCATGATCCAAAAATGTGTTTACAAAAAACATAGAATAACCTGAGTTGGAAGGGACCCACGAGGATCACGGAAATCCAACTCCTGCTCCTGCATAGGACAACCTGAAGAATCACACCGTGTGCCCTGAGAGCATTGTCCAAATTCTTCCTGGGGTGTAGCTGCAGTTCAACGGGAGAGGCTTTGGCTGTATCAGGACTCATTGATTTTCTATACATTTATGGCACCTTTTTTTTCCCCCATCTGTTTCAAGTTAGAAGTTAAAAGCTTATTGCAAAAGTAGAGAGAGGGCTATAAAAAAAGCAATGTCCCCAAGTGCTAGGTCTGAAATTTTTCCTTATGGTGGGATTCTCCACAGCTAAACAGGGTGTTAGAAGTGTTAGAGACTGTTCCATATGTAAAAGGGCCCAGTTACAGAGAACACCCATGAATGGAGTTCAGCTACTCTTCTCCACTCCAAGGAGGTCCAGAAAGGCAGTCAGGGAAGGATGGAGAGAGGAACTCCTGCAACTGCTGGCAGCAGCTCTGGACAGAAAGCAGTGATGGAGGCTGAGCTGTCTTTAGGGCAGCAGGATGCAGCAGCACAAGCCTTAAAACTAGATCTGTGTTGAAAGGTACCTTACACATGCCAGTTCTACCAGCTTGGGAAAGGAACCCCAGCTCCTTGAACAGTCATCTCACCTTTATGCATCCAGAATAGTCTTGGGGTTTATGGTTCCATAGCTTGGTTAACGTTCTGTATCTCAGCGTATCCCTCCCCTAGTCCTTGGCAGAACTCAATAGTTTGGCCAGGTCATGCTGGTGAGGGAGATCATGTCCCAGCACTACTGACAAGGTGTCTACAAGAACAAACATCCCCATAAGTGGGAATAATTGAGCTCCTTGCTGTGGAGCTGATTAATGAACCTCCAGGGATGAGCAGCCCTGGTGTTCAAGGACTCAGTGAGATTAGAAAAACCTCAGTGAAGTGCCCAACCTTTTGAATGCTACACAAAGAAGCATCCATCTGATCTCAAATTCCTTCTGGGAAGGGGAAATTTGGATGAAAAAGAGGAATTCTGAAATTGGCTGGGAATTTGTAGTTCTGAGTTGTCAGGCTGTGGCTGAGCGACTGCTGGCGAAATGTGACTTTTCCTTTGCTCCCTGTTCCTCCACCTCACTCCTACCTTCTCAGAGGTGACATAATAATATCTAACAGCCAGTTTCTCACCTCTGCAGGCTATGACTGACACTGCAATGAACTGAGGGAATACAGCCTGAGGATTTTTTCCCCTTTTGACTTGGACGAGGAACAGCATATCCCCAGCACACACATGACTCAGATTCATGGAAATCTTTGCTGTACTTGTTCCTGCTGTGTTCCCCAGTTGTATGAAATGGCCTCTGGACTAGAAAATGCACAGGATGGTGAGATTCCTCCCATCTCTTTCATAGCACAGAAAGTGGAAACAGCAGTTCCACCTCTCAGTGAAATCAACCCAATTGATCAGATTTTGAGTAGGCTTGAAGAGGAAAGATGCACCTTCTCTTATCTCTGGGTTTTAACTTCAATCAATGACAGAAAAGAGGATGCAGATAAGTACCCAGCATATGTCTACCCTTTCAACTGAGCCCACACAACAAACCTGGGAGATCCATTTGGGGCATGAGATCTTCTTTGGGGAAGGACCCGGGTTGTTTGGTGACTCAGAATATTAAGTATGACCCCTTTGAGCCCGAAGTAACGCCGAGGAATGGCCAGGAGGGAAATGAAAAGCTGATAACTGCATGCACAATAATCTGTTCTAAATTAGCACTGAACCCTCAGGAAAGAGATCTTAGAGTCACTGCAGATAGTGATTTTATGTGTCATCTAGGTGGTCAGCACAAGCAAAAAATGTGAATAAAATCCTAGTACTTACTAGGAAATGGATAGAAAACAGAGCCTTTCCTTAAAAGTTTGTGTATTTAAATCCCTAATGACCCTAAATCTGGGACACTGTGTGTACTTCCATTCATGCCATATAAAAAAGGGTGTGGTAGAGTTAGAGAAGGTAGAAAGAAAGATGATCAGAGATGTGGAGTGGTTTTAATGTGAGGAATGGCTAAGCTGTAATTCTCATTGCAGCTGGGAGTCATCCCGTGTGCCAGCAGACATCTACAGAGGGATGATGGGTCTGAAAAGGGTGAGTAAGGAGTGGTTATTCATTATTTCTCATACCCTGACAAACCAGGGGCACTAATGGATCGGTCAGATACAGGTTTAAAACAAACATGAAGAACTTCCTTTACACACATCATGGGTCTTGTCATGGCGGCTAAAAATATAATGTTTCTCGGGCAGGCTTTAGAAAAATCAGTAGAGAAAAAACTCAGGGATAGCAACCTAATTGTGCTGGTTTTGGCTGGGATGCAGCTAATTTTCTTCATGGTAGCAAGTATGGGGCTATGGTTTGGATTTGTGCTGAAAACAGTGCAGATAACATAGAGATGTTTTACATACTGCGGAGTTCTTGTGCAGCATCAAGGCCTGTTCTGCTGGGAAAGAGGAAGAAGGAGGAGTTTGGAGAGATGATGTTTGACTTCCCAAGTCACCATTACGTGTGATGGAGCCCTGCTTTCCTGAGGATGGCTGAACACCTGCCTGCCCATGGGAAGTGGGAAATTAATTCCTTGTTTTCCTTTCCTTGTGTGCACAGCTTTTACTTTACCTATTAAACTGGCTTTATCTCAACCCTCTGCTTTTCTCACTTTTACTCTTCTGATCCTTTCTCCCACCAGGGGAGAGTGAGTGACTGGCTGTATGGGGCTTAGTTGCCAGCTGGGTTTAAACCCTGACAGTTGTTTTTGGCACCCAAGATGGGGCTAGAAGGGATCAAGATAACAACAGGTTTGATTGGAATTTATAGCTGCTATTGCTCTTTAGGTATTAATTGACAGCTCCTGTGCTTGCCATGACTTCCCTGGCTGTGTATTAGAGCCCAGTGCTTGTTAGTGGCTGCTTTTTGCTTCCACTGCTTGCTGTGGTGCTGCACCACTCCTCATTTGAGTGTGCTGTGCCTGGGAATGTTCTGATAACAGCAGCAGAGACGTGCCTGGGCTGGCAGATGGCCAGGGAATCACTGCCCTTCCTGTGCTGCTGTACTGGACCGGCTGGAACTCCAGTGGGAAATCAAGTTAAGGAAACTGTGACCTGTGGATGAGTCCACGAGAGAGCAGGATGCCCCAAAACCTCTGTGGCTCTGATTATGCCACACCAGAGCAGGTTCATCTGGGAGAGTCTGAACCCATGGTTATGTCTGTGCTGGACCTCTAAAAGGGCCCAAAAATAAGTCCAAACTGGAGAAGGTGCATCTTGAAGCTTGAGTGACTGTGCATGAGGTCACTCTGGATCACCTCAAAGCATCTGACCATGGATAAGCCCATGGCAGAGCAGGTACACCCCTGGATGGGCTTCAACCAGAGGCAAGACCATGTTGGAACAGGTTTTTTTTCTGAAGGGGCTGTGGCTATGGATAAGGTCATGATGGAGCAGGTACATCTCTGAAGATAAGGATATTCCATGGATAAGGCCATGCTGGAACAGGTGCCTCTCAGAGTGACTGTGACTGTGGATAGGTCCATACTCTTGGAGACACTGTGGCTCACATATAAGGCTCCAGGTGGAGCAGGTACACCCCTGAGGGACTGCAGTCAGTGGATAAGTCCAAGCCAAGGTAAGAGCAAAAGCAAGAGTTCATTGCAATGTTAAACCCTGTAACCTGACCCAAAAGGACCAGGGAATGAGATCGTGATGGAAATACCTTTAAATTGCTGTAACACATGATTTGAACTGCGTGTTGCAGGAATTACTCCAGCAGGAATCACCTGAACCAGTGGAGGAAAAGCTTTATTAGCAGCAAAGCAAGTGCAGCAGTGACCTGACCTGAGCTGCCTTTGGTGCCCAAAAACTTCACACCACACACCACGTCTCCTGTCCTGAGTGACCACCAGAACAGTTGGAGCCCAAAGTCATGGACTAAATGAACTCAACTGAAATTCGATGGATATTTGTGAATATTTTATGGGTGTTTTATGAAAATTTTGGTCCACAGATTAGAGGAATGATACCTCTAATATCAAAGGATGGGAAGGGCAGTCGTGGCTAACACAGCAAATTGGATAATGTGGGACCTGAGCACGCTGTAAATGGTATGGAATAATGGGTGGAGAAGGTGCTGCTTTTGGCTGTTAATTTAGGGTTATTTTTTTTTCAGAATAGCTGATATGGGGCTATGGTTTGGATTTGTGTAGAGCCCTGTTCTCCTGGAGAACACCTGCCTGTCCATGGGAACTGAAGAATGAATTCCTTGCTTTACTTTGCTTACACATGCATGATTTTTGCTTTAACTATTAAAGTGTTCTTTATCTCAACCCATGAGTTTTCTCACTTTTGCCTTTCCAATCCTCTGCCCCATCTCACTGGAGGGGAGTGAGTGACTAGCTGTGTGGAGTTTAGTTGCTGGCTGGGGTTAAACAATGTCACTAATTGAGAATAATATAACAAAACCACTGAGCAAAGATGAAATTCCCTTTATAGTTTCTTTCTTACTTTCCCCTAAAACCCTATTATCAGTAGATCTGTGACTGGGTTAGGTAGACTCAGGTCTGACCATGATGGCAAATTTATAGCAATTCATCAATGTTCCTACACTCACCCTATAACCTGCTTTCCTTCCAGCATGACCTTGGCCAGGGTATCTTATGGAAGTTTAACCTCCATGATTTCCTAAGTAATTTCACTATTGTGGATCCAGGGCTGAGAACAGCTGATCAGACATCAGTTCTCAGAAAAAAAAAAAAAAAAAGAAAGAAAGAAAAAAAAAAAACAAAAACCACAAAACCAAAAAAAAAACCCACATCTGGAGGCTGTAATGAATCACAGCCTGCCCTCAAATCAACACACAGTGCTGTCATGAAAACTATGAGCTGTGTAACCTGCCAGAGATGCTCTGCTCACCCCTGGGAACACCTGAGTGAGAGGAGATTCTATAAAGTGGGGCACTCCACTTCCAGAATGATTTGCCCTACTTCAGGAATATCTAGTGGGAGCCACAAGAGTAGCCAGTGGGGAAAAACCACCTGTGGAGAAATACTGAAATCATTATCTCCTTCAGAGGCAAGAGCACCGAGCAGAATATGGTAGTGCTGTTCAAATCCGTGAAGAGCTGTTTTACCATGGGAGAAGAAATCCAAAGGAAAAGCTTAAACTGCTGTGGGGAAGAGGGTTTTCAGGTTTTTCAAGCAGCTGAGGGAGCTGAGGGTGTTCAGACTGGAGAAAAGGAGGCTCAAAGGAGACCTTGTCACCCTCTACAACTCCCTGACTGGACTTTGTAGACAAGTGGGGTCGGGCTCTTCTCCAGGTAACAAGCAACAGGACAAGAGGAAATGGCCTCAAGCTGTGCCAGGAGTGGTTCAGGTTGGACATTGGGAAGAATTACTTCATGGAAAGGCTTGTCAGGCATTGAAACAGGCTTCTGAGGGAAGTGGTGGAATCCTCATCCCTGGAAGTGTTCAAGGAGTGACTGGATGTGGCACTCAGTGCTCAAGGTGGTGGTGGGTCAAAGGTTGGACTTGATCTTGGAAGTCTTTTTCAACCTCAGTGATTCTGTGATTCTGTGACATCAGGAGAGATTTTCCAATGGTCAGGACATCTAAGCACGGGAATGAATTGCCTGCAACATTTCCATTATGGGAGGCCTTGAAAAAAACCCAAGATTTAAACAAAGATCCATCAACAGTGACCTAAAAATACCGTGTCTCGCTTTGGGACAGGAAAATAAACTGTGCAACCTCCTGAGTTCTCTCTCAGACCTATGAATTTGTAATGCTGTCACAAACCTCTCCCACAGGCTTGATAATTTGGGTGAAAACACTTTGGATGTTCTGAATTAATTGCAGAGCCTTTTACTGGGCTGTGGATTGGGACTGGCAATGTCATTTCAGCGAGGTCCATGAAACACATCTATTTTAGCTTTCCATTCCTATGGAGAGATCTTCATTTCTCTTTCCTGCAGCAGGGTTCAAGAAGTATTCAGGCTTTGCTGGGTTTTCAGGGTAGAAACTGGAGGAGCCCTGTGAATAATTTAATCCATATTTCTTTAATCACAGCTGGCAGGAGCATGGGGTACAGTTTCCCTGTCCTGGCTTCTGGTTTTTCAGCATGAGTTTAGCTGGGCTGACCTTGGGTGGGCAAAGATTTCATCGTCCCCCACAAGGAGCTGTTGTGGATTATTGGAGAGGAGAAGGCTCTGCCACGCAGGCAGAGGTTGCTCAGGGCAACACAGCATGGGAAGCAGCACGAATGGATGTGTGGATGAATGTGGTCACTGAAGAGGCAGGACTGGGCTCTTCCAAGCTCTCCAGAGGGGGAATTCAGCCCTGTGCTGCACAACTGTTAAACCAGCAAAGCTGAAAGAGCTTACTCCACTTTGTACTGTTGAAAATGTCTTTGGATTCCCCTTTGCTGAGGAACTACCTGGTGGCACAAATATTTGTGGTGCAGAGCTGAGGTGAGCTGCTCTTTGTCACACACTCCAACAACTGCAAACACCACGGAGATGCCACCACTGAGCGACAGCTCAGGCAGCTTTTGCCTCACACTGTTGCCCCTTCAGCTCACAGCTGCTGGGGGAAGGAGGCATGAGCAAGACCTTCACGCTTCTGCCTTACCACGGGGATGAACACCTCCCAGAGATGTCTGCTCTGGCTACACAGGATGTAAATGTCAGCCCTGTTCGTGACTGAAATCAGCAAGGAATGACTTGGAGCATGGGGCAGGAAATCTGTGTACTTTATGTAGCTAATATTGCAGGGCCAGTGCCTTGTACACAAGAACTAAGTGAAAAGAACTGGAAACTAGATGTTTTGTTTATTTATCAGATTAACTCTCAGTGCAGTTGGCAAATATTTACTACAGCTTGTAAGGAGCAGTCTGTAAAAGTTTCTACAGTCTCTGGAAATTCTCCTTTTCTGAGGCATAAGCATCTGTTTGGAGAAAGTTTTTTTTCCCCTGCTGCTTACATACTTTTTGGTGTGGTTGGTTGGGATGTTCTCTGTGATTTTTTTTTTGCCAGATGAGCAGATTGTTTACTCTACTCACTGCCTTCAGCTTGTGCTGTTGGCCAGGGCTGCTGCAATCCCCTTTCTGTGGATCTCTGCCGACTCTTCCGTCTTGCATTGGCTTTTTGGCATCACTGCAAGACAACAGGGGGTATGTGAGTAAACACTTCCCTGGGGATGACTGCCAGAAGGAAGTTCAGGATTCCCTTGGGCTGTGAACATCATCAAAAGATTCTTCTTATCAGGACAGGTGGAGAGAGTTGGGCCCGTTCAGCCCTGAGAAGAGACAACTGAGAGGGGACCTTATCAATGCCTAAAGTATCTGCAGGGAGGATGTTAAGAGGATGGACCAGGCTCTTCTCAGGGGTGCCCAACAATGAGACAAGAGGCAATGGGCAGAAACCAATGCACAGGAAGTTCCACCTGAATATGAGGAAGAACTTCTTTCCTGTGCAGTGACTGAGCACTGAACAGATTGCCCTGAGGGGGTGTGGAGTCTCCCTCACTGGAGTTATTCCACAACCATCTGGACACAATCCTATGCCATGTGCTTTGGGACGACCCTGCTGGAGCAGGGAGGTTGGACCAGGTGACCCACTGTCGTCCCTTCCAACCTGACCCATTCTGTGATTCTGTGACTCTTTGAAAGCCCATTTATGAGCTGCTTGGCTTTGTCCTCCATTTGAGCAGTGGTATAAATATCTACAGCCATTCCCATTCCTCTATGTCCCTCTCCATCCCATTCCTCCAGACTGTGTGAAAACACTCCAGAAATGGAACGAGGACCACCCAGATGCTCCGTGTGTAAAGTTTAGTGTTGTGACATCAGACACATCCCAAGGCTTCTTCATGCTGCAGCACCAGACACAGCAACTTGTGTTTGGAGGCATATTTCCACTGCACAGGAATGGGGAAGGAGATCATTTCAGCCCAGCTGTTGTTGGCTCCAGGTCCCTGACAGCCTGGGATGGGTTCTCATCCAAAATGTACCCCATACTGTATTTTAATTAAACTGAACAAACAAACCAATCACGAAGCCATCCAGCAGAGCTAACTTTGTGCTGAGGCTGAGCTGGACTGTGCACCACTATGAGGAGGGAAACTGGGTATTGGCACAGCTTCTGCTGTCTAAATATTCCCAGCCAAGAGCTGGGATGTACTTTCTTACAATAAAAAGTTGCTGGGGAAAAAAGAAAAAGAAAAAAACAACACAACAATCCACAAAGAAAATGGCTTCAGGACTGTTCCCCTCTTGCCCGTATTTATTCAAGCTGTCTTCCTCTCTCTGCAAATTTGGCAAACAGAGTCTGGCATCCCAGCTCAGGGGACACCTGTTAAATAAATAGGCTCAGTCTCTAACTGCTTCATTCATGGCAGAGTTTCCTGATTCCCTTAGGCAGCTAATTTTTGTTGATTATCATACAGTACAGAGGGATTGTTTGTGCCTCTGCCTCCCATCCCGGCTCTGCCGCTGGTACCAGGCGTGTCCGCGTGACTCAGGCCCGCTGCCTGTGTGGAATAAAGAGTGATTTGATTCTATCATTTTACCATCTGTTAGTGTGGATCACAAGGCAGGGAGAAGCAGCCAGGTGGGTTCTTGTGGGGGTGAACTGAGCCCCTGTTGATTTGCTTGGTTTTCCCGTATCGACACCTCTTCGGAGAAACCTGAGAGCTGAAGCAAAGCTTAACTGGGAGCTGAACCAAGGCTTTACTGAGAGCAGGAGTTGGTGTTGCCTGAGGCAGAGAGACAAACAAGCTCACTAAGAGGCAACAAATGGGCTGGGAGGCCCTCAGAGAAGGACTGAGCAACATCAGGCATAAAGGGGCTGGATTTTAGCTTTGAGAGCTCCAAGATACGCAGAGGAATTTGAAGTTTTGGCTGCCCCATCCCTGGAATTTTTCAAGGCTGGGCTGGACAGGGATCTGAGCAACCTGGTCTAGTGGAAAATATTCCTGTCTATGGCAGGGGGTTTGAAGAAGATGGTCTTTAAGCTCCCTTCCAACCCAAACCATTTGATGACTCTATGATTCTATGAATTGAGTTGTCCCAGGACATGCCTAATCACAGAAGCAGACCTGAACAGCTTCACACAACAAACAAGGCAACATGGAGAAGGCCTGGAGCCAGGTCAATGAGGTGCTCTACATCATCTGGGGTCTATTTCTCCTGAACTGGGCCTCAAAAGTTACATATGGTGCTGGGCTGGGATGTTTTCAGAGGAGAACTTATCCCTCACAGCCTTCAAATACAGGCAGAGAGAGCTCATGCTCCATTCCCTGACCATATGGTCTGGCTGTCTAGCACAACCATCTCCAACAATCCAGAAAGTTGTCTATCCAGAGAGGTTGGGATTTTAAAGGGAGTTTAGTTTTTGGTGCTGTTTTGTAATTCACAGAATCATAGGAACATAGAATGGTTGGAGTAACCTCAAAGATCATCTAGTTCCAATCCTCTGCCATGGGCAGGGACATCTTCCACTGGAAATGTTGTTCAGAGCCCCATCCAACTTGACCTTGAATAATTCCAGGGATGGAGCATCCACAGCTTCTCTGGACAACCTGTACCAAGTGTCTCATCACCCTCACAGTAAAGAATTTCTCCCTAATTTCTAATCTAAGTGCTCTCTTTTTAAGTGCCCACCAGCTCTCCTTGAGCTCTAAAGTTTCAGCAATGAACTTCAAAACTCAACAACCAGTGGAGGATGTTGTGTAGTCCAGAGAAAAGCAGGATCCAGGGCAACATTATTGCTTTGTACAACTGCCTGAAAGGAAGTTGCAGAGACGTGGGGGTCGGTCTATTCTCCCAGGTAACAACTGACCGGCAACGAGGAAATGTCCTCAAGTTGCACCAGGGGAGGTTTAGATTGGATATTAGGGAAAAATTCTTCACCAAAAAGAGGTGATCAGGCATTGGAACAGGTTACCTGGGGCAGTGGTGGAGTCACCATCCCTGGAAGTGTTCAAAAGTCATGTAGATGTGGCGCCAGGGGACATGGTTTAGTGGTGGACTTGGCAGTGCTGGGTTTGACAACTGGACCTAAATCTTAAAGTTCTTTTCCAGCCTTAGTGATTTTATGATTCTATTCCGTTTCTTGCTAAGTTTAGGAAGCAGATGCCAATGGTCAGTTTGGCTATTTTCTTTTCTATTTCTTGTAATCTCCATTTCAAATTCAGTCTCTTCCACACCCAAATGGAGTATCTCAGTACTACCCATGTTGTGGGCAAGACATAAGTTGCATGTGGAGGGGATATCCTTTGTCAAACCAAGAAACATATTGGAAATGTTAGAAAATCATGTTCACACACACACTTTTTGTCAACCTAGACTGCTCTACCCTCCTGGGAATGATCTAGAAAGGGCTGGATTCACTGCAAATATCACAGAATTAAGGGTGGGATTTCTGCCAAGGATTGAACTGAGAGGAGCAACCCATCTATTTCTGTGCATTTTGGACTCTAGTATGGAATTGTACTCCTAAGGGATTCTCCAAACTGGCTAGAAAGATTCACAGTTTATTTCTGAGCAGAGAATAAACTGAGTCTATCTATAGATTTGGCTCAAAACTGGAACTCCCTGGGAATTCCGCTGAAAAATCCCCTCCGTTTTCTTTTCAGAGATAATTATTTTGAGATGGCATGAAACTCTAATCTCCTGTGGAATGGGAACTCTCACACTCAGTTTAGATGAAGTTGTGAAGGGATTCCCTTTAAATCTTTTTCAAGCATGTCTGAAGCTCTCTGAGGAGCCTGAAACCCAATCTGCCAGCTCTGGAAAAGATGGGAACCTGAGCAGCCCTGGAAATCCTGAATAAAAGCTAAATACGGTGTTGCAAAAAATTGGGGCAAAACTTATTTCCCATAGGAAAACTGTTGATATTCCAAACGCTCAATTTTCTCAGATGAAATAATTGTTGTGAAAATATCAATTATATATTTACACATTTTAAGGTTTGGGGTTTTTTTTGTTATTTCTAAACCAGTGCACATTAAATGGCAATGACACTGCTATCCCACATACAGAATCATAGAACCTCTTGGGCTGGAAGTGACCTCAAAGATCATCTCATTCCAACCTCCCTGCCATGGGCAGGGACACCTTCCACTATCCCAGGTTGCTCAGAGCCCCATCCAACCTGACCTGGAACATTTCCAGGGATGGGGAGTCTAAAACCATTCTGGGCAGAGATAAATATGAAAGATTATGCAATTCCAATCATAACCTGATGGAGTCCAGCCTTCCAAAAAAACCTATTAAAAATTCTTAGCCCTGACATCCATGATTTCACCCAACAGACAGAGAAAGCAGAAGAAAACTCACTTTTTTTGTACATGTTGAATGAGAGACATTCACTTGACTCCTGCCACGCCCTTACCAAACCATCCCTAAAACAGATGCATATCTGCACCCCTGGAAATAAACTGCCTAAAGAGAACAATTTCTTTATCTTGTCAAAGAGACGAGTGCAGGGTGGTTTGCTTGCAACACACGAACGCGGATGATCCAATTCTCCTTTTCTTTCAATGTCCTTAGTCCCTCCAACTTTTCACGTTCTACCTGTATAAACCTTCTTGGACTGAGCCCATTCTTATTTATCAGCCCCCCCTACAGTGGGGAACAGCAGAGCAGCCCTGGTGTTGTAGAGCTGGTTGCATTAATAACTGTCTCCACTCAGGGTTTCCCTGGCTCGACATCCAAGACTGCATCCCTATTTTAGCTCACCACCCTTCAGTGGGACTCTGCTTGCCTGGCTGGATGGGTTTTGCAAGGCACAATCCCCTTCCCTGTGTGTTATTTCCATTCTTTGTTAAAACCTGACCCTGCAATGAGACAAATCTAAACACATTGTGCTGGGATAAACCCTGGTGGTTCAGCCTCAGCTGCGAGGAGCTGGAGCAATCTCCTGTTTTCCTCATGTTCATGACTGATCAAAAAAGATAAATTCTTAACTCTGGTTGTGAGATGGAGTCTTAAAAATGCCATTACACCCCGGCTCTTTGCTTTGCTTGAGGTCTCTCAGTGGATCAGTTAAGGAGTATCTGACTAGCAGCTAAAATCCCCTTTATAAAAATATTTGCTCTGCAGCCTGAGCAGAAACTCAAGTACCAGGAATTCTTTGCTGTCCAATTCTCCTTTCCTGTGATTTTAGCTCTTTAATCATTCATTTTCATGGAACTGTATAATCACAGAATGGTTTGGGTTGGAAGGGACCTTAAAGATCATCTGGTTCCAATGCCCCTGCCATGGGCAGGAAAAACTTCTTTTTAATTTTAATGGACATTGGGTTTTTTTATTTCATTCTCATTGATTTTATTATGCATATCAACAAGTTACATACACTTTTGATTCAACACCTAAAAAAATAATATATCCTAATCTGCTTATTTTATTGGTGCCATTTATCTTAATTCTCACAGGGACAGTATCTCTTACAAGGATTTTGAAATACAATATATTAATTTTGTTTACTGTACACCTGGTAAGTCTGAAATATAACCACACTTCTTTTTTTTTTCCATGTTATTAGAAGAATGACACATCTGGAGAACTAGAACTTATTAAGTCATCTCTTCATTTTAATATATGCCACTTACACTGTATAGTGTATGCAGAATAATTTAAACAACAGTAATTACCAAGCAAACATCTTTGTGTTGCAATAGTTTGCAGCACAGTTTGGCTGCTTCTCCTGAATGAAGAATTGTAGGTTTTGGGGGGGATTAAGTAACTACAGAGGAGCAGAAACTTCAGCTGATTACTAGACATGTCCATCATTCAGTAGGGTCGTGTCTTGCTTTGCTTCATCTCATGGGAATCAAGTTTTACACACTGAAAATTGACTTAATTTCTTTGCTGGGGTGAGATCAGAATCAGGCTGTGCTGTTCATGAACACCAGAGACAGAAGGCAAAAAAAGGGGGGAGACATGAAACATAACGCAGGAATATTGACTAAGCACCACTTCACATCCAGATTTGGGGGCTGTTCCCAACCATGCTCAACCATGTCCCCGGATAACACGGATGTGGAAGTTTTTGGAAGCCAGCCCTTCAGGAGTCTGTTTATTTAAAGCTCGTTATTGACTTCTTCTGAACCTATTCAGGTTGCTCCCAAAGAATTTCCCGACTCAGGCCTTGGTGTTGCTGCAGGGTTTTTTGAGCATTGTTGAGCAGGAATATCCTTCTTCAAAGCCTGCAGATGTTTGGGGAGTTTTTTTCATCTCACCTTTCTTCCACATCACTACAGGGGTGGATAGAGCACTCAAAGTATGTACTTTACTTCTTTTTGATACCTTTTGAAGCTGGATAGTGAAGGACATTCCATGCATGTGACTATTGTTAGCACTGGTGTCTTTCCACTGCAGTGTATGATCACTCTGTGGCCCAGCTTCTCCTTCTTCCATGTGGATGAGTCAAGAAGCTGAAAAATAAGTTGATAACCAGCCTGAGATTCTCTCTTTCTACACTTTCGCAGCACTGCCTAATTTCAACTGCTGCTTCCATGCCAAAACATTGGGATTTTAGATGCATTGGCTGGTCTGGATCACTTAAATGTGCCCCACAAGGAGAGGGGGGCAGAGGACACACTTCCAAATAGATAGGAGGGGTACCAGGTGGAGTGGGAGCAGGTGTTCTGTTCTGAGCATGGAAAAGCTGATGTGGAGAGGAGAAGGCACAATGGAAACAAGGAGGCTTTCCAGCCTTCCAGCATCTACAGGGAAATACAAGAGAGCTGAAGAGGGACTTTTCACAGTCATGGAGAGACATGACATGGGGAATGGCCTCAAGGTGACAGAGGGAAGGTTTAGATTAGATATTAGGAAAACTCTTTCCTGTGAGGGTGGTGAGGCCCTGGTACAGGTTGCCCAGAGAAGTTGTGGATGCCCCATCCCTGGAAGTGTTCAAAGCCACTTTGGACAGGTCTTGGAGCAACCTGGGATAGTGAAAGGTGTCCCTGCCCATGGCAGGGGATTGGAATGAGATGAGCTTTAAGGTCCCTTCCAACCCAAACCATTCTATGATTGGTTTTGAGCTGTGTGGAGTGAGACCCTGAGGAGTGGGATGTTACCTGTAAGCCACTTCCAGGAAGTGGGGCATCAACAACTTTTCTGGACAACCTGTACCAGTGCCTCACCACCCTCACAGGGAAGAACACCTTCTTAATATCCACGCTCCCACTTCAAACTGTTTAGATCTCGTTGCGGAAATCTCACATTGCTCATTTCTGGGTTTTTTTTAGGTTTTTCTGTCCACCAAAACTGTCAGCAACCTCAAGGAAGTCAAGTCTGACACCTGAAATCCCTCGTGTTCTCTAATGATTTGGCCTTTGGGAACAGAGGAGGACAAGACAAGCTTCCTTCAGCCCCTCTTTCCTGTGATCATCCCAAGGAGCAGCTCACACGTCAGGAGTGTTTCCATGGTTTCCATGTCTGGAACAGACTGTGTGTGGTTCCATCCCATGCATTACTCATGACAGACACTGATGTTGGGGTGATTCAGGTGGGCTTTGGGAACTGGGAGTGATTATCTGAAATTATTTTTTTTTTTTTTTTGCTGTTCCAACATACATTTTGAAGCAGAGTCACCGGGAGCAGATGAAGCATAAAAGGAAGAAAAAGTGTTGCTCTCAAGAGCAGGAAAAAAACGATGGGATGGGGTGAAATACTTGCAACCTGAAGGTTTTCCATACTCAGGTGGAAAACTCTGCCTGAAACAAATGGCCAAGGTACAATCCTGTGTCCAGGAACTCCTCCTCATCTTTTGCATGAGTAGATGGAAATAGAGGGCAGAAATTACTTTTCAAAATCTGCTGGAAATGGGGGGATCTTTTTCCCCGACAAGTTTCTCAAAAATAACCCTGAACATGCATTACTTCCCTTAAATAAGTAATTTTACAGGTCACCTACTGTTTTGAGGGGTTTTTGGCAGAGAATGGGGTTTTGGGGTTTTTTTGGTTGTTTTTGTTTGGCTTCTTTTGGTGTTTTGTTTGTTTGTTTTGGTTGATTGGTTGGGGTTTTTTTAATTTTTTTTGTTTAGTTTTTTTTCTGAGATTAGTTGGTGTTGCTTCTTTCCCCTCAACAGTAAGAACTCTGTCAATAAATGAATTTTATAGGACTTGTCTGTGGGTCCAGACCATGAACTCCTTCCTTCTTTAAACATCAGCCCAAAAAAGATCTTTGAAAAAATGTTTTTGAGAGAAAATTTCAGAAGCTACAATGCTTTTTTCTCCCCAAAATAAAACCCCAAACATCAAAAAACCAAAAAGGCTTACCTAAAATCCCTCCCCACTTGCTTAAGAGTGTTTTCAGCAAAGGACCATCATTTTCTGAACAGTTCAATTTTTATCTGTCATAAGACCATCAAGTGGCTTCCAGTTGTCATGGAGAATGAACTCACTTGCCTAGACTTGGATACTCTGACTTTAAAAGGCCCCTAAAACATCTTTCTCCAGGATAGCAAGGGGTCATTAGCAACTGGAGTTCAGGCAGTTTCCAAGGGCAACAAGGGAGCAGGTTCTGCTGTGCCCTGAGTTCTCATCTTGGTGGGGTCCAGTGCACTATAAACATAAACCAAAGGAGGGTAATAGATGCCCAAAAATAAGGCCAGCCCTCATAATATTCTGGGCTTAAAATAAGCTGCCCAAAGCAAAAATAGTAAGAATTCATGTTCATTGTCTGAGTTAGTCCCTTATTGTGATGGCAGGTTAGTGGACACCTCTAAGGCTCACTGCAAGCTCAGATAAAAATATCATAGAATCATGGAATAGTTTGGGTTGGAAGGGACCTTAAAGACCATCCAGTTCCACCCCCCTGCCATGGGCAGGGACACCTTCCACTAGACCAGGGTGCTCCAAGCCCCATCCAGTCTGGCCTTGAACACTTCCAGGAATGGGGCATCCACAGCTTCTCTGGGCAACCTGTGCCAGGGCCTCACCACCCTCACAGGGAAGAATTTCTTCCTAATATCTAATCTAAAATAATAAAATACGTAAACAATATAATAATATAAATTAATAAAACAATAATAAAATAATATCTAATCTAAAATATATCCATCAGAGATATCTAATTTGCATTTTGAAGATCCTTATACATGTTGGCATTAAAGATGGATGTGGCTTGTTGATGTTGTTGGGAATGGAGGACGGCAGGTTGAGATACAGCTGCAGGTTGCACATGGCGTACAGAGACCAAACTCTGCTTGGTCCTCAGCAATCCAATATTTGTTTTATGTGGCCTCCCTTTCTTCTTCTTGTTAGTAGGAGAAAATACTCTTCTGGAGCTTTATGTACTGATTTTGGTACCATGCATTAAACGCTGGTGTTGTCACATTTCCCCCTAGCCTGGATGCGGCTGAACATGTGACTGCATTGAAGCAGAACCAAGATGGAAAGAGAGCTCCTCTCCTGCTGCATCTCCTGATCTGAGTGGCACCACGTGGTCTGTAATGACCATCTGTTGATTATTTGTCTCCTGAAGATTGATGGATGTGATTCATGGCCCTTTCAAAACAGGGCTACTCCCTGAAAGAATTGTGAGAGCCTCTGCGAGCACAGCAGGAGGGGGGTGACTTTCAAAGCAGAGAATGAAAGAGTGACAAATAGATCCAGATCTTCCATTTATTTTTTTTTTCAAAGGGCCTTTGTGCAGTCTTACCAAAAGCCCTGGACTCTTAGTGGGGTCTCATAGGAGATTTTCCTATATTTTTTTTAGCTATTCATGTGACAAATAGTTGCACAAAAGTTTTTGCTGCTGAGGTTGGCAAGGCTTCTCCAAGACCCTGGGATAAGGGTAGCTTTAGATTAAATATTAGGAAGAAATTCTTGACTGTGAGGGTGGGGAGGCACTGGAACAGGTTGCCAAGAGAAGCTGTGGCTGCCCCATCCCTGGAAGTGTCTAAGCCAAGGTTGGATGGGGCTCTGAGCACCCTGATCTGGTGGAAGGTGTCCCTGCCCATGGCATGGGTGATCTGTAAGGTCTCTTTCAATGCAAACCATACTCAGGTTCTAAGGAAAAAGAAAGTCAGATTTCCTATAGCGATCCCAGAACCTTCCTATGCCTGGAATCTTGGTAAGGTGTGGGAAAAGTCCCCTCCTGCTGGAATCTGGTCTGAGCCTGTAATTGAGCCCTCTGAGCTGGGACTCCCAGGCAGCAGCTTCCCTCTGAGACCTCTCAGAGCCATCCCCTGGGACTTTATGCAAGAGATTTCAACTACACTTTGCCTGCATTTCTCTTATTTCTGGAACAGAAATAATACTTTCTTAAATCACTGAAATGTTACAAAGGCAAAATTGCAAAAGAAAATTGAAAGATGAAATTGAAAAGGTAAAACTGAAAGGTAGAGTTGAAAGACTGTGTTTCCTTAAGAAAAAAAAAACACTAAACAACAAAAACAAGCAAACAAACAAACAAAAAAACAGGAAAAAATCACAAGTTAATTACTGCTGAAAGTAACTTTTTTGCAGCTGAGGCACATGATGTCTCTGTTTACTCCCAGGATGGGTGGAGGACAAGCAACAGCCGGATAATCTGGAAATTAAAGAAAGAAAAGTCAACAAGTTGAAATGATGTATTGTAGTCATTAGTAACAGCACTGCAATAACCCAGCTTTCAGCACATTTCCAAATGCCCATTTTCTTATAATAAGAATAATTTTCTTACCTGTTCTCCCAAATCCCTTTAAACAGTGCTGGGGTGATGCTATTCTACTTCCCCCAAGGTGGGTCTTGCAATATTGCTGAGGGAACAATATGTAGATAATACAGGCTTTTATATAAACAAGTCTCACAGGCATGTTTTCCCTGTGGAAGATGCTCCAACCATTATGTGCCTTAGGCAAAGCTTTTCATTGACCTACTGTGGAGAACTGTTCTGGAATCTCTCCACCAAGGAGGAGAGGGGCCCTGCAACACGGAATCACACAATGGGTCAGGTTGGAAGGGACCAGAGTGGGTTGGAAGGGACCACAGTGGGTCATCTGGTCCAACCTCCCTGCTCAAGCATGCCAGAGCACACAGCACAGGACTGTGTCCAGAGAGTTCTTGAACATCCCCAGAGAGGGAGACTCCACAATCTCTCTGGGCAACCTGTTTATGGATCACTTGAGGCATCCACACTTAGCTCATTATGAGCTTTGCAGACAGATCTGCTACCAAAAGAAGCTTTATCTAAACCCCTGGTGGCATCATCAGGCAGAAGACATGATGCACATTTCTTCCTTCAAGGTTTCCACAGGTTTCTAGTTGGAGCAGAAAAAGCCATAATATCACCTACTCAAGGGACTAAATTTGTAGGGACTAAATTTATACATAATTTTACCTGGCTACATGGAAGGATTTTCTCTGTGTCTTGGTCAGAGTTGAGAGCGTTCAGATTTTCTCTGTAACACTCTCTGACATGGAGAGCAAATGCCTCAAAGGTACTTCAGTGGAGACACCCAGTGCAATCTGGTACTTCACACACATTGGAATGAGCTGCAAAATCACCAACCCGAGTTATTGCTGTTATAGCTGGGCAGGCTGTAAACTGCTCAATTAGGCTGCAAAACTCAAACACCCGCCTTTAAATAAGACAGAACTACCAAAAAAAAAAAATAAGAAGGAATGGTTGGACCAGAAAAGATCATATCCCAGCTCTCTGCCCAGGGGAGCTGTGGAGGGGCAGTGAATTTTGTTCACATATAGGGAATGGGCCTCAATTTCCTCCACGGGAGGTTTAAATTGGGTAATAGGAAAAAATTCTTCACTGAAAGTGTGGTCAAGCATTGGACCATGCTACCCAGCAAAGTGGTGGAATCACCATCCCTGGAATTGTTCAAAACACATGTAGATGTGGTTCTTAGGGACAAGTGATGGACCTGGCAGTGTTGGGTTAACAGTTGGACCCGATGATCTGGGAGGTGTTTTCCAACCTTAACAATTCTATTATTCTATAAAATTACCACACCTTTGTGAAATCTCTCCCTGCCTTGCTGTTGCCCTCGTGTTTCGTCTCACCTTTCCTTGTGGATCAGCCCCCACTCGCAGCTTCCTGACACCACCCATGAAGAGTTTTGGCATTATCTCACTGTACTGGATTGCTGACCAATAAAATATTAGGTAGAATTCAGTGGCATTAAATCCAGAGCGTTGCACACAAGGAAAACAACAGTTCCAACCCTGCGTGCGCAGTGATGGGCTCTGAGCTGGTTATTGCTACCCAGGAATGACATTTGGGTCTTGTAATGAACAGTCGAATGAAATTATGAGCTCATTGCTCTGTAGCAATCAAAAGAGGAAATTGAATGTTCAGGATTATTAAGGAGGGAATAGAAAACCAAAGAGAAATCATCATAATGCCACAGAACAAATGCATTTTGGACCTGCGTCTTGAATATCGTGTGTGGTGCTTGTCCTCCCCTCTCAAAAGGCTTTAAAGGCCTCGGAAAAGGCTCGGAGAAGATGCCAGAAGGATGGGAAGGAACAGCTGCAGCAGAACAGAAAAGGATTAAATAGATGTGCAGACTTCAGTCCTCAAAAAGACTTTTTGGGGAGGGGATTTGCAAGGCTAAAATCGTGATGGATTTGGAAGCAGGGACAGGGAAAGGAGTGGGTTCTTCACAGGCAGTGTGTGGTTGAGCTGTGGCATTCCTTGCCATGGGACAGTGCTGTTTCCAGGGAAAAACTCATGGGAAAAAAAACCTTTTGAGTTTATTAATACACCATGCAGTATCAGAGTCTGCCTGCTTTACTTTTGTGCTCTGTAACCACTCTCAGGCAAGACATGGGCTGAAATTGTTTTTTTGATCAGACACAGTATTTTTATTTTAATGTACTTTTATTTAAGGTTTTCATGCTGAATTCTCAAAGATTTATACAACCACAGCTGACTTTATTAGGTAGGAAAGGAGAGGAAAGTCTCATTGAACCCACAAAAATTATTTATTTGGTTAACAGCAGTAAACAGAAATCCCACAGAAAAGTGGGAAGACAGAACTGCAAAGATAGCTTCTAAAAATGCAGTTATTGCTATGAGAGGACATCATCCAATCTGTGGATGATAAATAGGGGAGAGAAGAGTTGATGAGAATGTCAAAGTAAGCTTCTCCCATGAAAAGCTCCAAGGAATCAGTAATGCTTGTAATATGAACTGGTGCCAGGCCTCTGCAGCAGAGCCAGCTGCAGGCAGAATAACCTATTTAAATAAAAAATCCTCTCTTTTCTCACTTTGTGCTCTGTTAATAATAACAATAATCATTCAGGTTGGCTTGGACAGGCTTAGAACCAGTGAAGCAAAGATTTAATAGGGTTTCAACAAGTCTAGATTTTTTTTTTTTAATGTACTTTTTTCTGCAGTGTGCTCAAGGCTGTGCTGCTCGGATTGTAATAACATCTTACGTGTCTGGGAAGGTGGGAGGAAGAGGAATTTCCTGGATCACTGTGTCAGCTTATCACCTTACCCATCACACCTTAAAAATCTACCATGTTGTGACCCAAAGGGTCTCCCTTTCCCTTTCTCCCTCTTTTAGACTTTCACTTTTATTCCCATTGGACGCCTCCTTTTGGGATGTGATCTGGCAGAGCTCAAGGACTGGGTGTTCTCCCGAGTTTTTGTGCACAGGCACGTCTTTGTCTCACCTGAAATAAAGGTCAGTGAGTCACAGTTTGTCCGAGGAGGTTGTTAAGGACACAAATATGTGCCAGGTTAGTGGCGCTCTGTCCTTATTTGCACTCACACAGATAACCTGAAAGGAACACACATCTGAGTGGTTTCTTGCTAAATTATCCCCTCTTTGATTAGATGATGCTTTTCAGCTTGATTTAAGGTTGCAGATCTGGAGTTTGCAAACAATAAGCATCAAGTGTCAGACAGCGAATTAATCTTCGGCTGAAATATATTGCTAAGTGGAAAACGCTTCTTTTTGCCTTTATTTTACACTGGTTTTATGTCTCTTGCAATTTGCAGATGGCAGCTCTAGTAGCTTTTCTTGCTCATGGTTCTAAAACCAAAGAGTTAAAATCATAATCTCCTTTTATTTCATAAGCAAATCAACAAGCAGATAAAGTAAAATTAAAAAAAAAAAAAAGACAGAGAGAGAGGAAAACAAGATATGCTTCTGGCGACAGAGTTGTGCTGTGGTGGATTTGAGTTTGATGGAAAAGTCTGCTGGCTTCCTTTGAGCAATGACTTCGCAAACCCTCCTCTTGGGGGAAATAATATCTTTTTGCTTTTTTATGGAGCTTTTCATCCATCAGTTTATGAAGGAATAAGTACAAACTATTGTTAATGAGGATAGCTGGGACTCATTTGTAGACTAGGCATTTAACAGACAAATTAGAGAGCAAGTTCTGCTCCGGGAAGAATTTACAATGTTGAGAGGCAACAAAGATGAGGGATGGGAGGTGACAGAAGCCAGCGGTAGGAAACAAACAGTGGTGGCATAAATCCTCCCTCCACACAGCAACAATCACAATCACTTTGGTCATTTATTGACATGCCCACAAGGACTGAGGAGCTTTCCAATAGGGCCTTAAAAATGAAGGAGCTGGAAGTATGACATTTAGGGAGGAGATCTGCAATGAGACACGGAGGAGAAGTGAAAACCATTTTACCATTGCAACCACCACCACCTTCAGCCCAAGGTGACGTGCCCGCTGCCCTCCCAGAAGACAAATTCCTGCTTATTTACCCATTTGCCTGGGTTAAATCAGGCTTATTGAGCTCGGTTCATGCTCACTGGGTCCACAAAAGATGGATGTGGATGCAGATTGTGCATGTCAAGCTCTCCCAGGCAGTGTGTTCACAAGCTCTCCCAGGCAGTGTGAACACAGTGTGTTCCCAAGTTGCTTCACAATAAGCTTAGAAAACACAACCTCAGCTCAGGGGGACCCCACTAAGGTAGGAAATACCCTGGCAGCAGAAGTAGGATTTGGATTTTTTCCCCTCTCAATGTCTACCATGAGAACCATGTGAAACCATGTCTTTGCTGAGGTTAAGAGAAGCCAAACAGATGCATAAGGGCAGATATGTTCTGTGTGGGTGTGCAAAGAGGACGCGTGTAGTGAGCTGGACTTGCTCAGGGCTGGATTTGCGTGAGTAAACAAGGTGTCTCTCCTGGAAGTGCCAATATCTGAGGCCATCACTGCTGGCTCCCTTTCAGGTCAAGGAAGAGTGAGTCAGCAGAGCCAACAGTTCTTAGGACATTAGTCATCTCGTGTCCATCTCTATTTGGTCAGGCACAACCTGTTCCCTACATCAGGTGAGATGAATCCCACCCCAGGACAAGCCTGCCCTGCTTCCTTTGCAGTGGGGTGTGCCAAAGTCACCTGCTCAGATACAGACACTGCAACAGATGCGGTGATAATTCCTGGGAAAACTTAATTATCTTAGGTAATTAAGCCCTCACTGCTACCACAAACACACCCCTGGCTGTACCCAAGTGGGATAATTTAATGATAGTTTGCAAAAGTCCTCCCAAGCTGCAGTGGAAATGTTTCGTATTGTGAAATGTGAAACCTGTGTCTGGAAAATCCTACAATTTTGATTGCATGGATGTTTTTGACCAGAATTTTCAAGTTGGAAAAGGAAACTCAATCACTTGTTATGCAGGGGAAACCTGTAAATTAGGTATACACCTTCTCTGTTCCTGGTTTTCTACAACGTACACAAATAACTAACTGAAAAAGTTCCCTTGCACGGCATATGGGCAACATTAAGGGCTGGTTGAGCGACCTGGGCATGGCCATAGGGCTGTGTTTCTCCTTTCATTGTGACAATGCTGTCTTAGATCTTGAAGCTCCTGTAACCAGCAGTGCTGGAGGCCTTTGAGGCCACTTATAGAAGGCTGGTATGACATTGGGGAACGTATTAGGAAGGCTGGCAGACCCCTCCTAATGGGGCTTTACTGTTTGTGCCTATCCCTTGGGTTATTTTTTTCCATGCTCTACTGGATTTAGACTCTGAACCATGTATATCTTATATCTTGGTACAACCAACACCTGGAATGACCCATTCCAGTGCCTCTACACCCAGAATTACATCCTCAACCCACTGCAGAACCAATGAGGTAAAGGTAGTTTCAATAACATGTGTCAAACAAAGATACTCAGGAAACCTCTGAGCTATCAAAACTCAGAATTGGTGACCTAAAACAGTAGGAAGTCTAATCACTCTGATTGGGGGTCTGATGGTTTCCACCACCCTTCTCTGGAGCTTCTCAGATTTACTTCTCTAGTAATCTCATAAACATAAAAATTTACTGGGTTTGGGTCATATGAAGGTGTTGATTGGATTAATATAAATATAGATGAATAGTTCATGATCCATTATCTCCTAGACAGCTGCTGAATTATTTATTTACTTTTTTTTTTGCTTTCTCCAGGTATGAAGCTCATTTAGTTCAAATGGGCTCTGCTACCCCTGTGTAGTCAAATCTCACAAATTTCAAACTCAATGCAGATTAACTTTCCCAAGGCCACTGAGATCATTTTAGGCCAGGAGTGAAATTCACAATGTCCTATAAACTCAATGGACAATTATCCACTGGCCCAATATTTTCTGAGTTTTAACCTTTAAACACAAGTGAGCTCCCAATTTGCAGAAGAAAATATCAAACAAAACCAAACAGGATCAAACTTTATCAGTAAAACAAAACTGCTGACTCACAGGTTTTTCAGTCCAAACTCAGTTTAATCATTTTGTTTTGCAGGAACGGGGTATAATTAGAGAACCAGTGAGCATGTAACTCTGAATTTATTATGCAAGCAGCTATGAAAATGACTGTCTTCAGCACAAAATGATTGAATGTCATTAAGAGGAGTGAATCCAAGGGTGAGACCCCAGTGGGATGCCCTTGCCTGGGAAAGCATAATTGGATAAAGTAGCATGGGGCCATGAAAACCCAATTTGCCTCTCTCTGATGCTTGCATGGACTTCCTCCCCACATCTTCATCAGCCGTGGAGCTGGGAAGTCAAATGAGGCAGATCAATCATTGGGATGAGCTCTGCCATATGTAGGGAAGCTATTTTGGTACAAAACAAAACAAAAAGTAGCTAGAGCCACATATTGATGGTAATCTGCCCTTCTGCAGCTACCAACTCGTTCAAGATGCTTGGGCGTTGTTGAGCAAATTGAGGGCTGGTGGAGATAAAGGAATCTGCACACTTGGGAATTGCTGATTCCTTCACTGAGTCACTTTCCAGCATCTCCTCCATCACTATCTGAGTCTGTACCCACAGAGGTAGCAGAGCTCCCTGAACAGGCCTGGTCCCAGGAGCCAGGGGAGCATTGAGCCTACAAGCTCAGCTACAGGGACTGGTTTTGAGTGTGCTCTTAGCCCGATACCTCTGGGATTTACTGGGATTTAGCTTGAGCCACAGTGAACGTGGAAAGAATACAGTCTGAGAGCTACCACAGCCCAGCTGACAGGTGGGAACAACTGAAAGGACCACAGAGCTGAGCCTTATGCTTCTTAAAATGAGCATTTCTTTCAACCATGTGGGTGGAAGGACTCAGCCACTGCTGTCCATAGATGAGCATCGACATGTTTCTGGCCTTGCAAGTCTGGAACTAACAAACATCAGAAGGAATGAGTTTGAATAGACTCATTCTGTTAGAATAAATAATAAATAATAAATTTCTTGAAAGGAACTCTCCTGTATCTTAATGAACCCCCTAATCTGGGGAAGTCATTGGCTTGGTTATTGCCATTAGAAAATGATGGTTCCCCACAGCCTTGCAGTTGTTCGAGATTATGCATTGCTGATTTCCATCTTTATCCAGGGATTTATCCTTAACTGTACATGACCTTGTGAATTATAGGACAAGAGGCAATGGCTTTAAACCAAAAGGGTTCAGGGTTAGATTAAATATTAGGAATAAAGTCTTCCCTGTGGGGGTGGTGAGGCCCTGGCACAGGTTGTGGATGCTCCATCCCTGAAAGTGTCCAAGGCCAGGTTGGACAGGGCTTGGAGCAACCTGGTCTAGTGAAAGGTGTTTCTGCCCATGGCAGGGGGTTAGAACAACATTGTCTTGATGGTCCTTCCAACCCAAACCATTCTATGATTCTGTGAATGCATTTCTCAGGGCTTATGTATGTTCTTATGCAAACAGCATTAATATATTTACTCTCTTACATATAAGTGTGCACTGATGTTTTTGAGCCAAATTATATGAGTTCTTAGTCTGAAGAGTTTAATTTACTGCTGAAAATAATAAGGTACTTTTCACCAGCACATAAATTTCTGCCTGTTTGTTGCCTCTCCTGCAGAGTGAGGACACAGACACTTGTTAGTTTGAGCTACTGCTCCAAACTGTCAAATTTCTCCCTGGCCAAGCAGAAGGCAAACAAAGCACCTTCTGAAAGTGCTGCTTTTTCTGAACCCAGGCAGAATGTTTGAGTTGATTTAGGACATTGATTATGCAGGGCTGGGGGCACCTTGTACCTTCATTTTATATCACTGCTGTCTTATCTTCTCTGCTCTACCTGTCCCTGCTTCCTTCTCCTGAAAGTCTTTGCCTGCCCAGGAAATATCAGGTGGAGAAAGCTTTCCTGAAGAGGGATGGGGGAAGAGAAAAGATTCTGTCTGATCTGCAAGTTTTGCTGATATTTCACACCCCTCCTTAAGCCAGATCCCAAAAGTGCAAGGTCAGTGCTTTCCCAGTCCCGTAATAATCTGGAATCAGATCGGTTTGCTAAAGACTTTTTTATTTGAGATATGAAAAAGTTGCCTGAGCCCCTGTCTGTAAAGAACACAGTTATTACCTTTGTGGAGAGAGCAGCTGGAGCATAATTGATGTTGAGCAATATGATAAAACTGGTACAGTATTAAGCTCTTTGGGGAAGGTTTTGTCCTTTAGCAGTGTGTTGATATAGTGTCTGGATGCTGCTACAGTCTGAATGCAATGAATTAATATAATAGCAATGAGAGGCAATAGACTTTTTTTCGTGCAGAGCATACTGGAAGAATATTTCTAGATTCTAGTTTGCTTCTGGCATAGAATATTGACTAGTGGAAGGTGTTCCTGCCCATGGCAGGAAGGTTGGGACTAGATACCTTTAAGGTCCCTTCCAACACAAACCATTCTACAATTCTGTGATTCATTCCATGAAACTTGCACTTTCTGTACCAAAGTGTAGCTTTATAAAGGTATCAAATGAACCTGGGAAAGGCTTCCCAGGAAGTTATGATTTCAATAGAGGGAAAACTGGTTGCAGTGGAGGAATAGAAAAAATAAGCAATGTGGAACATCCTCTGGAGGGGGGACATATCTCAGTAATCAACAAGAATCCATCACAAAGGGCTGTGAGTTGAAGTCCTGATGGATTTATTTGGATTGCCAAAAAAAAAAAAGCCTTGGGGTAGTGTCAGGCACGAGATTATAAAGAATCTGTGTGGCCATGGGAGAAGTGTTGCAGGGCTGTCATGGGTTACAAGATGCTTAAGACACTTTGCTCTGGAGCCAGGCTGGAAAACCAGGGGCTGTTCAGCCTGCAGAAAAGAAGGCTCTGGGGAGCCCCTTCAAGTACCTAAAGGGGCTCCAAGAGAGCTGGAGAGGGACTTTGGAAAATGGCATGGAGAGAGAGGATGAGGGGGAATGGTCTTAAGCTGAAAGAATCCAGGTTTAGTTTGGTTTTGAGGAAGAAATTTTTCCCTGTGAGGGTGGTGAGGCCCTGGTACAGGTTGCTCAGAGAAGCTGTGGCTGCCCCTGGATCCCTGGAAGTGTCTAAGGCCAGGCTGGACAAGGCTTGGAGCAACCTGGTCTAGTGGAAGGTGTCCCTGCCTGTGGCAGGGGGACAGAACTCTATGATCTTGGTTGCTTCCAACCCAAACTATTCCATGATTCATTTTATGATTGTGCAATTGTGATCACTGTGTTAGAAAAGATAAAGTCTGAAGAAGAAGGATAGATGTGGCCTGGAAAAAAATAGGTAGCAGCAATATAAAAAGATATCCACTTAATGCACAGTTGTTCAAGTTTAGTCATGAGGAGAGAACTGCAAAGAACAGCAGAGGTTTGAACGCTTTGCTGAATAAATGCCTATTCAGTAAAAAAAAAGAGGCTTTTCCTCACATATTTTTTGGTAAACAAACAAGCAAATGAGCTCTCACACTAAAACTACTGAATAGTTCTGCATTCTGATTTATGAAGGATGATCATAGCTGGCAAATACCAACAGATAAAAGTTTGGAATATCTCATATGGGACTGTCTGAAGCAATAATTCTCATTAAACTTGCAGTTAATTTGAAAATTTAGCAGCAACAAATGACATTTTAAAAACTATTTTCTGTCACAGGCACTTTCACAGGATGGAGGTAATTTAGAAAACAAATTTTATTGGATATTTTTAGTGGGAAACTCTTTATAGGAAAAAAATAGTTAGATCATTTTTAGCAGATAATTATGATATCAGGATATTCAAGTGTTGGTATTCAAGGAAACACATAGACTGGAAGAGATATATCTCCTAGGGAACCCACTAAAAATACCTTTAGGATTATTAATGTTATAGATAAAGAAAATTAAAAGAGCAGTGACAGAATGAGAGCAGGTGGTGAAAAAAGAGGCCCATTCCCAGGTGGCTTCTAGAAAAGGTTGAGAAAATGACCCATTTGCTGTGGTAGATCAGGTGATGTGGGCCTGTCAGGCCCTCAAATGTTCCCTTCCTTCTGATTCCCAGATTGAATCTCTGCCTTGCCTGGGTTCCCACCCCCAACCAGAGCAGTGATTTTGCAAAGCAGCCAATTTGGGTGTAAAATGGCATCTTTCACTGCTTTTTTTAAGCTTCACAGAACCCCCCATTCCCATCCTCTTCCCTCTCATTTCGTTTTCCAGCCCCTAGAAAGGAAGGTATGGCAACTACAGGATCATCCCTGGTTTATTAGTCTTTCTTTGACTTAATCTTTTCCCTGTGCAGGACCAAACCTGAAGAGCAGAGTTTCTGAGAATTTTTCCCAGGATCTCCCTCATCTCCTTGATTCTGAAAACATTTCTTTAGGGCCTTCCATGAGTGATGTCCTGTGAGCCACAGATGGAGAACCACCTTCGAAGGCCTCAAAAATATGCTGGGATTAAACTCTTTTTAACATAGGACCTTTCTTCTTAAAGCAGGACTGAGTTCTTCATGGAGGGGATGGGAACACTGGTGCTTTCACAATGAGGAAACAGTTAAAAGGCCAAGCATCACGTGGCCAAGACACCTTGAAGGCAGCTTTGTGGCACTTAACTCTTATAGAATCCTAGAATCACAGAATGCTTTGGGTTGGAAGGGACATTCAGGATCATCTAATTCCAACCCCCCTGCCATGGGCAGGGACACCTTCCACTGGACCAGTCTGTCAGACCCCCATCCAACCTGGCCTGGAGCACTCCAAGGAGTCCACAACCTCTCTGACCAAGCTGTGCCAGTACCTCACCACCTTTACAATAAAGAATTCCTTCCTCATATCTCGTCTAAATCTACCCTCCTTCAGCTTAAAGACATTTCCCCTTGTCCCATGACACACCCTTCTGGAAAGTCCCTCTCCATAATTCTTGTAGTCCTCTTTAGGTACTGGAAGGCACTATAAGTGTCTCCCTTCTTCCTGCTCTCCCCTAACCAGCTTTTGCCTACTGTCCACATTTTTTGAGCTGTGATGCTCAGAAGCTCAGCTTGGTGAGAGACCTTTCCTGGGCTCAAAGGATTGGATGGGTATCCTTGGGCAAAATTGAGTGTGTGTCTTGTAATGAGATCTGAGCAGGCTCCTGCAGGTTCCTCTTGGATGCCCACATTCATTTTGACAGGATGACACCCATCATCCCTCTGTGAGTACCCACCCTTCACATTCATCTTCACCGGCCTTCCTTATCTTGCTTAGGAAAACGTCATGTGAAACACTATCCAGAGCCTTTCTAATGCCAGTACATAACCCCTGCTGCTTTCCTTCTGCTCCCAAAACCCATTACCCTGTCCTGGTAAAACAACTGTAATTGTCTGACATAATTGCTTCTGATAAGCTGGAGATCTGGAGTTACCACAGGAACCAAGATAAAAACACGAGGCTGGGAACTAAACAGGGATGAGAGGAAACAGCAAAGGATTTCAAGTAGCAAACATCAGCTGAAATAGTGGGAATTCTTGGCCGGCTGGAAGGTCACTACACGTGTTGTCTTACGGAGACCACCACCAGGTCTCATGGGGCAACCATATGTGCCAGTACTTTGGTCTAGATGGCTTTGGGGGACTTGTTTTTCTCGTGCTCATTAAAAAAACCTCACCTGAGGAAAACTTGAAGAGAAATCAAGATTAAACAGGATGGTTGCTGAAAGGAGACCCTAAAATGATTTCTCTGCTCGATCAACCTTATCAGTCCTTCTTCCTCCCTCTTCAGCTGTTTCTGGACTCAGTTTTGCCATAGGGATGGTTTTTGCACAAGAGATGCCCCCAAATTATTTTTCTTCTGGTCATACACTCCCCCCTTTATTTAGAGACAGGAACCTTGAGTCAGGTAATGCCTCACTTTGCCAACTACTCCATCACTCTCCAAACAGCAACACCCAGACACCCCCCAGCCATCAATCCAACTGCTTCCCCCGCCTCCACCAACCCATCCTCTTGCCAAGAGCAAGAAGAGCTTCCCTGTTCCCGAAAGCCTGCCACTCTAATTTAACAGGTCTCTCACAAAGTCTAGACATTTCCTGAATTGCATGTAAAAAGCTTCTGCTCCACTTCCAGCTCCATTAATCCTCCCAGCTCCAGGCCCACCAAGGCTGACGTTCCTCCAGTGGCTCTGGGTGAATTACAGTTTAAATGACAACCGTGCAACTCCTTGGCAGTGGCTCTGTGCCCTTCGTTCCTGTATTTTTCTGGATGGAAGGAAAGAAATGATAGATTCCTTGGGGGTTGCTGCCTGTCCCATTGCAGCAGAAATTAACTGGGCTGGGAGAGTTCGGTGCAAATTGGATGGTTTGTAGCACAGCTGGTTGATAGAATCCTCCTGCAAGGGAGTGGAAGCTCTTACTCTCAGACTCCCAGGGTGTCTCTGTTGACTGTGCCATAGATGTAGAAGATGAAAGGCTAATGGAGCAGTTAGAAAGT
The DNA here is from genome assembly GCF_025592945.1 of Manacus candei. Lineage (NCBI taxonomy): Eukaryota > Metazoa > Chordata > Aves > Passeriformes > Pipridae > Manacus > Manacus candei. The sequence continues at coordinate 18,996 of NW_026138236.1, read as the reverse complement.
CTTTTGGTGCCTCATTTACTTTCTACAGAGCCTTTCTTGGCATTAAGTTCAGTCTTGCTTCCAGAGTCCTAAATAGAGTCATTTGCAAGATTTTCTTTTTAAGTTTTCTTTTAGATAAAAATAGCTTTTTTTCCTCTCAAACAAACAAAAATCACCACTGTTTGTAGTTCTCACATTTTCCTGGTTTTGGTGATATCTGGAGAAGCCTTTTGAAAAATCCATCAGCACTCAATATGCAATTTTTCCATCCTTTCCTTCTTTCTGCTTTTCTGCATTCCTCTTTGCCTACTGAGAAAAATAAAAATAAGTAAGAGAGGACCAGGGGACATCAATAAATTCTTATTCATAATCACCACTCTAAAACCAAGGACTGAATTAAGTCTTTTTGCCACAGCATTGGAGTTCATGGTCAGTGGCTCATACAGTGATGGAGAGAGAAATGTCCAGGGCTGGGCTGCTCTTCTTCATTTACCATTTCACGGAATCATTTTATTTTTATTTATCCATTATTTATCCATTTTTACTCATGCTACTGTTGGTGGTGCACACTCTGTTTAGATCAGGTGTAGAAATCACCTCTCTAGAAACACCTCTTTCCCCCATCGATGATCAGTCATATTGATGATCTATTTAACCTGTTTACCAGGTGCTTTACCAGTATCTCCAGCTGCTAATTTTGTCATCACTACTCAATAAAATGCTTTGGGAAGATTTGCTGCTCTGTAGAAGGATGCACAAGGCATCTTTGCAGCACCAGATCGGTTTAATTGCGGTTCATCCGACACGTGACACCCACAGTCCCACGCTTTCTGCATTTTATCCCCCATGAGAAGACTTCTCAAAAGCTGACCCCAAATTCAGTGCAACCATTTGCCCTGTCTTTGAGGATTTCAGGGTGTAAATAACTCTGCCTGAACATTCAATGCATTTCTCTCAGCAGATATGCATTACAATGCTCTTGGTTTCTGAATGACTGCAGAGGCTTTGACACCCAGAGGTGATATTTAATTTTCCACCATTATTGTTAATTCCAAAGGGATAAAAAGAAATAGTCACTGTGCACTTTTTCTTAGACATCATAAGCCATCTCCATCTATCACTGGGGTCAGATATCACTGCTATTTTTCCTTTCTATCTCAAAGTGCCTGGCCTTTTAATTGATGCTCTCATTTTTTGTTTTGTCCTGGATGGCTTCTCAACACTTCAGGTATTACTCAGCTCAGTTTTCATCACTTTCCTTTTTCATTCTAAGTTATCACATCTTTTTCTGAGTTTCTAATCAGCATTTTCAGGTTGCTCACAGTGTGAGGTATGTTCTGTTTTACTGAATACCTTGTGCAGCAGCACCAACTTTTACAACCCTGTGTCACTGGGGAAAAAAAATAGACTGTTACCTTGTCCTGAAGTTGGGATTGATTCTGACTCCCAGCTCTTCAGTGTTTCCTTGAGTGCTGCCTCTGCCTCCTGCAAAGGGAGGTCCTGGTGATGTTCTACAGACCTTCACCCCAGGTCTTTTCCCACATAAACTCAACACCTCACCTGTAACATTTGTGCAGAGCAACAGAGACTGGTTTTTGTCACACATTTCTCACATATCATCAGTGCAAGAAAGACATGGACATGTTGGAATGAGTCCAGAGGAGGCTGGATCACAGGGCTGGAGCACCTCTGCTATGAAGACAGGATGAGAGAGCTGGGAGTGTTCAGCCTGGAAAAGAGAAGGCTCCTGGGAAACCTGATGGCACCTTCCAGTGCCCAAAGGGTCTTACAAGAAGGATGGCGAGGGATTTTTCCCAAGGGCATGTAGAAATGGGAGAAGGGGGAATGGCCTTAAGATGAAGGAAGGTAGATTTAGATTGGATATTGGGAAGAAATACTTTGCTGTGAGAGTGGTGAGGCCCTGGCACAGGTTGTCCAGAGAAGCTGTGGCTGCCCCATCCCTGGAAGTGTCCAAGACCAAGTTGGATGGGATTCTCAGTAACCTGGGATAGTGGAAAGATCCCATGGCCTGGGGTTGGAACGAGATGATCCCTTCCAACCCAAACCATTCCATGATTCTAGAATTCCATGATCTTCCCCACTAGCAGGCTTCCTGGCAGGACTTCAGCTCCTAAGAAGTCAAACCCATTTTGGTGTTTACTTCCTTGTGTGGGATGTCTTGATTCCTGTACCAGTCTCCAACTCATAAGTGGCCATTAGGATTCTCCAGCCTCATTCTTCCATGCTGCTAATGAGGCTGTTAAGGAGATTGATCCAACATTGATCCACACTGTGATCCAACTGACACCTCCTTGTGACTCACCTTCTATCCCAAAGTAGGACATGCTGCTATTAAGGCTCTGGATTTGGATTCCGGAGAGCTGGCATTTATCCATCTCTCATTATCTTCTTGTTGTGTTTGCACAGGGGATTTATTTCCTTTGAACTACTTCTCCCTTGGTATGGGATGGATAAGAACACTGCCCTTCCCCAGGGAAGAGTTTTCAGGGCATATTTATTAAAGTTCACGTGGTCACGTGAATGTACCCACACTGAGAAGAGGAGTTTATGGTTGTCTGACCTCCTGGTCAGTCTGGAGTTGCTTCTGTGTATCAAAAAATGGAGATTTCTGTTGGATTCCTAGATTTGGATATGAGAAAAAGAAAACTGCTAGGTTTAAAAAAAGCCTTTGCCTAACTGGGAAAAAACCTCCATCTAGAGTCCAGACAAGGATCCATTGATGTCAGGGATTTGGAATGTCCTGCCCAAGCCCAGAGAAACCATGCCCTGATCTCATCAAACCTGTGCAGAAGACCTATTGTGCCTTATCTCTCCCTTTGTGTTCCCTGGATCCTTGCATTCTGTAAACACGAATACCTTTTTTCCCTTGTAATTCCCCCAAGACAAAATGGGTTTTCCTCTATGATGTATGCGTAAGACCCCCAATTTGTTAACCTGGTTTTTTTCCCTCACATCATGCCCTGAAACCCCCTATTTGTAATAAATTGTGATAGTTACAACCCCCTGTTGAATATGTAGATCCTAAACCCTTTAAATATGAACTTGTAAGTCCAATAAAGCATTCCAGTTTTCTGCCTCCACTGGGATCGTCTCAGCATTATTGACCTCCACAGATTTCATTATCCTGTGGTTTCTCAGGAAACAGCAAATAAGAATTTTTCTCATCTCAGGTACTTGTGTGCAGCACCTCATCCACTCACTAGAGCTAAAGGGACCAGAGCTGAGGGTCTTCATGAGCTTTCTGCTCTAATTGTTGCCTCAGTCACCAAGAGAGGGAAAATGTTACAAATTCTGAGTGCAGCGAATTACTTTTAATTCCCAGGAGCTTGATTTTTCCATGTTTTACTTTTGAAAAAAATGGCAAAAGAACCCCCTGGATTTTTGTACTTAATTAAAGATATCGCTAATGCTTTTTACCAAAGTTAAAATTTATTGAGACCACTCTGTGGGGACACGTGAGCCTGGATAAAGGTTATTCTTTGTTTTTCTTGCATCCACCAATTTTAAGCTCAGCAGTCCTCTCACAGACAATACCAATTAATATCATGAGCTGTACTTTGTGTGAGACTGTTTCAAATGTCATGTCATTAACTGGCATATTAAATCTGCAAATTTCCCTTCACCCACTAATTTTATAATTCTGTCAAAGAAAGCAATTTTTCATGCTATAATTCCTTTCTCCCCTTTGCATCCATCCCCTGCTACTCCACACTCGTGGTGTGGCACATTTTATGGCGTCGTTGCTTCCCCCATCCCACAAATCTGTGCATGGGGCTCTCACCAGAAAAGCTGGCTTGGCTCTGGCCACAAAATAATCAGTGTGGCCTGCTGATGAGGGTAACTTCCCCCTTCTTCCTTCCCAGTTCCACATTCTAAGGAGTTTTCTGCTCCAAGCCGGCTCTCTTGCTCTTTGGCTGTTCGAAGGGGGAGGATGCACCATGGGAGTGAGGAAGACATCGGAATGATGAGTTGTTGTGACCACTAGAAAATGCAATAAGACCTTTCCAATCCTACTTGTGTTCAAGGCCAGGTTGGATGGGGCTTGGAGAAACCTGGTCTAGGGGAAGGTGTCCCTGTCCACAGCAGGGGGATTGCAACTGGATGATCTTTAAGGTCCCATCCAACCCAAACCACTCTAAGATTCTATAATTCTATGATTCTGCTTTGAAGATCAAATTAAACCTGCAGAGGGACCTGAAGTGGAGATTCCCACATGGGATTCTTCCCCATAGTAGAAGATCACGTCCCTACTTCCAACAACTGGCACCTTTAGGTTCAGATTCTCTAAAGAAAGTGGGAAGTAAACTCCCAATAGATTTATCCTAATTATAGTAAAGCCTTCCAGGCTGTGCTCATGCTCTTGGGAACAACAAGTAAAGACAGTGAATGTGTGATCACCACGTTGGAAACCTACAACTATTGATGGGAATTGGTTGGACTCGATGACCTTGGAGGTCTTTTCCAACCGTAACGACTCTGTGATCCTACAGTGATTCCATGAAATGTCTTTGCTAAGGTGTTGAGAGCCCAGTACTCTCTTGGATTTGCATTGATAGAGGGCAACTGTGGAAATGGAAACTGGGATACTTGTCTCTGCTTCTGTACAGAGCTGGAATTGTGTTTCCTCCAGTCACTCCACTGACTAATGTCAGATTTCCAGCTTTTACATATAAAATGATTTGGTGGGGAATCATAGAATCACAGACTGGTCTGGGTTGGAAGGTACCTTAGAGATCACAGAGTTCCAACCCCCCTGCCATGGTCAGGGAACCTTCCACTTTCCAACAAGGACCATGTTACTCAGAATTTGAGTCAATAACTCATAAACATCATTTAAAGAGGTCTGTAGGACCAGCTCTGGTGGCTCAGCCATCTCTCTTCCAACTCCCCTGTCCGTGACAGCTGGCGCTCATGAACACTTAGGCTGAGAGCACAAAATGGGACGTATAAAGAGGTAATTTCTTACATTTCCTGGCTGGGAGTACATCTGATTAAATAAACATCTTTGTCAAAACAAATGGGGAATAAATTGAGTCAGTAAATGGACAGCCAGTCAACACAGACAGTGGAATTTAGGACATGATTCATTGGATCATGAAGCAGATTTATAAAAAAGGTCAGGTGACTCACTCCTTAAAAATACCTATATATCTTAATTAATTATAAAGACAACTTGCTTTGACATGTTCAGTCTCAGTTCTGTCGACATCTACAGCTGCATGGCCTGAGCCAAACTCAAGCTGCGTGATAAAATCCTGCAGTGGTGAGTCTGTGTGACAAAATCCCGTCCTGGTGGGCACCTCCCTGAAGGGAATTTCACTTTTTTTCCTTCCCCTGGAGTCTTTAAAAGTCTGTGCTTGCTTACCTCTCCCCACTCATTTTAGAAGCTGAGAACTTCACGTTATCTTTCTGCAGACTTTCAAAATGAACAGCACAAAAGTGTCATTTAATTAACAACTTGCCACCATCAGCAAGAGTTAGTTTGAGCAGAGCCCAATTCATTTTGGAATTAGATATTTCTGTTACAAACAAGGCAGCAGCGAGGGTGATCTACGGCCCTTGTAAATTTTACCAGTAATAATTTTTGATATTCTTTGAAAATCAATTCCAAGTTCTATTCATTTACTCCCCTCATCCCCCTCCCTCCCCATTCAGATTTAGATCGTGGTACTCGGAATAGTTTTAATCCATTACAGGAATAATTCCAATTATCATTCCACACTACTTTTACAACCTTTAATTTTACTGCCTTTTTTTTTTACAGTGAATGGACAGAACCATTACCATGGCAAGTAAGAAAGTGGATGTTTGGGAAGGTTTCAAGTCTACCCAAGTGTGGGCAAACCCAACTTTTCCAGCTGCCTCTGTTCAGCCACCTCCATCCATCTTTCCCATCTGTCCTTCTGTCTGGTCTTGACAATTCCTCTCTCCTGCAGGTGCACGGGGAGTTTGCAGGTGGAGGGGATTGTCTGGAGGAAGGATTTGGGACAGGCACAGCTCCACCTGCTCTGCTTTCTCACAGCGGGAGTCCAGCCGTGCGTGAAGAATGGTAATTACCTGTTGTAAATCAAGAAAATTCACTTTGATGTACTGAATTTTTATCACCCCTCTCTCTGCCTTTTCCCCCCTCCCCTTCTTTTGGCAGGATTAATATTCATATATATGTATATGGAGACAGGCAGAAGGAGAAAAAAACTTCTCGGTAAGACTGCAAGAAATTGGTTTTGGTTGTTAGTTGTAACATGGTGCTCCCAGGACCCCTGATGAGATCAGAATTGGGCTTCTGTGCATCCTGAAGTAGCCCAGACCACTTCTAGTCCAAGGAAGCAGGACAAAGGACACAACATTACACCTGTTTAGCAATTGGAAACTGAGGCAGAGAGTTTCTAATATGTTCAGCTTATACTACAGAGAGTATTGGTTCCACAGTCAATAAGTGGATTCTCACCATTTTATCCTCCATCAGGACCTTCAGTGACAAGAATATTGTTAAAGACTGTTCCCCAAACTATTTAAAATAACATCATAGAATAACAGGATGGTTTGGGTTGGAAGGGACCTTAAAAACCATCTTGTTCCAACACCCCTGTCACGGGCAGTGACACCTTCCATTGGACCAGGTTGCTCCAAACCCTGTCCAACCTGGCCTTGAACACTGTCAAGTGTGGGATATAACCAATGACATCCATATTAGGGACCATTTGAACAAAGTGGCTCTGATAAAATTTGGAAAATCCAGCTTATGTTTGTGGGGAAATTTCCACCTTGTCCTGTGCCTAAGTCCAGAGTCTGGCCCACTTCTCTGCAAATCAGTGATTTTCAAAAGGTGAGCTACTGAACAGAAGGATGATGCCTGTACCTCACCAGACTTTTATTTATTTACTTGTTTCAGATATAGATTTATGATAAAAGGAAAAGGTGCCTCATTTGCTCCCACCCATCTCCAACCTCCCTGATCCTTTATTTTCAAGGCATGGACCTCCTCTCTGCCAGTTCCACCCCCAAATGTGCATTCCAGTGCCTGCCCAAGCACTGAAATTACTTACTCGGAAGTCTCCAATGACCTTTCCCAAGCCAAAGCTGGGACTCAGCACTCCACCTTACTCTTTACTCATCATGGACTCTTCTTGTCCTCTTTTAATTTCCATGATTGTTGCCTTCTACTCCTCCCATGGCCCTTGGGAAGGATTCTCCTTATCCTTCAGCTGCTTGGGGATTCCTACCAGTTTGTAACCCTGCAATTGTCCTCTGCCCTTTGGATTGCAATCCCTGTGTAGCTGTCTCAAGAATTTTTCTTATATCAGATGGTCTTCTGAGGTGGGATTAATGCTGCCTGATTTTATGCAGGTACAAGAGACACTTGTGTATCTGAGCTGCTGCTGAAAATTCCTTTTGCATTTAATGGGAATTAAGAGGTGCTTTTAGAATATGGTTCTTCAGACCTACTTCACTCCCTAAGGAGGTGGTGAAAGGTACTGAGAAATACTCATGTCTCTCCAGTGGCTGTAGGATTGCCAGTGTTTATCTGAGAGAGGCAGTCTGTAGTGCAGATACCTGTAGTTAAATGAGATGACTGTTGAACCTTCTGTCCAAAGTGCTAATAAATGCTGTCTCCCTCTGACATCTCTTTGTGGATAAGCTCAAATTGGTCTCATATGTCCAAAACAAAGCCGTAAATAATCCTCAGCCCCAACCTCCTGACTCGCTGCTTTTTAATGACAGGTATCGACATCCTGAATGTCTTTCAGACCCAAAACATGAGTGTCATCATCAGCTTGGACCTTGCAGGTCCTCACACCACAGGATCTCAGTTCTCCAATGGAACATCTCTTTTTCATGCACCCAGAGACTGTGCTGCACATCCCTGCAAGTCCCATCACGTGTCAAAGAACGGGACGTGACATTTGACTTACTCCTCTTGCTCTTCACCTGTCAGGACATAAAGATGGGATATCCCTGCCTGAAATAATAGCAAGATGCTGAAACAAGGAGAAGAGGTGTTGAGGAGGCCAAAATACCCTGAGAAGAGTCAGGGGCTGTAAGATGAGGTACAACACTGCCCACTTGTGTTAGACCACATCTGGATGTGAGTTGGACATCTCTCTAGTGCCTTCTCATTATTGTTGTTTCATTTTAGTGCTCTTAAATAGCATTGGATGGGTGGCAATTTAATCACAGAGAACACCCATAAATTGTCTGAGCACTGATTCAACCTCCTGTTGGTCATGGAGCAAGATGATTGAAAGCACCTTTTATGTTCCCCAATCTGTAAACCCACATCACTTCACTGCAGAATTGCTTCCCTTTCCTTTCTGGATACTCCGTGTAAGCTAAAAAAAAAAAAACAAACCCAAAAAAACAAAACAAAACCAAACAAATATTAAGTAAAAAAAAAGTATTAAAAAAGTATTAAAAACCCCTTTTCAATCAACACCATGTCCAGTTTTAAAGAGAGGATATTTGGTATCAAAATAAGAGGTTGCATTGCAGACCAGAAGAAAACATCATCATCAGCCAAGTTTTTGACCAAATTTTAAGCCTCATCTTGTTTTTTGTGTGGTTTTCAGTTGATGAAGACAGAGTAGCAGAGAATATCTCTACCTTCTGTTGGCATATGGAGTGGGCAGAAACCCATCTAAGCAACAAAGGGTTTTGTTGCATCAGCTATAATTCCCTCTCTGTAGAATCATGAAATTGTTTGGGTTGGAAGGGGCCCTGAAGATCATCTACTTCCAACACCCCACCATGGATAGGGATGCCTCTCACTATCAGGTTGCTCAAAACCCTATCCAACATGACCCTTCCCCAGGTGGGGTATCCACAACTTCTCTATGCAGCCTGTACCAGTGCTACTCCACCCTCTGAGTGAAGAATTTCTTCCTAATATTGAATCTTAACTTGCTTTTCTTTCAGTTTAAAACCATTCCCCTTTGTTCTGTCACTCCAGGCCCTTGTCCCAAGTCCCTCTCCAGCCCTCTTGGAGCCCCTTTAGGCACTGGAAGGGGCTCTAAGGTCTCCCCAGAGCCTTCTCTTCTTCAGGTGAACACTCCCAACTCCCTCAGCCTGCCTCCAGAGCAGAGGTGTTCCATCCTTCTGATCATCTTCTCCTCCTCTGGACCCACTCCAACAGGTCCTCATGTGTTGAGGGCTCAGACCTGGACTCAGCAGAAGTATTTTGAATAGTAGAATACCTCTACCATGAAGTATTTGTCCCCAAAAGATATCCAAATAAACACACAAATATCAGCACAAACCAGCGAAAGGGAGGGAAACCAGGCCCTGGGAGACACAGACCTGCCACTGCATTCTTGGTTCATGAAGCCTCCCTGTCTCTGAGGTCTCTCCATGCCCTGTTTCACTTCCCTGGGACTGAAAAGTCAATGTGTTTCCCCTTCACTCCCTCCTTCAGCTCTGCTGGCCACGGGAAATTGCTTTCAGAGCTTGCTGCAGGCTGAAAGCACTTTGGAGCTTTGTGAAACAGGCAGGCAGCAAAGCACTGAGAATTTGACAGAACAAAGGAGGAGAACAAACAAACCCATTTTCGTATTTGCTGCTAAATGTCTTCCAGCCTCCAGCCTTGTTATTCTTCCCCTAGAATTAGAAAAACCCTGTTAACAGAAAGTGTACTTGCTCTTTGACAGTTACCAGCATATTATTTAGATTGATATGGCAATTCTCTTCTCCCCTTAATAATACCACTTTGCATTTATATAGTAGTTATATATGTATTTATATATCTAATTCTGCACTAGATAGCTAAGTTGAGGTTTGCAGGAAGCTCTCAAAGAAAGTGAATGTTGTGTTCAAGAGGCTGATATTCAGTGATCAAGCAGATCTCTGATCTCAGACCTACAGTTAACAACTCTGCAAAGAACCATCTATCTGTCAAGACAAACTGAAGGAGCACTTAAGTACCCCTTCATCTGTAACAGAGTCAATAAAATCTACTTCCCAAGCCAATGATTCACAGGATGAAAAACATCAAAAATCAAAAGCAAAGCACTCATCTGCCAATCTGTATTGAAGGATTAAGAAGAGTTTCTGTAGGACTATTTCGTTGAATCAGAGAATGGGTTGGGTTGGAAGGGACCTTCAAGATCATCAAGTTTTAAACTTCCCTGCCAGAGGCAGGGACATTTTCCACTTCAAGTGGAAAGTTGCTTCAAGCCCTATTCAACTTGGACATTTCCTGGGATGGGGCAGTCACAGCTTTTCTGGGCAACCTGTACCAGGGCCTCCTCCCCCTCACAGTAGAGAATTTCTTCCTAATATTCCATTCAAACCTGCTCTCTTTCAGTTTGAAGCCATTTCCCCTCATTCTGTCACTACATCCCTTGTCAAAAGTGATTTGCAAATCTGATATTACATTTTTGGAGGGGTGAGAAAGATGAAAAGGGAAAACATAGGGGTGAACAACAGTGGCAGAAGGAATGAGTGCCAGGACAGAAATAGGCAGACAGGACTGAGCACAAAGCTCCCTGAAAACCCAACTTTGGCTCTCAGGAGTTGAGAAACTACCTTTTCACTGGGTTTTCCCATATCTGATGCTCTTTAAAATGCTCTTTTACCGAAAAGGGCACTGACATTTTTGGGGGGGATTTGTCACCTTCACAGAAACTTATCCAGGATTTTCATATATTGGTGAGTCGAGTTCCTCCATTCCAGTTTGAACTTTGGAAAAACTGGGATGAGGCAGGTGGTGCAGTCTGTGAGTGATACAGCAGTAGAAACCAGGTGTCCTGAGGCTTTGCTATCTTGATCTACCCAAAAAAAAAAAAAGAAAATAGGGTTCAGTGGAAAATGTGACTTTAGGATTTTGTAGCTACAATGGGACTTGTGAAAGGTGAAAATGTCTGATTGACAGGTGGATGACACACAAATCAGTATGGAAGGCCCTGATACTACTTTAATCCAGCTCATACCTTACTCCAGGGTCTCTAACTCTCCTCCATTGACAGCCCAAGCCTCTGCATGGTAATTATTTTCCCCTTTGAAAAATTAATCCCAATGTGTTTCTATTCAGTTGTAACCAAAATATTACTGTGCTGAACTGTTCAAGGAATAAATGTAAATCATATATATAAAACATGCATAGAAATTACACAATGACCCACATGCAATGGAAATTAGATTCTTTACTGTGAGGCTGGTGAGGCACTGGAAGAGGTTACTCAGAGAAGCTGTGGCTGCCCCATCCCTGGAAATGTTCAAGGCCAGGTTGGATGGGGCTTGGAGCAACCTGATCTAGTGGAAGATGGCAGGGCAGTTGGAACTGGTGATCTTTAAGGTCCTTTCCAACCCAAACCGTTCCATAATTCTCTGCAAAGGCAGTGGTAAATGGGCAGATTCGAGTTCAAAGTCACCTTCATGGGCAGCAAGGTGCAGAGACTTTTCCCTTCTCCATGAGGTCCAGTGGAACTGGGCTGACTGATTTAGGTTCCCCCCATGCCCTCTCCCCTCATATTATAGGGAACTGCAGCCCACAGTAACCAGGACTCCCTTCACATCAGTAAAACTTGTGTGCATGGGGAACATTTTCAGTGTATTCAGGAGAAAATCTTGTTTGCTGTGTAATCAGGAAGAGTTCACAGGGCTGGGGTCAGATTCTTCAATGTGCTGAGCATCTCTAATCTCCAGCAAACTGTGAACACTGTCCATGGCCAACTTTGTCATCTCCTTTTGGGTTTGTTGGGAATTTTACTTGTTCCAAAAATAGCAAAATTTGGCAAGATGCTTCTCTGAAAGCTGCTGGGTTTCTCCTCCTGTTGGCTTCCTTGTGGCTACAGCAACCACCTTCACTCCTGCTCTGGTTCCACCCTGAGCATTGTCCAAGGGAAGAGCTTTCAGGTCTGACCTAATCCTGTTTCACACCCAGAAGCTTCATCACACCTGGCAGGTGCTGGGAATCCGGCCAGGTCAGGTGGTACCAGGGAAGGATCCAGGCTCTCCCAGAAGTGTAATTCTGCAGCTAAAGAACTGTGTGAGGCCCTGAGCATCACGGTGTTCATGTGTTACCATTAACACTCCCTCCTGTCTGTTTGAGACTGTTTTCCCTTGATTACCTCCTTAAATCAATACTAATGGATTTCCTCAGAGTTAATTTTTTCTTTTCTTCCCACTTTAAGTCCTTTCCCACCACCCCTCCCCACCACTTTCCATCTCTGGAAGCCCTGCCAGCTCCTCTCCCTTGCATCAAAGCACCGTTTCGTCACAGGACTGTAATTTATACAAGTTGTCCTGCCCGCTTTGCTTAATTGTCTCATTTGTAATATTCCATCCTCTTTCCTTTTCAATTCATTCAGAATACCCAGACTGGTTAAAATAAATATGTATTTTTAATTTTAAGCAGCCTAATTTAATTTTGTAGGATGAGTATTAATCAGGACTTCTGCTGAATCCAAGGCACATCAAGTCTCAGCCAGCAAAACAGCATGTGTGGCTCACTTTCACACCCCTCCTGCCACTTTTTTTTTAACATGCAGAGCTCTGAAATTCTCTGCCTGAGGTGCAGGTATTCAGAGGACTTCCCAAACTCTCTGTGGGTGGTCAATAATCAAGGAGCAGTGGAAGCAAGTGGAAGGCAGAGGGCCCTGATGGGCATCTCAAGGTCAAGAAATACCCTGTTTTCAGAGGAGATTGTAGTATTGCCATTTAGTGTAAGACTTGCTTCCCAGTTGTCTCCCATGGACCATTTGCTGTATCCACCAGTCGTTGGGTCTTGTCTTCATCACTAGCTTTATCCCACCCACTTGAAATAAATCCCCAAACAACTGTTTTTCTTGCTGTACCACTACCAGTGAACCACCACCAAAAACCTTCTGGCTGTGGCTGTTTCAGTCAGAGAATCACTTAAGTTGGAAAACACCTTTAAAGTCTCAGGTCATTTCAAGGGACTTTCAGTTTACAAGAGGTTTAAAGTTTTATTCCAACTTTGTATCTATACTTTTCTTGGGAGTTTCTCCCTATCTTTCATCTACTTGTTGAGACTTCAGAGTATCCAAAGCCCAAGGGGGGCTTAAACTCTCCTGGTTGTTCTCCTGGTGACTGACACCTCACCCCATTGCACAAAGGCCCCCCAGACCTCCAAATCACATCAGTCCTAGGCCACAAACCATCCAAATGTGGTTGCCTGGAGGGTCTTCAGTGGCCAGGTGCATTTCTACCTCATCCTGAAAACTCATGTATAAATGACAGTAATGAAAGGACTTCCCTTTACAGAAGTCTTGGTGGAAATATCAGAATGAGAATATGAGGGAATCTCAGGAGACTGCAGCTCCCTCCCCAGAACATCCATTTCTCAGTTCAACAACCCTGAAGGTCACTTCAACCCTTTCCTCATTTCTGTTGATGCAAGAAGTGGGAAAGATGCTAAAGCTGGAGGGCAGGATCAGGTCTCAGGTACCCAAATGATGATCATGTGATGGCTGTTCCTTCCTTACCAGGATTTACTTTCCCCTCTCCCTTCTTCCATGCTTCCCTTGCCTTCCCAGTAGTAAATCCCAAAGCTGAGTTCCCAGCACGCTAAAAAATACACATCTGAGATGTTCCCAGTCAGTGTCCCAAGGGCTCTCACAGCTCTCATTCATGGTGGCAGAGCACCCTGTGGTGCCTGAGAACACAAGGGCTGGAACAGGGTCTGGGAAATGTCAGGTTTACAGCAGGAGCTCAGATGGTGCTCCTGCATCCGGTGCCTGACCCCTTTAGCAGCTTCAGATGGGCTTTGAAGAACTCAGGTGGGGGGTTGCTTCAAAACACCTTCCCTGGATGCTTGTCCCTGTCATCCAGGAATTCACACGAAGCTGTTGAACTGTAATGTCTTGTCCGTGTTTACCCAGCTTTGCACTAACCTGTAAAATTTCATGTCAGTGCATGATCCACTGAGACAGGAAGGAATTTATTCCAGAAGCAGAAAGGTTTCTGTTTGCCAGACAGTGAAAAAAGCCTCCAGGACATCCCTGATCCTGATTTATGCAAGAGTTATCCCTATTTTCTCTTCACCCTCTGCTCCCCAGGACTCCTCCCAAGCTGTTTTGTTGTGACCTGTGCACCATTCCCTGGAGGTAACAGGAGTAGTCACTGTACAGCAAAGCAGATGTAAAACTAAGCTCAGGGAACCCCTTCAGTCCCCAGAAAGAGTGCCAACAATTTTTAGGGCTTCATAAACAGTGCTGTTCATTTTTGGAACATCAGTTCCATTGTCATGTTATCTTTGTGCATTCTATGATACATGTTGCCCTTCTCTCTTTATTTGATGTTATTTTACTGTGCTGAACACACCTGTAGTGGTTCTATAAGGAAGGTGTGAACATACCTGAGCACTTTGAGTCCCTCCTGTGAAAACAATCCCAAAGAGTATAGTGGGTCTGGGAGAAATGTTAGTTCCAGATGTTCCCTCTCTCTACTGCAATGAGAGTGAAAAGGTTATTTTAAAAGCAATTTTTTGCCCTTGGGTTGTTTCATACACCTCAAGAGTGTGGATGAAGATCAACTAAAGGAGCAGGAGGACCATTGTCATTGAGAGTGTTTGGTGGCACCGACTTGTGAGGACCCGGGTTTAAAGGATATTCCATAGCTCCCAACTGTGTCAGTGAACACAGTGAACACAGTGGTCATTGGGCCTCCTGCAGTTCTCTAGGAGACGGTCCTGAAGGGATTTGTGTTGGTTGGATCCCCAGATTTGTGGGCCATGGCACTGGGGCACACACAAAGATCACATCTAGATATGGGCCCATAATGTCCCACAAAACCTTTTGCCTCAGTTCAGGCTGTTTCTGAGTTGCAGTGATCAGTGGGACAGCTGGGGACAAGGGGTGGAGGGTCCAGGCTGGCATGGGTGACATGAAACAGCACTCAGATTTAAAAAAAAAAAAAAGGAAAATAAACCACAAAGAAAGACCTTTTTTCCCCCTCCTCTGAGTATTTTGTGCAGGGCAGAATGACCTTAGCACCCTGTTTTACAGACTGCAATAATGGGCACATTTTATTGAGTCCATGGGCAACCAGCCATCGGTCTGGTCTGGAGGTCTGGAGTCAAAGGGCAGAGATGGCAAGTATCCCTTGTTTTGTTTACTCCCAGAGACACATCTCAGCACTACGGGGGCACCGTTTATTTCCTCGTGTTCAAGGGGAGCTGAACTAGAACTCAGATTTTTTTTAATGGCTTTCTCCAAATAAACTTTCCAAAGCCCCAGCCCAGAAAAGGCTGTTATGTCAGTGTATTTTGATGAGACTCTCACTAATTCCATACAGCCCTGAGAAGAGAAACCTATTTAAAAACGTTCATTAAGAGAGCTGTGACTAATCTGAGCTGACCTAATTAACCCAAAATGTCCTGTGTGGAAATTGTTGTGGATGCTGAATAAAAGGCCAAGGCTGAATGCACATAAATTTTCTGTCTGCACTTTCATTCCCAAGGAAGCAGTCAGTTCTTTAAGTGTTATTTCTGGATTGGTATTCAGGGTCTACACCTTGCCAGTGGCCTCTTCCTGCAAGGAAGCTAAATGCTTTCACCTCAGTGTGGAAAAAAAATAGTTGTGCACTGGACAGCGACAAATTCTTTTTAAACTTGGTGATATAAGCAGGTTTCATCCACGTGTGATGTCTTCACAGGAAACACGTGCCCTCAGCTCCACTGTAATTGGGAGAGATACAGTCAATATAGTACGTGGAGCTTGTAGGGCTGGATACAATTCCTTTTGTCATTAAGAATAGTCACCCCAAAATAAAGTGGGTCAGTTGGACCCTGGAGTACCTTCCTTTTTTTTCCCCCACTGACTGTACAGGGAAGCTCTGAGTGATGAGCTGTGGTGCAGATGTTTCTGTGATAGGCTTTGCAGGGTGGGTGAGATGAATCCTGCCCTAAATATCAGTTTTCAGTGGCTTCTGGGCTCTCAAGCTGATGCTCACACCGATAGGGGTGAATCTTTTCATAGAACCCCAGAATCATTTCGGCTGGAAAAGACCTCCAAGATCACCAAGTCCAACCTTTGACCAGTCACCACTTTGTCACCCAGACCAGAGCACTAAGTGCCATGTCCAGTCATTTCCTGAACACTCCCAGGGATGGAAACTCCACCACCTCCCTGGGCAGCCCCTTCCAATGTTTAAAAACCTTTTCTATGCAGAAATTCTTCCTGATGTCCAACCTGAACCTCCCCTGACCATCTTGTCCATGGGGAAGCAGTTTGATAGCAGAAGATCAGGGAGGTGAGAAGCAAGATGGTGTTTAACAAAGTGCACAGTACCTTTATGAACAAAGGGAACTGATGGAGTCAACAGAGATGGGCAAAATAGTGTGAGGAAGTGACTTTCACAATGTTGTGTGTGATGGATACACAGAAAAATGCCCTGGGGATGATGTAAGAGACCTTGGCCCACTGGTTTAGCAGAGGGGAGCAAAAAGTGAGATTGTGCACTTATTAATCCAGGTGAATCTGCAAAACCAAGGCACAGTTTGGGTGGGTGGATCAGGGACAGGTCTAGTCTGGACCTGAGAGACATTTGAGGTCTGTATGAAAGGCAGGAAAATGGTGTTTGCCACAAAGACATCAAGGAAGGAACCAACAGAAAATACTGTGTTGGTTTACTGGTGTTTTGAGTTTTCAGCTGAAGAATTCAGGAGAGGGAGGAAGTCACAGGATCGTGGAAACATGGAATGGTTTGGGTGGAAGGGACATTAAAGATCATCCAGTTCCAGCCCCCTGCCATGGGCAGAAAGCCCTTCCTCTATCCCTATCCAGCCTGGTCTTGAAAACTTCCAGGGATGGGAAATCCAAAATTTCTCTGGGCAACCTGTGCCAGAGCCTCAAAATCCTTATAGTGAGGAATTAGAAATAGAAAGTCCTGGGATAAAAGTTAAATTAGCTTTATTTGAGCAGACAATAGGACATTTACAGGTCAATATCAAGGAGAAAGGATGAGATACCCCTTTGGAATGTAGCTGACAAAGATGAATATCTTTTGGGATCTTTAATTAACCATGATGGTTAAATGTGTGTCTGCAGATTAATTTTCCTGGGGAAAAGTGGTGAGAAGGGGTCTGGAGACCCACCACCACACACAAAAAAATAAAACATTAAGATCAGAGACTAGAAATAGAGAAGAAACAAAATCTTAAAACCAGAAAAGATCTTAACACTGTAACAACAAATAGTGCAGAGAAAAGAAACAGATGAGATAAAGGACAACAAATGGGCAGTCTTTTTTTTTTTTTTTTTTGTAAAAAATAACAATCCCATTAGTGTAATAACTGACTAGAGGCACTTGCAGTGCTGAGTTGTCCCTCCCTGGTGTAGGACAACATGATGAACAAGGCTGGTTTGAGCAGGAAGCAGTGGAGGAGACACTGTGCCTGTATCGATACATCACTGGTGAAGCCCTGCAGCCACAGCCCCTGAATATTTTGGGACAGACAGTCCTGAATCATAAAGTTATCTTGCTCCTCTGGGGTGATGCCTTTACAGGGGCATCACCCACAGATGAGAGTTTAATCCACAGCTAAACCCTCCTATTTATAGATGAGACTTGATCCCAGTCTGCAGATACCACCTCACATGTGAGCTGGGCATGTGTGAGTCGGGTTCCCTTGAGTTCATTTTTTCCTTCAGGGACAAAATTGCAGAGGATTCCTGAAAAGAAACCCCATTCCTCATCATGGAGTGACAGGGATGAGAAGGAGAATTGTGGGTAAATTCTACTATCTCGAATTTATATCAGCTTTTATTTTTTTCCCCCCCAAAGCTGACTAGATAAAAGCACCAGAGAAGGCAGAAGGATGAGATTTTGGGTTAAAAAGTATCACACACCACTGAGTCCAGCACTGCCAGGAGCCATGGATGAGGCTGGCTGACTTAAGAGATAAAGCTGAGCACAGTATCAGGTTGAGAAGTAAAGCAGAACTTTAAAAGGTACCAGTCACTCATTCCTTCCCCTGTTTTGGTGTGCAAAGAGCATCTGGATGGGCTGGAGGGATGTCAGGGGGATCAGGGCAGTCCTTTGTCATGGACCAAACAGAGCAGGGGACAGAGACAGACTTGCTCTTTGTTATATCTTTATCCTTTTTGTTTGGCAATAGCCCTTGTAATCTCTGCTTGGGACACAAGAATAATAATGCCCAATTTAATAATATTAATAAAATTCATTCCTAGTACTAGTAGTCATAATAGTGAAATAATAATAATAATAACAATAATAATAATAATAATAATAATAATGTCACCCTTTGTGATAAAATGTGAACTCCTAAGCCAAACTTTCTACTTCGAAACAAAGAACTTATTTTTCCTCTTTTCTTCTTCTTTTTTTTTTCTTCTTTTTGGCAATTTCAAGGCAGTTGTTGTTGGAAGGTACAGTCCATTGAGCTACTTTGAGAAGGTGCAGTGGTTGTGGGAATGTCTCACAGTTGTCCAGTGCTCTCTTTCTGGTTGCAAACTGTTATCTTTGCAAAGAGACCATGATGGAATTGATGACACTTTTAGATGAAAATATATTAATCTTTCTTTAAAAGGATTAATAAATGAGGAGAAATGGGGTTGTGCATAATCTGTATTTCATCTCTCTGATCCACGTTGGTCAGGGACTGCAGCCTGTCAAAAACCTAAACACAGCCCAGCATAGGCAGCTGAATAAGTGCAACTCTAACGACACTGTCAGGAAGCCTATAAATGACTCTTTCTGTGTTCCTTGTTTGCAAAAACATCTCATCAGCCAGATTTTCCAGGTAACATGAGGTGAAGTTTTGGGTGCATCAAAATTATCGTTATGGGTGTCCCTTTCTTCTCTTCTCTTCTCTCTCTCTCTCTCTTCTCTTCTCTTCTCTAATCTCTTCTCTTTCTCTTCTCTTCTCTTCTCTCTTCTCTCTTCTCTTCTCTTCTCTTCTCTTCTCTTCTCTCTCTTCTCTTCTCTTCTCTCTCTCTCTCTCTTCTCTTCTCTTCTCTTCTCTTCTCTTCCTCCTTCTCTTCTCTTCTCTTCTCTTCTCTCTCTCTCTTCTCTTCTCTT